>NC_139483.1:84114760-84646812 GCF_008360975.1 Lichenostomus cassidix | reverse complement strand
TTGCAATGGCTTTGGGAGGCTCTTTCCAGCACCAATGTTTTTGGAGCTCTTGGCTCTATAGATCTTTCAACCCTAACCCGAGATGTAACCCGACCCCTAGCCTAGGTTTTCGGCTGGGCTTTGGGTTATGGCTATGGCTGGGGTGAAGATATGTAAAGACCCAAGGGCTCCACGCAAACTGGTGCTGGAAAGAGTCTACAAACACCATTGCGAGAAGGCCCTAAAATGCCTCCGCCTACATCTTTTCCAGCTAGAGAACCCAGGTATTCTGCTGGAGAAATTTACAAGGGCTAGGGTTAGGGTTGCAGCTAGCATTACGGATGAGAGATGTAAAGAGCCGCAAGCTCCAGGAACACTGGCGCTGGAAAGAGCCTCCCAAGGCCATTGCAAGAAGGCCCTAACATGGCTCCTCCCCCATCATTCCCAGCTGGAGAAGCCAGACAATCTGCTCAAGGAATTAACTAGGGCTAGGGTTAGGGTTACAGCTAGGGTTAGGGTTCAGAGATCTAAAGACCCTTGGCCTATAGGCACACAGGATCTTAGAAGAGCATCTGAAGGCCATTAAAAGAAGGCCCTAATAGGCCGGCTCTTCAATCATTCTTACCTGGAGAAGCCAGGAACTCTGCTTGGACAATTAACTAGGGCTAGGGTTAGGGTTATGGCTAGGGTTATGGTTGAGAGATCAAGAGCCTCACGCTCCAGGCACACGGGCGCTGGAAAGAGCCTCCCTAGGCCATTGCAAGAAGGCCCTAACATGGCTCCTCCTGTCTCTTTCCCAGCTGGAGAAGCCAGGAACTCCGCTCGAGTAATTACCAAGGGCTAGGGTTAGGGTTACGGCTAGGGTTAGGGTTGAGAGATCATAAGAGCCAAGAGCTCCAGGCACACTGGCAGTGGAAAGAGCCTCCCAAGGCCATTGCAAAAAGGCCCTAATATGGATGCTCCTCAATCATTCTCTGTTAGAGAAGCCAGGCACACCGCTCGGGTAATCAACTTGGTCTAGGGTTAGGGTTACGGCTAGGGTTAGGGTTACAGCTAGGGTTAGGGTTGAGAGATCTAAAGAGCCAAGAGCTCTAGGCAAACAGGCAGTGGAAAGAGCCTCCCAAGGCAATTGCAAGATTATCCTAGCATGGCGCGTCCTCCCACTTTCTCTGCTGGAGAAGCCAGGCACTCTCCTATGGTAATAAACTAGGGCTAGGGTTAAGGTAATCGCTAGCATTACGGTAATATATAGGGTTAGGGTGGAGAGATCCAAAGAGCCTCAAGCTCCAGACACACTGGCGCTGGAAAGAGCCTCCTAGGGCCATGTCAAGAAGGCCCTAACATTGCTGCTCCTCCATCATTCTTACCTGGACAAGCCAGGTAGACGTCTCCAGAAATTAACTAGGGCTAGGGTTAGGGTTACGGCTAGGATTAGGGTTGAGAGATCTAAATAGCCAAGAGCTCCAGACACACTGGCAGTGGAAAGAGCCTCCCAAGGCCATTGCAAGGAGGCCCATATATGTCTTCTCCTCCATCTTTATAACCTGGACAAGCCAGGCCATGTGCACGGGTAATAAGTTAGGAATAGGGTTAGCGTTACGGATATGGTTGCGGTAACAGCAAGGGTTAGGATTCAGAGATTTAAAGAGCCGCGAGATCCAGGCACCCTGGCGCAACCCTAACTCTAGCTGTAACCCTAACCCTAGCTGTAACCCTAACCCTAGCTGTAACCCTAACCCTAGCCGTAACCCTAACCCTAGCCATAGCTAATTACCTGCGCAGATGGCCTGGCTTCTCTAACAGAGACAGACTGATGAGCAGCCATGTTAGGGCCTTCTTGCAATGACCTTGGGAGGCCCTTTCCAGTGCCACTATGCCTGGAGCTCTTGGCTCTTTAGATCTCTCAACCCTAACCCTAGCTGTAACCCTAACCCTAGCCGTAACCCTAACCCTAGCTGTAACCCTAACCCTAGCCATAACCCTAACCCTAGCCCTAGTTAATTACCTGTGCAGAGGGCCTGGCTTCTACAGCTTAGAAAGATGGAATTGAAGCTAGGTTAGGACCTTCTTGCAATGGCCTTGGGAGGCTCTTTCCACTGCAAGCTTGCCTGGATCTCTTGGCTCTTTAGATCTCTCAACCCTAACCCTAGCCGTAACCCTAACCCTAGCCCTAGTTAATTTCTGGAGAAGACTACCTGGCTTGTCCAGGTGAAAATGATGGAGGAGCAGCAATGTTAGGGCCTTCTTGCAATGGCCTTGGGAGGCTCTTTCCAGTGCCACTATGCCTGGAGCTCTTGGCTATTTAGATCTCTCAACCCTAACCCTAGCTGTAACCCTAACCCTAGCCGTAACCCTAACCCTAGCCATAGCTAATTACCCGAGCAGAGTGCCTGGCTTCTCTAACAGAGACAGACTGATGAGCAGCCATGTTAGGGCAATCTTGCAATGGCCTTTGGAGGCTCTTTCCAGTGCCACTATGCCTGGAGCTCTTGGCTCTTTAGATTTCTCAACCCTAACCCTAGCCGTAACCCTAACCCTAGCTGTAACCCTAACCCTACCCGTAACCCTAACCCTAGCCGTAACCCTAACCCTAGCCATAGCTAATTACCCGAGCAGAGTGCCTGGATTCGCTAACAGAGAAAGACTGAGGAGCAGCCATGTTAGGGCCTTCTTGCAATGGCCGTGGAAGGCACTTTCCAGTGCCACTATTCCTGGAGCTCTTGGCTCTTTAGATTTCTCTACCCTAACCCTAGCTGTAACCCTAACCCTAGCGGTAACCCTAACCCTAGCCATAACCCTAACCCTAGCCATAACCCTAACCCTAGCCCTAGTTAATTACCCGCCCAGATGGCCTGGCTTCTACAGCTTAGAAAGATGGAATTGAAGCTAGGTTAGGACCTTCTTGCAATGGCCTTGGGAGGCTCTTTCCACTGCAAGCTTGCCTGGATCTCTTGGCTCTTTAGATCTCTCAACCCTAACCCTAGCCGTAACCCTAAACCTAGCCCTAGTTAATTTCTGTTGAAGACTACTTGGCTTGTCCAGGTGAAAATGATGGAGGAGCAGCAATGTTAGGGCAATGTTGCAATGGCCGTGGAAGGCTCATTCCAGTGCCACTATGCCTGGAGCTCCTGGCTCTTTAGATCTCCCAACCCTAACCCTAGCGGTAACCCTAACCCTAGCTGTAACCCTAACCCTAGCTGTAACCCTAACCCTAGCCATAACCCTAACCCTAGCCATAACCCTAACCCTAGCCCTAGTTAATAACCCACCCAGATCGCCTGGCTTCTACAGCTTAGAAAGATGGAATTGAAGCTAGGTTAGGACCTTCTTGCAATGGACTTGGGAGGCTCTTTCCACTGCAAGCTTGCCTGGATCACTTGGCTCTTTCGATCTCTCAACCCTAACCCTAGCTGTAACCCTAACCCTAGCTGTAACCCTAACCCTAGCCATAGCTAATTACCCGAGCAGAGTGCCTGGGTTCTCTAACAGAGAAAGACTGAGGAGCAGCCATGTTAGGGCAATCTTGCAATGGCCGTGGAAGGCTCTTTCCAGTGCCACTATGCCTGGAAAAAAATCTTGAGAAATCTTTAGATCTCTCAACCCTAACCCTAGCTGTAACCCTAACCCTAGCTGTAACCCTAACCCTAGCTGTAACCCTAACCCTAGCCATAACCCTAACCCTAGCCCTAGTTAATTACCCGCCCAGATGGCCTTGCTTCTACAGCTTAGAAAGATGGAATTAAAGCTAGGTTAGGACCTGCTTGCAATGGCCTTGGGAGGCTTGTTCCACTGCAAGCTTGCCTTGATCTCTTGGTTCTTTAGATCTCTCAACCCTAACCCTAGCCGTAACCCTAACCCTAGCCCTAGTTAATTTCTGGAGAAGACTACCTGGCTTGTCAAGGCAAAAATGATGGAGGAGCAGCAATGTTAGGGCCTTCTTGCAATGGCCTTGGGAGTCTCTTTCCAGTGCCACTATGCCTGGAGCTCTTGGCTATTTAGATCTCTCAACCCTAACCCTAGCTGTAACCCTAACCCTAGCCGTAACCCTAGCCCTTGCCCTAGTTAACTACCCGCCCAGATGGCCTGGCTTCTACAGCTTAGAAAGATGGAATTGAAGCTAGGTTAGGACCTTCTTGCAATGGCCTTGGGAGGCTCTTTCCACTGCAAGCTTGCCTGGATCTCTTGGCTCTTTCGATCTCTCAACCCTAACCCTAGCCGTAACCCTAACCCTAGCCCTAGTTAATTTCTGGAGAAGACTACCTGGCTTGTCCAGGTAAAAATGACGGACAGTAGCAATGTTAGGGCCTTCTTGCAATGGCCTTGGGAGGCTCTTTCCAGTGCCACTATGCCTGGAGTTCTTGGCTGTTTAGATCTCTCAACCCTAACCCTAGGTGTAACCATAGTCCCACCCGTAACCCTAAACCTTGCCATAACCCTAACCCTAACCATAGCTAATTACCCGAGCAGAGTGCCTGGCTTCTCTAACAGAGAAAGACTGAGGAGCAGCCATGTTAGGGCAATCTTGCAATGGCCTTGGGAGGCTCTTTCCGGAGCCACTTCCTGGAGCTCTTGGCTCTTTAGATCTCTCAACCCTAACCCTAGCTGTAACCCTAACCCTAGCTGTAACCCTAACCCTAGCTGTAACCCTAACCCTAGCCGTAACCCTAACCCTAGCTGTAACCCTAACCCTAGCCATAACCCTAACCCTAGCCCTAGTTAATTACCCGCCCAGATGGCCTGGCTTCTACAGCTTAGAAAGATGGAATTGAAGCTAGGTTAGGACCTTCTTGCAATGGCCTTGGGAGGCTCTTTCCACTGCAAGCTTGCCTGGATCTCTTGGCTCTTTCGATCTCTCAACCCTAACCCTGGCCTTAACCCTAACCCTTGCCCTAGTTAATTTCTGGAGAAGACTACCTGGCTTGTCCAGGTAAAAATGATGGAGGAGCAGCAATGTTAGGGCCTTCTTACAATGGCCTTGGGAGGCTCTTTCCAGTGCCACTATGCCTGGAGTTCTTGGCTGTTTAGATCTCTCAACCCTAACCCTAGCTGTAACCCTAACCCTTGCCGTAACCCTAACCCTAACCATAGCTAATTACCCAAGCAGAGTGCCTGGCTTCTCTAACAGGGAAAGACTGAGGAGCAGCCATGTTAGGGCAATCTTGCAATGGCCTTGGGAGGCTCTTTCCGGAGCCACATCCTGGAGCTCTTGGCTCTTTAGATCTCTCAACCCTAACCCTAGCTGTAACCCTAACCCTAGCTGTAACCCTAACCCTAGCCATAACCCTAACCCTAGCCTTCGTTAATTACCTGCGCAGAGGGCCTGGCTTCTACAGCTTAGAAAGATGGAATTGAAGGTAGGTTTGTACCTTCTGGCAATGGCCTTGGGAGGCTCTTTCCACTGCAAGCTTGCCTGGATCTCTTGGCTCTTTAGATCTCTCAACCCTAACCCTAGCCGTAACCCTAACCCTAGCCCTAGTTAATTTCTGGAGAAGACTACCTGGCTTGTCCAGGCAATAACGATGGAGGAGCAGCAATGTTAGGGCCTTCTTGCAATGGCCTTGGGAGGCTCTTTCCACTGCCACTATGCCTGGAGTTCGTGGCTGTTTAGATCCCTCAACCCTAACCCTAGCTGTAACCCTAACCCTAGCCGTAACACTAACCCTAGCCATAACCCTAACCCTAGCCCTAGTTAATTACCCACCCAGATGGCCTGGCTTCTACAGCTTAGAAAGATGGTATTGAGGCTAGGTTAGGACCTTCTTGCAATGGCCTTTGGAGGCTCTTTCCACTGCAAGCTTGCCTGGATCTCTTGGCTCTTTAGATCTCTCAACCCTAACCCTAGCCGTAACCCTAACCCTAGCCCTAGTTAATTTCTGGAGAAGACTACCTGGCTTGTCCAGGTAAAAATGATGGATGAGCAGCAATGTTAGGGCCTTCTAGCAATGGCCTTGGGAGGCTCTTTCCACTGCAACTATGCCTGGAGTTCTTGGCTGTTTAGATCTCTCAACCCTAACCCTAGCCGTAACCATAAACCTACCAGTAACCCTAACCCTAACCGTAACCCTAACCCTAGCCATAGCTAATTACCCGAGCAGAGTTCCTGGCTTCTCTAACAGAGAAAGACTGAGGAGCAGCCATGTTAGGGCAATCTCGCAATGGCCGTGGAAGGCTCTTTCCAGTGCCACTATGCCTGGAGCTCTTGGCTCTTTAGATCTCTCAACCCTAACCCTAGCTGTAACCCTAACCCTAGCTGTAACCCTAACCCTAGCTGTAACCGTAACCCTTGCCGTATCCCTAACCCTAGCCATAGCTAATTATCCAAGCAGAGTGCCTGGCTTCTCTAACAGAGACAAACAGATGAGCAGCCATTTTAGGGCAATCATGCAATGGCCGTGGAAGGCTCTTTCAAAGCCACTATGCCTGGAGCTCTTGGCTCCTTAGATCTCCAACCCTAACCCTAGCTGTAACCCTAACCCTAGCTGTAACCCTAACCCTAGCTGTAACCCTAACCCTAGCCATAACCCTAACCCTAGCCCTAGTTAATTACCCGCCCAGATGGCCTGGCTTCTACAGCTTAGAAAGATGGAATTGAAGCTAGGTTAGGACCTTCTTGCAATGGCCTTGGGAGGCTCTTTCCACTGCAAGCTTGCCTGGATCTCTTGGCTCTTTAGATCTCTCAACCCTAATCCTAGCCGTAACCCTAACCCTAGCCCTAGTTAATTTCTGGAGAAGACTACCTGGCTTGTCCAGGTGAAAATGATGGAGGAGCAGCAATGTTAGGGCCTTCTTGCAATGGCCTTGGGAGGCTCTTTCCAGTGCCACTATGCCTGGAGTTCTTGGCTATTTAGATCTCTCCACCCTAACCCTAGCTGTAACCCTAACCCTAGCTGTAACCCTAACCCTAGCCATAGCTAATTACCTGAGCAGAGTGCCAGGCTTCTCTAACAGAGAAAGACTGAGGAGCAGCCATGTTAGGGCAATCTTGCAATGGCCTTGGGAGGCTCTTTCCGGAGCCACTTCCTGGAGCTCTTGGCTCTTTAGATCTCTCAACCCTAACCCTAGCTGTAACCCTAACCCTAGCTGTAACCGTAACCCTAGCTGTAACCCTAACCCTAGCTGTAACCCTAACCCTAGCCCTCGTTAATTACCTGCGCAGAGGGCCTGGCTTCTACAGCTTAGAAAGATGGAATTGAAGGTAGGTTAGTACCTTCTGGCAATGGCCTTGGGAGCCTCTTTCCACTGCAAGCTTGCCTGGATCTCTTGGCTCTTTAGATCTCTCAACCCTAACCCTAGCCTAACCCTAACCCTAGCCCTAGTTAATTTCTGGAGAAGACTACCTGGCTTGTCCAGGCAATAACGATGGAGGAGCAGCAATGTTAGGGCCTTCTTGCAATGGCCTTGGGAGGCTCTTTCCACTGCCACTATGCCTGGAGTTCGTGGCTGTTTAGATCTCTCAACCCTAACCCTAGCTGTAACCCTAACCCTAGCCGTAACACTAACCCTAGCCATAACCCTAACCCTAGCCCTAGTTAATTACCCACCCAGATGGCCTAGCTTCTACAGCTTAGAAAGATGGTATTGAGGCTAGGTTAGGACCTTCTTGCAATGGCCTTTGGAGGCTCTTTCCACTGCAAGCTTGCCTGGATCTCTTGGCTCTTTAGATCTCTCAACCCTAACCCTAGCCGTAACCCTAACCCTAGCCCTAGTTAATTTCTGGAGAAGACTACCTGGCTTGTCCAGGTAAAAATGATGGATGAGCAGCAATGTTAGGGCCTTCTAGCAATGGCCTTGGGAGGCTCTTTCCACTGCAACTATGCCTGGAGTTCTTGGCTGTTTAGATCTCTCAACCCTAACCCTAGCCGTAACCATAACCCTACGAGTTACCCTAACCCTAACCGTAACCCTAACCCTAGCCATAGCTAATTACCCGAGCAGAGTTCCTGGCTTCTCTAACAGAGAAAGACTGAGGAGCAGCCATGTTAGGGCAATCTTGCAATGGCCGTGGAAGGCTCTTTCCAGTGCCACTATGCCTGGAGCTCTTGGCTCTTTAGATCTCTCAACCCTAACCCTAGCTGTAACCCTAACACTAGCTGTAACCCTAACCCTAGCTGTAACCGTAACCCTTGCCGTATCCCTAACCCTAGCCATAGCTAATTATCCAAGCAGAGTGCCTGGCTTCTCTAAAAGAGACAGACAGATGAGCAGCCATTTTAGGGCAATCATGCAATGGCCGTGGAAGGCTCTTTCAAAGCCTCTATGCCTGGAGCTCTTGGCTCCTTAGATCTCCCAACCCTAACCCTAGCTGTAACCCTAACCCTAGCTGTAACCCTAACCCTAGCTGTAACCCTAACCCTAGCCGTAACCCTAACCCTAGCCATAACCCTAACCCTAGCCCTAGTTAATTACCCGCCCAGATGGCCTGGCTTCTACAGCTTAGAAAGATGGAATTGAAGCTAGGTTAGGACCTTCTTGCAATGGCCTTGGGAAGCTCTTTACACTGCAAGCTTGCCTGGATCTCTTGGCTCTTTAGATCTCTCAACCCTAACCCTAGCCGTAACCCTAACCCTAGCCCTAGTTAATTTCTGGAGAAGACTACCTGGCTTGTCCAGGTAAAAATGATGGAGGAGCAGCAATGTTAGGGCCTTCTTGCAATGGCCTTGGGAGGCTCTTTCCAGTGCCACTATGCCTGGAGTTCTTGGCTGTTTAGATCTCTCAACCCTAACCCTAGCTGTAACCCTAACCCTTGCCGTAACCCTAACCCAAGCCATAGCTAATTACCCGAGCAGAGTGCCTGGCTTCTCTAACAGAGACAGACTGATGAGCAGCCATGTTAGGGCAATCTTGCAATGGCCTTGGGAGGCTCTTTCCGGAGCCACTTCCTGGAGCTCTTGGCTCTTTAGATCTCTCAACCCTAACCCTAGCTGTAACCCTAACCCTAGCTGTAACCCTAACCCTAGCCATAACCCTAACCCTAGCCCTAGTTAATTACCCGCCTAGATGGCCTTGCTTCTACAGCTTAGAAAGATGGAATTGAAGCTAGGTTAGGACCTTCTTGCAATGGCCTTGGGAGGCTCTTTCCACTGCAAGCTTGCCTGGATCTCTTGGCTCTTTCAATCTCTCAACCCTAACCCTAGCCGTAACCCTAATCCTAGCCCTAGTTAATTTCTGGAGAAGACTACCTGGCTTGTCCAGGTAAAAATGATGGAGGAGCAGCAATGTTAGGGCCTTCTTGCAATGGCCTTGGGAGGCTCTTTCCAGTGCCACTATGCCTGGAGCTCTTGGCTATTTAGATCTCTCAACCCTAACCCTAGCTGTAACCCTAACCCTTGCCGTAACCCTAACCCTAGCCATAGCTAATTACCCGATCAGAGTGCCTGGGTTCTCTAACAGAGACAGACTGAGGAGCAGCCATGTTAGGGCAATCTTGCAATGGCCTTCGGAGGCTCTTTCCAGTGCCACTATGCCTGGAGCTCTTGGCTCTTTAGATCTCTCAACCCTAACCCTAGCTGTAAACCTAGCCCTAGCTGTAACCCTAACCCTAGCTGTAACCCTAACCCTAGCCCTAGCTAATTAATCAAGCAGATTGCCTGTCTTCTCTAAGAGGGAAAGGCTGAGTAGCAGCCATGTTAGGGCAATGTTGCAATGGCCTTCAGAGGCTCTTTCCAGTGCCACTATGCCTGGAGCTCTTGGCTCTTTAGATTTCTCAACCCTAACCCTAGCCGCAACCCTAACCCTAGCTGTAACCCTAACCCTAGCTGTAACCCTAACCCTAGCCGTAACCCTAACCCTAGCCATAGCTAATTACCCGCCCAGATGGCCTGGCTTCTACAGCTTAGAAAGATGGAATTGAGGCTAGGTTAGGACCTTCTTGCAATGGCCTTTGGAGGCTCTTTCCACTGCAAGCTTGCCTGGATCTCTTGGCTCTTTCGATCTCTCAACCCTAACCCTAGCCGTAACCCTAACCCTAGCCCTAGTTAATTTCTGGAGAAGACTACCTGGCTTGTCCAGGTAAAAATGATGGAGGAGCAGCAATGTTAGGGCCTTCTAGCAATGGCCTTGGGAGGCTCTTTCCACTGCCACTATGCCTGGAGTTCTTGGCTGTTTAGATTTCTCAACCCTAACCCTAGCCGTAACCATAACCCTACCAGTAACCCTAACCCTAGACGTAACCCTAACCCTAGACGTAACCCTAACCCTAGCCATAGCTAATTACCCGAGCAGAGTTCCTGGCTTCTCTAACAGAGAAAGACTGAGGAGCAGCAATGTTAGGGCAATCATGCAATGGCCGTGGAAGGCTCTTTCAAAGCCACTATGCCTGGAGCTCTTGGCTCCTTAGATCTCCCAACCCTAACCCTAGCTGTAACCCTAACCCTAGCCGTAACCCTAACCCTAGCCATAACCCTAACCCTAGCCCTAGTTAATTACCCGCCCAGATGGCCTGGCTTCTACAGCTTAGAAAGATGGAATTGAAGCTAGGTTAGGACCTTCTTGCAATGGCCTTGGGAGGCTCTTTCCACTGCAAGCTTGCCTGGATCTCTTGGCTCTTTAGATCTCTCAACCCTAACCCTAGCCGTAACCCTAACCCTAGCCCTAGTTAATTTCTGGAGAAGACTACCTGGCTTGTCCAGGTGAAAATGATGGAGGAGCAGCAATGTTAGGGCCTTCTTGCAATGGCCTTGGGAGGCTCTTTCCACTGCCACTATGCCTGGAGTTCTTGGCTGTTTAGATCTCTCAACCCTAACCCTAGCCGTAACCCTAACCCTTGCCGTAACCCTAACCCAAGCCATAGCTAATTACCCGAGCAGAGTTCCTGGCTTCTCTAACAGAGACAGACTGATGAGCAGCCATGTTAGGGCAATCTTGCAAAGGCCTTGGGAGGCTCTTTCCAGTGCCACTATTCCTGGAGCTCTTGGCCCTTTAGATCTCTCCACCCTAACCCTAGCTGTAACCCTAACCCTAGCTGTAACCCTAACCCTAGCCATAGCTAATTACCTGAGCAGAGTGCCAGGCTTCTCTAACAGAGAAAGACTGAGGAGCAGCCATGTTAGGGCAATCTTGCAATGGCCTTGGGAGGCTCTTTCCGGAGCCACTTCCTGGAGCTCTTGGCTCTTTAGATCTCTCAACCCTAACCCTAGCTGTAACCCTAACCCTAGCTGTAACCGTAACCCTAGCTGTAACCCTAACCCTAGCTGTAACCCTAACCCTAGCCCTCGTTAATTACCTGCGCAGAGGGCCTGGCTTCTACAGCTTAGAAAGATGGAATTGAAGGTAGGTTAGTACCTTCTGGCAATGGCCTTGGGAGCCTCTTTCCACTGCAAGCTTGCCTGGATCTCTTGGCTCTTTAGATCTCTCAACCCTAACCCTAGCCTAACCCTAACCCTAGCCCTAGTTAATTTCTGGAGAAGACTACCTGGCTTGTCCAGGCAATAACGATGGAGGAGCAGCAATGTTAGGGCCTTCTTGCAATGGCCTTGGGAGGCTCTTTCCAGTGCCACTATGCCTGGAGTTCGTGGCTGTTTAGATCTCTCAACCCTAACCCTAGCTGTAACCCTAACCCTAGCCGTAACACTAACCCTAGCCATAACCCTAACCCTAGCCCTAGTTAATTACCCGCCCAGATGGCCTGGCTTCTACAGCTTAGAAAGATGGTATTGAGGCTAGGTTAGGACCTTCTTGCAATGGCCTTTGGAGGCTCTTTCCACTGCAAGCTTGCCTGGATCTCTTGGCTCTTTAGATCTCTCAACCCTAACCCTAGCCGTAACCCTAACCCTAGCCCTAGTTAATTTCTGGAGAAGACTACCTGGCTTGTCCAGGTAAAAATGATGGATGAGCAGCAATGTTAGGGCCTTCTAGCAATGGCCTTGGGAGGCTCTTTCCACTGCAACTATTCCTGGAGTTCTTGGCTGTTTAGATCTCTCAACCCTAACCCTAGCCGTAACCATAACCCTACCAGTAACCCTAACCCTAACCGTAACCCTAACCCTAGCCATAGCTAATTACCCGAGCAGAGTTCCTGGCTTCTCTAACAGAGAAAGACTGAGGAGCAGCCATGTTAGGGCAATCTTGCAATGGCCTTGGGAGGCTCTTTCCAGTGCCACTATGCCTGGAGCTCTCGGCTATTTAGATCTCTCATCCCTAACCCTAGCCGTAACCCTAACCCTAGCCGTAACCCTAACCCTAGCTGTAACCCTAACCCTAGCCATAACCCTAACCCTAGCCCTAGTTAATTACCCGCCTAGATGGCCTGGCTTCTACAGCTTAGAAAGATGGAATTGAAGCTAGGTTAGGACCTTCTTGCAATGGCCTTGGGAGGCTCTTTCCACTGCAAGCTTGCCTGGATCTCTTGGCTCTTTCGATCTCTCAACCCTAACCCTAGCCGTAACCCTAACCCTAGCCCTAGTTAATTTCTGGAGAAGACTACCTGGCTTGTCCAGGTGAAAATGATGGAGGAGCAGCAATGTTAGGGCCTTCTTGCAATGGCCTTGGGAGGCTCTTTCCACTGCCACTACGCCTGGAGTTCTTGGCTGTTTAGATCTCTCAACCCTAACCCTAGCCGTAACCCTAACCCTAGCCATAGCTAATTACCCAAGCAGAGTTCCTGGCTTCTCTAACAAAGAAAGACTGAGGAGCAGCCATGTTAGAGCAATCTTGCAATGGCCATGGAAGGCTCTTTCCACGGCCACTATGCCTGGAGCTTTTGGCTCTTTAGATCTCTCAACCCTAACCCTAGCTGTAACCCTAAACCTAGCTGTAACCCTAACCCTAGCTGTAACCCTAACCCTAGCCATAACCCTAACCCTAGCCCTAGTTAATTACCCGCCCAGATGGCCTGGCTTCTACAGCTTAGAAAGATGGAATTGAAGCTAGGTTAGGACCTTCTTGCAATGGCCTTGGGAGGCTCCTTTCACTGCCACTATACCTGGAGTTCTTGGCTGTTTACATCTCTCAACCCTAACCCTAGCTGTAACCCTAACCCTAGCTGTAACCCTAATCCTAACCATAACCCTAACCCTAGCCCTAGTTAATTACCTGCGCAGAGGGCCTGGCTTCTACAGCTTAGAAAGATGGAATTGAAGCTAGGTTAGGACCTTCTTGCAATGGCCTTGGGAGGCTCTTTCCACTGCCACTATGCCTGGAGTTCTTGGCTGTTTAGATCTCTCAACCCTAATCCTAGCTGTAACCATAACCCTACCCGTAACCCTAACCCTAGCCATAACCCTAACCCTAGCCATAGGTAATTGCCCGAGCAGAGTTCCTGGCTTCTCTAACAGAGAAAGACTGAGGAGCAGCAATGGTAGGGCAATCTTGCAATGGCCGTGGAAGGCTCTTTCCAGTGTCACTATGCCTGGAGCTCTTGGCTCTTTAGATCTCTCAACCCTAACCCTAGCTGTAACCCTAACCCTAGCTGTAACCCTAACCCTAGCCATAACCCTAACTCTAGCCCTAGTTAATTACCCGCGCAGAGGGCCTGGCTTCTACAGCTTAGAAAGATGGAATTGATGCTAGGTTAGTACCTTCTTGCAATGGCCTTGGGAGGCTCTTTCCACTGCAAGCTTGCCTGGATCTCTTGGCTCTTTAGATCTCTCAACCCTAACACTAGCTGTAACCCTAACCCTAGCTGTAACCCTAACCCTAGCTGTAACCCTAACCCTAGCCATAACCCTAACTCTAGCCCTAGTTAATTACCTGCGCAGAGGGCCTGGCATCTACAGCTTAGAAAGATGGAATTGATGCTAGGTTAGGACCTTCTTGCAATGGCCTTGGGAGCCTCTTTCCACTGCAAGCTTGCCTGGATCTCTTGGCTCTTTCGATATCTCAACCCTAACCCTCGCCGTAACCCTAACCCTAGCCCTAGTTAATTTCTGGAGAAGACTACCAGGCTTGTCCACGTAAAAATGATGGAGGAGCAGCAATGTTAGGGCCTTCTTGCAATGGCCTTGGGAGGCTCTTTCCACTGCCACTATGCCTGGAGTTCTTGGCTGTTTAGATCTCTCAACCCTAACCCTAGCTGTAACCCTAACCCTAGCCGTAACCCTAACCCTAGCCGTAACCCTAACCCTAGCCATAGCTAATTACCCGAGCAGAGTTCCTGGCTTCTCTAACAGAGAAAGACTGAGGAGCAGCCATGTTAGGGCAATCATACAATGGCCGTGGAAGGCTCTTTCCACTGCCACTATGCCTGGAGCTCTTGGCTCTTTAGATCTCTCAACCCTAACCCTAGCTGAAACCCTAACCCTAGCTGAAACCATAACCCTAGCTGTAACCCTAACCCGAGCCATAACCCTAATCCTAGCGCTAGTTAATTACCCGCCCAGATGGCCTGGCTTCTACAGCTTAGAAGGATGGAATTGATGCTAGGTTAGGACCTTCTTGCAATGGCCTTGGGAGCCTCTTTCCACTGCAAGCTTGCCTGGATCTCTTGGCTCTTTCGATATCTCAACCCTAACCCTCGCCGTAACCCTAACCCTAGCCCTAGTTAATTTCTGGAGAAGACTACCTGGCTTGTCCAGGTAAAAATGATGGAGGAGCAGCAATGTTAGGGCCTTCTTGCAATGGCCTTGGGAGGCTCTTTCCAGCATAATCGTGCATGGAGCTCAAGGCTCTTAATATCTCTTAACCCTAACCCCAGCTGTAACCCTAACCCTAGATGTAACCCTAACCCTAACCCTAGTAAATTACTCGCCCAGATGGCCTGGCGTCTCCAGCAGAAAAAGACTGAGGTGAAGCAATGTTAGGACAATCTTGCAATGGCCTTGGGAGGCTCTTTCCAGCGCCAGTGTTCCTGGAGCTCAAGGCTCTTTACATCTCTCATCCCTAACCCTAGCCGTAACCCTTACACTAGCCCTAGTTAATTTCCGGAGATGACTACCTGGCTTGACCAGATAATAATGATTGAGGAGCAGCAATGTTAGGGCCTTCTTGCAATGGCCTTGGGAGGCTCTTTTCAGTGCCACTATGCCTGGAGCTCTTGGATCTTTAGATCTCTCAACCCTAACCCTAGCCGTAACCCTAATCCTAGCCATAACCCTAACCCTAGCCCTAGTTAATTACCCGCCCAGATGGCCTGGCTTCTACAGCTTAGAAAGATGGAATTGAAGCCAGGGTAGGACCTTCTTGCAATGGCCTTGGGAGGCTCTTTCCACTGCAAGCTTGCCTGGATCTCTTGGCTCTTTCGATCTCTCAACCCTAACCCTAGCCGTAACCCTAACCCTAGCCCTAGTTAATTTCTGGAGAAGACTACCTGGCTTGTCCAGGTAAATGTTATGGAGGAGCAGCGATTTTAGGGCCTTCTGGCAAGGGCCTTGGGAGGCTCTTTCCAGTGCCACTATGCCTGGAGTTCTTTGCTGTTTAGATCTCTCAACCCTAACCCTAGCTGTAACCCTAACCCTAGCCGTAACCCTAACCCTAGCCCTGGTTAATTACCCGAGAAGTGTGCCTGGCTTGTCTAACAGAGAAAGACTGGGGAGCAGTCATGTTAGGGCCTTCTTGCAATGGCCTTGGGAGGCTCTTTCCTGCACCAGTGTTTCTGGATCTCTTGGCCCTTTAGATCTCTCAACCCTATCCCTAGCTGCAACCCTAACCCTAGCCCTAGTTAATTACCTGAGCAGAGTGCCTGGCTTTTCCAGCTTAGAAATATTGAGGACCCTCTCTCAACCCTAACCCTAGCTTAACCCTAACCCTAGCCCTAGTTATTTACCCGCGCAAATGGCCTGGCTTCTACAGCTTAGAAAGATTGAGGAGAAGCCATGGTAGGGCCTTTTTGCAATGGCCTTGGGAGGCTCTTTCCACTGACAGTGTGCCTTGAGCTCTTGGCTCTTTAGATCTCTCAACCCTATCCCTAGCTGTAACCCTAACCCTAGCCCTAGTTAATTACCCGAGCAGAGTGTCTGGCTTTTCCAGCTTTTAAATATTGATGAGCAGCCATGTTAGGGCCTTCTTGCAATGGCCTTGGGAGGCTCTTTCCAGAGCCAATATGCCTGGGGCTCTTGGCTCTTTTGATCTTTCAACCCTATCCCTAACCATAACCCTAACCCTAGCCATAGTTAATTACCTTCGCAGCGTACCTGGCTTCTGCTGCTGAGAAAAAACGAGGAGTAGGCATGTTAGGGCCTTCTTGCAATGGCCTTGGGAGGCTCTTTCCAGCACCAGTTTGCCTGGAGGTCGAGGCTATTTGGATCTCTCAACCCTAACCCTCGCCGTAACTCTAACCCTAACCTGAACGGAACGTTTGTCAGAGCTCCAGCTAGAATCAGCGCTGTAATAAAACAGACACAGAGTGCAATCCCATCCACTGTAGAAATGGGTATGGCAAGGTGGGAGCTTGGGAGGGATTTGCCACATTTTTTTTTAAAGAAAATAGCTATTTCAAAAGTAGGACATTTTTTTAACTTGAAGTCAAATCACTTGAACCTTAAATGTAAAATTGTTTATCCTTATATTGATATTTCTGGTGTTTTATCATAGCATTTGTCTCTTCACCTGGATCAATATTTTGTTCAGGAATTTTCATCCTGCTACTACCAGAAGGAAAGAATAATTATACCTATAAAACTTAAAAACACATTGGTTCCATAAGTTTGTGTTTAGTTTAGAGTTTAACTGTTGCCTGGACCTAGAAGCTCTGCCTCTTACCGAACTGTGTCATTTATGTAATAGGAAGTAATTCATTCCCTCCAGCTACCAATGACTTCTGCACTTATAAGCCTCATGTCTCTCTCTTACACAGGATTTTTCCTATGTGAAAGGAGAGGTCTTGGGTTTCAGCTCACTCTGTCTGCACTGGTAGTCAATTCCTGCCGAGTTTGGAGCCATACCTGCTTTTTTTTTTCCAACTTGAAGCCCAGATGATAATTCACAATGTGGTTAAACCAGGCCAATATTACTATAAAATTACCCCAAATAAAATATGGATCAGAGCACTTTTTAATGTTTTTTTTTGACAGAGAAATATACCATAACACTCTTCCTTCTTTGATTTATGTGGCTGAATTACAGAGGCTGGGCTATGCAGTCTTAGATAACCTGTTGTTCATCTTAATTGTGTAAACAATGTCATTTGGGCAGTAAGCAGAAGGCCGCATTCCTGCTCTTAAACCTTTGTTCCATCATAATTACAATGCAGCCATCAGGATACCCTAAAAATAGTGCTCACCTCCTGAACAGGCAACCCTAGTCCGGTCTCCACTTTAAGACAATTAAAATAAGAGCAAGGGAAAGAATTTTATTTTTTCCTGTGAGCTGTAAATATTTTCTTACTCATGTATTTTACCTGTATGTGTAATTTAGAGCCATAAATTTTTACATGTGAGCTGGGCTGCAGGGAAAAGACAGTGCTTAAAACAATCTCAGCTAATTAAAGACCCAGCAAACTCTTTGTGTGTTGACTTCAACACTTGCAACATTTTAGGGATAGGCTACAGATTTTTATCAACAGCAGTTGAGTAGCAGTTAGCGATTGATCCAACAGAGAGAAGTCTGCTGCTTAGGAAAGTGTTAAAACATTTGCTGCTGACAGAATTCTTAATTTTTTTTGAAAAGGACAGAGGTGATGCCTTGCTTTTCAAGTTTTCCTAAATGCAGATGACACTACCACGTATAAGTAAGAGCTGTTCTTTTAAAGACCGAATCACATCCTTAAAAAATCTGATGAATGGGCTTTTATATGTGTTTATAAACACACACACACACACATACACACACACACACACGGGCTGAAATCTATGTTTTAAACCCATATAGAAATTATATATGGATAGACAGAAAAACAAGAGTGGAGAGGGGAGAATACTGTGGAAAGAGAATTGAAGAACTTTAAGCATGGTTTATCTCACAGTCTTTCAGCCATCTAAAATGTTGATCCAAACTAGTTCACTAGGCTGCCCCTATGGTGAAGGGACAAAAAAAGAGGGGCCCAAGGAAGGGAGACATCCTGTGCTAGGACTTGTATGTAAGTGAGATGGGGTGAAAAAAAGAATGTGGGTAGGTGACACTAAACACCCGATTTTGCTTGGAGTCCTCCAGGCTGATTCCCACTCTCTGTAATGCTAACAACATTTATTATCTAGGTTTCATTGTCATATTTTCTGAACACATCAAATATTTACTGGTTTATTAAAAGCTGTCCTGTAACTATTATTAGCCATTTATCAGGATTTTACCTATACAGCATCACACCAATACTTTTGCAGGACATTCCCAAATGCTGAACCATTGAACAGTGTCTGTGCTACAACAGTGGGTTAAGCTGGCATGTTAAGAAGAAATAATTTTAGCAGTTGCCTTAGCAGCTCCCTGTCTCATTGCACACACCTTTAGCCTCTCTACCAGAATGTGCTACTCTCAGAACGGATGAAGGCCTCCATCTTTCGGCTCCTGGAGTGTTCTCCCTTTATCTTCCTGTTAGCTTGTCTCCCTAAGCAGTTTGTAGCAACTGACCTTCAATTTCCCAGAAATCAAAACATATAAGGGTATTTGCTAACTGTTGTATTGCTTTGAAGACTATCTCTGTCAAACCAAAGTTTGCACCTTGTCAAAACCAGAACCGCTGACACTAAGAAATTGCAATACTGTCCTTCACTTAATGTCTTGGGAATGCTGACAGGGATGGATTGTGCACTTTGTTTAGTTATTTATTTATTTTTGCTTATTTTGCACATAGCTTCCTATTAAGTTAATCAGTCTAATGCTACAGGGACTGTTCATAATTCAACACAGATATAGAGCAATGGGATTTCAGTGACCAAGGCAACCTGATCAAATAGTGTAAAAATAATATGAAATGTCAACAAAAATGCAATGTCCAAGAAATTTTGATCAGTGTTTTAGATTAAACATTAATGCATAGTAACTTCATATATGTCATAACTTTCAGTGTACTTCTAAGTCACTCATAAAAAGTGAGCTTATAAAAATCCCACTTAACCTCCTCAAAAATCCAATTTTGCAATTCTTTCATTATTATAGATGTTTATTAATAGGGTAACCTGATAGAAAAAATGCTGAGTGACTTCCACTGGTTCTTATCCCCTCAAGTACTACTAATCCCCTCAAATACTGCTATATTGTGTGTCCTACAAAAATCCCTTCTACATCTCACCAGGGGTCATAACAGAGATTCAAAATTATGCAAACTTATATACAAAATTAATCATAATCAGCATTTTGGACTGGCTTGTTAATTTAGGTTTTTATGTTAATTTAGCTGTGTATTAATTTTGTCATGCAATATTTTCATGGGCTTTTTTTAATAACGACACACCAGATGGTGTTCCCTTAAAACTACCCATTTTAAACCACTTACATTTAATCTTTTCAAAGGTAAATTTAGTTATACCAATTTTTACCTTGAAAAATGGCTTGCAAAATATATTGAAGTAGTAAAAATAGAGAAATTAGCAAAAAGACATGAGTGAGAGCTCTGTAAAAAAGCTGAGTATTTATGTACTTAAACTAAAACTTATTCTTTACGTAGAAGGCAGCAAAGCCTTTGATGTCTTGTTTGTTCTAACTAGTATGCTGTAACCTTCCCATATTCATGGATTTTCATAGTGCATTTTATTTTTCATCTCACTCACAGTTTTCATGTTTCAGATCAAATTGCTATCACCTGTGGCTAGCACAGGTTTTTCCCATGAGAAATTTTCTTGTGTTTTATAAATAAAGATAAAGTTTGGATATTGTTGGAACAGTGTCCCAGAACTTGGGCAGTGCAGGCCTGGCCAATCAGGCCTGGGGGAAGGCTTCTGACTGACCAATCTGGGTGACTTTTGAGAACTCTATATATGTGATGAAATCAAAACAATAAAGGTCATTCCTTCTTGCCACTGAGAACTGATGCATTCATTACTCTGCTAGCTGCTCAACAGCGACAATCACCTAGTACAGAGGACAAGGACTAACTGTCCCCTTATCTTATAACAGTTCTTTATGAAGGGCAGCCAATAACAGAACAACAACAAAAAAAAAAACCCCAAAAAAAACCTGAACCAAAATAAAGCATTACAATCAAATGTCAAGAGTATGGGCTCAGAAAGAAAACAGAAAACCACTATGATAATGTTAATGTTATCCACAATGTTTGCATCCTGAAGGCATTTAAATCTCTGTTTATGTACCAAATGAATAACTTTATTGAGTTGTGAGAAATTACTCCCATGAAAAAAATTAATGTGCATAAATGTATAAAGAGGTCAGAGTATTCATTCACTTTCTTTACAGATAATTTTAATTTTCTTGGATGTCAGCTCTGAACACATCCCAGATTTTCTGCATCTAGTGTCATGGTTTTGCACTAAAAGCACCACAGGTTGCTCTTGAAGAATAGAGTAAGAAAAAGGTTCTCTGTTCTCATTTTTATTATTGTTCTCAGTTTAGTTAACTTGGCAAAGTAATTTAACATCTTTATGTCTATGGCATGTAGTTACTCGGATGTCTTTTGAAACACTTCAAATCTGTAGTTGAAAAAAGTACGACTGTTCAATGTAGTATCATTAATACATTTAATGAGAGAAGAGTAAAATGGAAAAAAGGACAAACTATTTAAAAATAAACTGTTACAATAAAAATTGGAGGGTGGGCACAGGGGGATAAAATATTGCAAGTTTTTTTCCTTCGCAGTGTCTGGACATTTTCTCCCTCATGAAATTGAACTTCAGTGAATTGCTTTCAGTCTCCATCCCTCATTCCTATGAATGAGATGATCATAACACAAAAATAAAACAGAGAACAAAGTGACACGTTGGCAGTGGTACAGATGTGCCAAATACTGAAAAAATAAGGAAAAAGAGCTCCTTATTCAAACAGAAAGGCATCTCTCAGAAAAAGAGTGTGCATACATTTATTGCTCAACTTAGTCAATTGTGTTTTATCCCTATCCCTGTATAATCCCTGATGAGAGTGTTTTATTTAGAAGAGCACATTACCTGGGTTGTCTGTGAGTATGCCGATAGCATGCTTCAACCAATTCCAAAAATCAGCCCCATAAAGTGTGTTCTATTCAGGCCTCCATAATCATACCAGCATATCCCAGGCATATCAAGAGCATAAAAAACAAGGAGTTTTCAGACATCATACCTCTCCCAGAAGCTCTCATAGCACACCTGCAAAAACCTCCGCTGGGATGTATCCGACATGTATCACGTGTATCACATCAGATACACATCCGATACGTATCATTTCATGTGAGACACAATTTAATTTTGTACCAGCATCTTTGAAGCAACTTGGAAACAGAAGAAGAAACTTGGGCTGGTGAATTTTGCTTCTCTGTTTCCACTGTTTTCTAAAGGCCTGTTGGTTGTGATGTCTGAAACTGAAGATATGCTCTATCTATAGACTGTAGATTCATCTCAACAAGAACTCTTGAACACAGTAGCTCACCCTCCACTCTCCCACCTTTCATGACTAAGAAACACCAAAATGTCCTGTGGTTACCTTCATCACTGTCTCTTTTCAAACATGACTAAAAAGCTGCTCTATCTACAGACACCCAGAGACACATCACAGACCATGCAGAGGAAAGAATCGTGAGGCAGAAAGTCCTTTTCTGGACTGGTCCTGTGAATGAAGTGTATGTGCACATGTGATATGTAGGAAGTAAAAAGATTTAAATGAGGGCAGTCCTTCAAGGTGTCAGTTTAGGAGACAGCACTGTGTACATTTTATTTGTTTTCAAAGGATTTGAAGTATAGTACAGTGAAATACCTTCACTGTTTTCACTCATGGAGCTCATGGCCAAAAAACTGGCAGAGAGTTACTGGGACCTGGTGTTCAGCCTCTCAGTGCCCTGTGGTTCTTCACAGCAGCTGCTGAAGGCATCATGCAGAGGACTCTACCAACTCATCCAGCTTCAGCTCTGGAGTGAGCACTGACTACTAAGTCAGCAGGGAAGGTGAAGATTGGAAGAAAGTCAATATAATCAAGAGACAGTTTTCTTGCTAGAAAAACCTCAAATTAATTTGTAGAACTAGTATATGGCTCTAAGCTTATAGAGAATCAACCAAAGGATGTCATAACTAATCTGCTCCTTGAGGTAATGCTTCAAATCAAGACAAGATTTGTCCATTTGCATTTTTACACAAAAAGAAAACTTCACAGGGCTGCCTACTTTAAGGAAAAAACGACAAGCAAACAATGAAAGTACTTCCCTTGTGCCTAAAGTTCTTTTCCTGCATTTGTAGTTTTCACCTCACAGCGTGCCCTGTAGCTTGGCTCCTTACCCATTACAGGGCTGGGCCTCTCAGGAGCTCACTTTGACATTGGTCCAAGACAAATCTGTAAAAGTGCATACCTGAGATGTGTACCTGAGGCAGAGTGCAATCCACATCCATCTCAGTTACCTACTGACTAATCAATACAGGGAGTTGCAGACTAACCGTGATACTCTTTAGTCCAAAGACAATTCTTGTCAATTCCCATTTTTTAGAGTAATCTTACATGGAAAACACACAAAGCTGAGACAAAGCCAAGAGTATTTCATTTGTTCCCTCCATGCTCTAGAGACATAAACAATGGAAGCATTGAGGGAAAAGGCTGGAACAAGAACCTGGCTATTGTCCTGGAGGATGGCCTGGTTGATTTGTTGTGTGGGAAGGGAAAGAGGGGGGATCCTACAGTACTGTGGCCAGTAGCCAAAATCCTGCTGCTGCACAGTTCTCTGAAAGGTTCTCTTTTCCCTGTACATAGGCCCTACACACGTATCTTTGACACTGAATTTGAAAATGCTAAAGGAAGGAACCCTGTAATAAGACAGGGCATCTGCAGCTGCAGGGAATACTTAAGAAGTCAACCATTGCCGTGATCAGAATAGGGTAAATATTTAGTAGTTGCCAAGACCACTAATCCACTGCTTTCCATATAATTTAATTGTACGTAAGTATACTCAAGTCTTCAAAAATATTTGTGTGTTCATTGGTGCATTGTAAACTGTTGCTATAAAATACACTACAACAATTTCCTTTACTTTTATTTCTGACTAAAGACACCTGTGTTGTTTTGCCTTGTATGTCTTTCACTACAGGAACTCCATTAATCCAATGGTCAACAGTATGTATGTCCATTGCTATAGCTTAGTCAAGCAGCAGCTGTCAAGTCAAACAGTGAAGGACAACACTTAGAATTTTGTGTCATGAGTTGAATGTGCAATGTTCTGGTCTCAATGGCAAAATGCTGTTGGGAGAAAAATAATTGACACACCTACTTAGGTGAAATATTCTTGAACTACTTCATTTCCCTTATCGTTTGTGGCAATTGTGTCCGTTTCCCTCTTCACTTATTTCTCCATCTGATTTGTAAGGAAACATAAAAACTGTGTATGTTTCACAGCCATCTCTTAAATCCAAACTCTCAGATTTTACATTTATGTTTACCTTATTACCAACCAGCTGGCATAAAGAACAAGTGACCAAATGTTTTAACTTACAAAGCAATAGGTTAGTATAAAAATGGGGAAAATGCTTCCCTTAAAATGCAGAAGAAAGACGCTGATCTGTTGGAAAGACTCCAGAGAAGAGCCACTAATTTGATGACAGAGCTGGAATACCTTTCTAATAAGGAAAGGCTAAAGAGGTGGAATTGTTCAGCAAGGAGAAGAAAAGGCTTTGGGGAGACCCTATTACATTTTTCCAGTACTTTGAGGGGGCTTAAAAAAGGAGGGAGAGTGACAATGGTTCTAAAAGGGGCAATGGCTCTAAACCGAAAGACGGCAGGTTTGGACTAGACATTAGGAAGAAATTCTTTACTGAGAGGGTGGTGAGGCATTGGAATAGGTTTACTAGAGAAGTTGTGGACTCCCCATCCCTAGAAGTATTCAAGGCCAGGCTGAATGAGGGTCTGAGTAATATGGTCTCGTGGAAGGTTCCCCTAATAGTAGAAGAGTTAGCAATTTTATTGCTAATAAATGCATGTATTCAATAACTGAGCTTTACAATTATCTTGATTTTGAGCCTACAGAAACAGTTGAGAGTTATATATTAACATTACATATGTTAATATATAACAGCCTTATATATCAAACTTGCCTCTATTCCTCTTTCTTTGTACCAACTACAATTTTAAAGTTTTCTAAGTAATATCCTGTGTCTAAAAATGCAACAGTAAGAAAAATCCATATGAACATTTAAAAGAAATGTTTTCATAAGAGACATGGTTTCTATATTAAAACCATAGAGGTAGTAGGACTTTAGTGCAAAAGTTCAACTTCATAATTAATGCAGTTAGTACCTCAAAAGACATGCCACCTACATCCTTATTTCCAAGTGCTCAGTAGCAATTACTATATTAAAGTTAATTGCTCAGTGGAGTTCTATTGTGATAATAGCTGCAAGTTCCCCACACCCCTTTCTTAATGACTGTACTTCCCACCTATTGTCCTGCCTTCCCCACCCCACATGGCCCTGGCCACTCCCTCGGGTTTCCCCTATTGGTTCCTGTACTCCTAACTCCGCCTATGTACCTCCCCTGTGCCCAGAGGTCACTGGGCCTGTGTGCTGTCCCTGCCCCTCTCTGTTTCCCTATAAAACCCCTTACCCTCTGCCATCTTGCTGTCTGTGCTCCACGTGTGTCTGTGCACCACATGTGGCTATGCATGTGAGGCCTTCGCCCTCGAGGCATCTCTGCCTCGGGGAGGTCGTTGGCCTCTGCTGCACCATGCGAATAAACATCTTCCATGGACACAACGCATAGACCCTCCTCGCCTCCTTTATCACCGCCGGTTGTGGAAGCAGATGAACCAGAGCTAGCCATATGGCTCCCTGGCCGGTGAGAGCGCAGTGTCCAGCCCTGGGACAGAGGGTTTGGAGCACTGAGGCGCTGAACCAGGCTGGGTAGAGATGCTCTAGTGTAAGGTCTGCTTTAACATCCCTTAAACCACAACAGAGTTCTGCATAATAAAGATCAGATTGAAGAAAATGTGAATATTCAGAATCATAAAGAGTTAATTAATCAATAAGCAATTTAGACAAGGACTCATTATTGTATCCCAAACCAAACCTTTTAAACAACAAAAAAATGAATTTATGGCAAAGTTCTATCAGTTATGTTAAAAGTGTGAACATTACTACTAATTATTAAACATGTAGTTAGCAAGCCAGACCTTTGCAGACTGTGATCCTCATTCTGCTCTCAAGTGGACATTTCCAACTGTGGCTACGTATATGAGAGCAGAGTTTTATTATATCTCATGTCTATTTTTAAATTTTATTCTAGCACGATAAAAATCACTTCTACACCACTTCTTAAATTTTAACAAGACATGTCTCTGGCCCCAAAGGGTTCATAGCTTTAAAGAAACTTGTTAAGACATGTTGGAAGACAATAACTCAAGAAAGGAGACAAAGGCAGAAGAGCACTGCATTAATGAAGACAAGCAGGGAGACGGAGGACTCAGCATATCATCAATGTTTTTAACAGACCAGCAGTTAAAAAGAAAGACATTGACTTCTGCAAGTCCTTCTACAGAAACTACTCAGTAGGGTAGGTATCAGAACAATTCACATGAACTGGTATGTGGATTCCTGACATCAGGTGTGCCACAAACCTCCTGAATTCAGGAATGTTTGTAAAGACTCACCTTAAATCTTCACAACTCCTCCTTCCAAGCACGTGATCAGTAGTAATCTGATCATCAATGGTCAGTTATCCATACTTTTAATTTTTGGTAATTTACAAGCAGGGATGTAGTGGCATATTGTTTCCAGGCATGGAGGATCCCAGAGCACAGACTGGGCTCACTTACACTGTTCCAGACCTGGGGCTGACAGCAGCTACACACAGGAACTGGGTGGTGGTTTTCAGCCATGTACCATTGCTATGCTGGAAGAGGGGGCTGCAAGTACTGGAGCAATACAGACATCCTGCCTAAGCCTCAGCACTCCCTTGGGTTTCTGCCAGGCATGAAGCTGGCATGCAATCCGCTGCCTGCATCCATCCTGCTTCCTGGGGAAAGGAGTCAGAGCACTCAGCCTGCCCTCCGACACACAGTGTGAGAGTGTGACCCCACTGCTGCAGTGATGCCCTAGTCCAGCTTGGTGTGGGGCCATTGGAAACACCAAGAGACACAGGGTGGAAAGTGAGGCTGGAAAGAGGGTCAGAAAAATTATATTGCTAAAAGGAAAAGATACAAGTGGACATTCTTATGATTGCTTACTAGGACTTGGGAGGCTATGTCCTCTCTCTGGACGGAGAGGATCTTGCAAGATCCAGACTGGAAGGACTGGATCTTGCACCAAAGACCTTCCTCGAAGGGTTCAAAGGCACAACTTAAGTATGTGTTGTTACAAACGGCAGGCTTCTAGAAGAGAAATGTTATAAAAGGTCTGACTTCCATTCAAATTAGACACAAAAACAGATTTAGGGAAGGGGATGCCCAAAGCAACTGGGAAGTCAAACAGAGAATTAACTCTACCAGCCTATCTCTCTATCTATAAGAGATAGCAGAAATAAGGTTTATCTCACATAACCTCAGACATTTACATCAGAACATGGAAAAGAGTAACTATCAGTATGTGAATCATCTAACTTATTTCTAAGATCTACAGCAAGATTCAATGAAAAACATTAAAGAATTACCTGTTTCTGTTTGTTGACCACCATATTAGGAGAATAGGCAGCCCAGATATAGACATCTACATTTAAGATGTCATCCATCTGTCTACATTTTAGCTATCAGTCCAAAATTGGGTAGATGCATTCCAATGTATACCCCATTGATGGACCAGTTTTCTGAGGAATGCTGGGAATAAGGAGACTGAGAAATACTTCCATCTTATAGGGACAGTCACAGAAGTAGCCTTGTTCTTCACTGTCAGATGTTTTCGCTAACTTAAGAAAGTCACTGTTTAATTAAACAATACCCTTAACCTTTTTTTCTATATTTCTACATAGCTGAAACAATACTGTGGGAATCTAATTCAAAGAGCAGTAACAGATTGTAAAATTAGAATATGGAAAATATTCTAACAATATAGATGCTTTTAAGAAGCCAGTAGCACAGGAGTAAAAGAAGCATGAGAAGAAATACTGAATACATAGAAGAGAAGAAAGACATGGAAATACATGGTTGAGAGAGAAAAGTGAGTGCAAGAACTACATAAGAAAAAAGATTAGGCAAGGCTGTATAAATGGGATGAAAGTATTGTATTAAATATACTAAGAGAGTAGAAGCCAGGGGAGACATATTAAAGACTGGAAGAGAAGAGATTAGAACAGTATATTTGAATATTATGTTTTAGTAGTTTCATCATTAAATATTTCTCAGTCTCTTTCTCTCACTTATTTAAAATGGAAAAATGTTCATATCTAAGCATTTTTACTGGAAACAGGCTACTGATTTTTTTTAACCTTGTGTCACTTTTGAACATACAGCACAGTGTAGTGTTTGAAACTATCTCCATTTGTTGGTGTCCCTTTTGCAAGGTAATGTACTAATTTTTAAAAGCCTGGTATAAGATAAACAAAATATAAAGCATAGACAAAAATCTAATACTAATAAAAATTAGGTTTATGAATAATCACATTATAAATACTTTTACCTAGACCAAACATATTTTGAAGCTGAGTTGCTCTGTGTGAAGGTGACACACTCTAAAATTAATGACATGTACAGTTAAGCCAGTTTTAAGGAACCTATACTTAGCCATCCATTCAGGATTTGTTTCAAGCACATGAATGACTTTATCAATTATGACTCTTAGGACCAGAATCCATACTGATTAATTCAGCATAGATCTAGTGACTTCAGTGACACTACATATATTTACTGTGCTAACAGTCAGCAATGTTCATCAAGAACAGAACAATAAATCATTCACCAGAATTTTTTTAGTTATATAACTTCAAAAAAAGGTCTAGGATTCACTGATTAGAAACAGTGAACTAACAAATTCAAGTGTGGATACAGGAAGGAGGGAAGAAAGAAAGGCAAAAGAGAGAAAGAGAGAAAGAGAAAGAGAAAGAGAAAGAGAAAGAGAAAGAGAAAGAGAAAGAGAGAGAGAGAGAGAGAGAGAGGAAGAAAAGAAAGAAAGAAAGAAAGAAAGAAAGAAAGAAAGAAAGAAAGAAAGAAAGAGAAAGAAAGAAGAAAGAAAGAAAGAAAGAAAGAAAGAAAGAAAGAAAGAGAAAGAAAGAAAGAAAGAAAGAAAGAAAGAAAGAAAGAAAGAAAGAGAAAGAAAGAAAGAAAGAAAGAAAGAAAGAAAGAAAGAGAGAAAGAAAGAGAGAAAGAAAGAGGGAAAGAAAGAAAGAAAGAAAGAAAGAAAGAAAGAAAGAAAGAAAGAAAGAAAGAAAGAAAGAAAGAAAGAGAGAGAAAGGAAGGAAGGAAGGAAGGAAGGAAGGAAGGAAGGAAGGAAGGAAGGAAGGAAGGAAGGAAGGAAGGAAGGAAGGAAGGAAGGAAGGAAGGAAGGAAGGGAGAAATAGAGGCAGAAGATATTTCAGTGCAATCAGACACTATTGGTAGAGGAGGACCAATAACATTGCCAGAATTTATGACAGACAAAAACCTGTGGCTTTTAGCAGCAGATCTGACACATTTGGTGTAAATGCTCTATACTGCATTGGAGTTAATTCCCTTTATGTATTGGCGTTTTTTGATTCAGTGGTAGATACCTATACAAATTAGTACATCTTTGTAATTTCCTTCCACTCATTCACCCATAGTCATTAATCTTTAAAAAATGCCAAAACAACAATAAAATCCCACCCTCCAAATACTCTTTTCTTGTGCCTGACAATTTAGGAACTACTTTTCTTACAGTATCTCTTATTTTTTATAGTGTAGTCAAAATGTGTCTCTTGAGAATGATGACAGCCACCTGCAGCTCATAACAGTAATACCCCACATTTTCACAGAATATTTTGCCCTTTGGTAATAAAAATGTGTTCCTCTCCTCTCACTCTTCAGTTTGAGAACAGAGGACATATCAAGAGCGTGATTCTATTCTCACTATGTTTTGCACTGATACAAGGCCATTGATATGAGCTGAGTTACTGCCAACATGCAACTCTCTGACTCAGGTTTTACATTTCTTTAGAATATTAAGTAAACTCAGTTATTTCTCTAAAATTCCATGCCAGAAGACCAATACAATGACCTGAAACACATATTTTTAACACATCCAAAAAAGGTGCATTTCTTAAAATTTAAATGATACATTCACATCTGCTTTCCCCAAGCAACTGAGCTTCACAGCACCTCCTTGTAGAACTGTGGATCATGAACCCCTTACTGACAGTCATGAGAAGTCCTTGCCATGTCAGTAAGAAGCATTTGACCTTCATGCCTTTTGGCTGTTACTGTGTGATGTTTCTCTTTTTCAGATATTTTAATAATTTTTACAATATGATCTTAAAAGTGTGTCTGACATATACATAAACTTTTAAACAAACTACTTCAATGAAACAATTTACTCTGGATGTGCACCATGCAGCCAAGGAAGGGATTTGGTCAAGAGAGTATATTTTTTCCTTCTTCCAAGTCCTCTCTTCCAAAATAATAAAGTATGTAATTTATTCCCAAGTCTAAAACATTCATTTAGCTTAAAATAAGCCTTGCCCATTACAATCAACTTTTAGATACTGGACAATTTTAGAATAGGACATAACTTCTTCCTCTTTTAAAACACAGGAGGGGGAAATGCAGATAATGATATGTTCACATTTCATTATTACATTTGCAAAACTAATGGTGTTTAGATAGAGAAAAAAGACCATGAGAATTTCCTACCTGGGTCTCAGCTTGATCTGAATCTGGACTAAAGCCTCATTTTTTTAAAAGTGAGCACTCACTTTAGGCAATTATGGGCACTCAGCCAATGTTTTAAAACTGAAATAGATGTCCTGACATTCTGAACAATAATGTTCAGTGCTTGATTCCAAGTTTCAACCGATTCCAGGATCTGCGCCTCTGAATATCTACCTCTTTGTGAGTATTAAATTACTAAAAAAGAGTGAAGATGAAAATGGTCACAGTAGGCCAAACTAAAGTTTTATCCAGTGCCACATTCAGTTTCAGAAGAGACTATAAATGCTGCAGGAGGAGCAAAGTTCTCCCCTACTACATTCCCAAACTCCAATTATTTTCAGACTTTATTTTCAGGGGAATTCCTGAAGCAGATATGATTTTGCACACTTATTGACAACCCCCTCACTACCAACATCATTGCATTTCTCTTTCATATGCTTGCCCAGTTTGCCCCTGAGTCTATGAAAATTTGTATTTATTTATTTATTTATTGTCTACAACATCTTTTGGCAAGAAGTTTAAAATGTCAGTTTCTTGTTGCATGAGAATCATCTCTTCTGTTTTGAGTAGGACTTCTTCCAGCTTTTTATGATGCCTGCTGCTCCTTTTGCTAGACAGCAAATTATCAATCCCCAGCCTGTCTTTCCTTGCCAATCTTGACTCTTAGTACCACCGTCTCATAACATGCCCTTTTTCCCTTCCGAGGGTAAAGCTTCCTGGTTGACTCAGCTAATCCTTGAATGGCCTTTCCATGGAAATACTGGGTATTTGAGAAAATACTGTCTGTAAACATTCATCATATTAATTTATTTTTTCTAAAAATTTATGCATTTGGATCAAACAAGCATTCAGGGAAGAACTATGCTGAGATTTCAACTCCTGTTCTTCCGCATGGAATTTGGAAGTCTGAGCTAGGATTAAGCATTTTCTTACAGTAAGTTTCCTGGGAAGAGCTATGTGCCTCAGAAAGATGTCATGTTTAGTGAGGGGCAACTTTAAGCCTCAGATAACTGGGGATACTGCTACTAAAGATCTGCTTGACACCTCCCAAAAATTCATTTCAACCTACCATTTCCTGATGCTCAGGATACACAGTTCTGAATCCTCCCCTCAAATCAAGGTCACAGAAACTTCATTTTAAAGAGACGGGCAGGCCATACTTTATCAGCCATACCCTTTGTACTTCCCCTCAGTAGAACCAAAGACATAAGCTAATAAAGAGTCACTTGAATTCTGATCCTAATTGTATAAACTTTCTGTGTTTCATGACGAATAGACATTGGGGACTGGGTTTCCCCGAATGAGGCCTAAGAGGAATAACAAAAACTGTTCTGAGCCCTAATCAAATGCTGCTATCCTTTTAGCTGGCTTAGAAAGTTACAAGAAGTAAAGCCTCCAGCTTTCAAACCCTCAGAAAAAGAATTTGAACCCAAGTCTTCCATGAAGAATTTTTTTAAACAAGATTCTGCATTGATATCTTGATCAACATTCCTTACCATACGGTGTCATGCTCCGTATATAAAGCAGAAGAAAGGGGAAACATTTTGAGTGATGACATTTATCTTTCCAAGCAACCACTACCCTAACAGAGCCCTGCTTTCCTGGAGAGAGCTGAACACCTGCCTGCCCCTGAGAAGTAGTGACTGAATTCTTGGTTTGGCTTTCCTTGCATGTGCAGACTTTGCTTTATCTATTAAACCATTGTTATCTCAACCCATGGGCTGTCTCACTTTTACTCTCCTGATTCTTTCCCCAGTATGACTGAGACCAGAGTGAGTGAGTGGCTATGTGGGGCTTAGTTGCCAGCTGGGGTTAAACCACCACCATTTTAAACACTAAACTCCTACAGCAGAAAGTTAAACTCTAGACAGGTTCATCAGTCCTTCATTTTCACTAATGCAAGGAAAAACTCAACACATCATCTTTTAACACTGCCCTTTGTGATTAGTGATGTTAACAACACACAAAGTACATAAAATCACTCTTCTCTGGCATACATAAGCAAAATGAAGGGCATTAAAGATGGATTCAGTATTAACTCTGAATTTCTTTTCTTTTAGTAGAGCAAGACAAAACGATACAGGATTTGTGGGGTTTTTTTGTATTTATCACAGTTCAATTTGATTAATGACTAGGCAATATTTTAGAGTACATTAATAACATCAGAGATGAAAGGGCATTTTAAAAATATTTCTACTCCTCCCAGTATAAAGAGGATTTCAGTGCATTTAGATAATTAACACGAAAATGATGGCCTTATTTTTATTTTGATCTTTGCATAAATATTCTCCAATTAATTTAGTAAAATCTATTACATAGCCCACATGTAGGGACTGCAATGATTTTCTCATGACTTTACAGCCATGCATCAGTATAACCAGTTAGAATCTCTCCACTAGACTACCTACATACATGAAATAGTGACAAGTTTGTTTTCAAATGACAGTAACTATATATGCAAGACATAAAGTATTGAAAATATTGATTTAATAGACTGAAAGGCTAGAATTTTTTTTCCAAACATCTAATAAACAGAGGCAAAAGACACCAAGTCATCTACAAGTGTTACTGGTAATACAGATACTTCTGAGTATCCATTTAAAATGCAATCGAAGAAGTACAAATCCAGGAAATGTGCCATAGAATGACATCTGGTAAAAAAAAAAAAAGAAATTCAAATATTTTTGCAAAATTACAAATTAAAAGCAAAATCAGTGAAATACAAGGTTTTCCAGCAGAAGAAGGTTTTATGTTATTGTCACAATGCAAGTGTAGTAACATAAGAATATTACTGGATTAATACTTAAATAAATAATTTTTTAAAAAACATACAATTACTTGTAATCTGCCCCAAAATAACTGAATGAACCAGTTCTGTGAAGAATTTTGCTCTATACATAAAAGATTCAATAAATTCCAGTGTGAAAAAACCCTCTAAGTGAAGAGGGCTGCACTTGATAATGGAAGTCCAAGGCACAGGTCATGTGCCTGTGACATGCACACACACGTCAAAGAATACAGGTCACAACTAGGATACTAAAGGTGACGCACCAAAAAAAAAAAAGGTAAAAAAAAGAGGATAATAAATTTTATACAACCTAACTATAAAAACGAATCAGATGTGTAAATGGCAAAGATTAAAGACACAGTTTCTCAGAACTATAGGATGTGACTTCTTGAAACAGCACATAATTGAAAGAAAACTATTCTGAGAAATGAGTGTCACCTTGGAAGACATAAAACAGCCTTAAATCAATGAGTTCAGCTTGATACACTGGACATCCTTATTAAAACAGAGTTTAGACATATTTTTAGACTTCAATCACAATAAGCAGAAAGAAGTCAAGGATTAAGAATATCCAAACTAATATATAAAGTGGTCATAAAATAATGAGGTTATATGCATCTAACAAGAGATAAGAAATATAAAAAATGTTGCAACATTAACCTTTGGACAGAGGCCTTCAATAGAATGCATGGTTTTTAAAATGTGGCATTTGTGTTCCTTCCAAAACCAGTAATATTTCCATTGATGCATGCACATATGGGTTAGGGGAGGAGATAAACAAGGAAGGTAAGTTGCAAACCAGTAGAGTGAAATGAAAGGATTTGAGATGCTACTTGAGCTAAGCAGGGAATTGTCATAATCTCAAAAGGCAGCTTTCAGGAAATGAGGGAAATGATCACAGACTGTAAGAGCAAAGAGGTAAAAAGGAAGAACTGGATAGCAAAGGTAACTGCTAAAAAGCATGCAACAAAAAAATATAAAAAAAAATTAAAAGAGCCCCCTTAAATATATCACAAGCAAGAAACTTTTAAGAGTTACTGTGTCTTCTGGGAACTTCAGAGAATAAAGATAGCAATTAAGGAGAAGGACGTTGCTAGGAACACAGAAGATTTATTTGCATCAGTCTTCACAATAGATGATGTTAGGGAGATATCTACTCTTGGGTAATAAAAATTAGGTACTATCAGATGAAGAGGTGCTGGAACAAATCAATCATTTGAAAAGCAGGAAGCCACCAAGACTGAAAATCCTGAACAAGTAGTTGAGCTATGCAATCTCTAATTGAAAAACAACTCCTTTACTGGAAGGTTAGAGAATAGCAAATGTTTCACATACATCATAAAAGGAGTTTAGAATGATTTAAGGAATCAAAGATTCATAAATCTGACATCTGTACCTGGCAAATTAAAAGTATGAAAATAAAACACTCACGAGACCATGAGATGATAGATCTGTGCAAAGGAAGATGATACCTCACCCATCTGACAGAATGTTTTCAACATTTCAGTAAACTACTGAAGTGGTCAAAGGAGAACCAGCAGACATAATTTATTTAAACTTGCTTGACAAAGTTTCTCACAGGAGACTGATAAAAAGAATAGACATGGACAGCAAACTGAAGACCTCTTTTCAGTGTAGCAGCTCTCAGAAGAAGCAAGATATTAAAATGCATCAAGAAGAGGTGATAAAGAAAAACAATGTTATGAAAATCAGAGCTGCAGCCAGATCTGAACTGCTGTGTGCAGTACTGATTTCGACATCTTAGAAAGATATCAGAAAACGAGGGGGTGTTTAAGAGAAAAGTGACAAGAATTATAGAAGCAGAATTTTATGGAAACAGATTGGAATATCTTAAAAGGATATTAAACAGAGGCATGGCAAAAATATGTGACATAACTGCTAGAATAAGCCAGAATCTCACTTGTCTCTGTCTTATTACAAGAATATGTTGACACATAATTAAATCAAAAGGTAACAAATTTAACAGAACATCAGTTTTCACTTAGTGTTTATGCTGTGGGACTCACCATTTGCTAATATTGAGATAGAAAAAAATGTTGAGATAGATAACGTTGAGATAGAAAACAATTAGGGGCTTATGTGAAAAACAAGAATGTATGGAGTTAGACTAGCTAAGTGAATATTGCAGAGGAACTTAAACTTATTTGGAGACTTAAATAGATCAATGCCTACTGGAGACTAGGTGAGATTTCCTGAAGTCAGACTGTCAAAACCAGTCGTATTCTGGGTTTTCTGCATCTTTCTCAGGGGTCTTCAAAAGCCACCATCTGTGGTAGGATGCTGCACAGGCCTTACATGTGATTCAGACCCCTTCTGCTCATACTCTTAGTGTCACCTATTGCACGAATTTCATTGCTTCTAGCTCACTTACTGGATTTATTGGATTAAAAGAAAACATCAAAATACTTAAAGCTAGTAACAGAACTTAAAAATACTTATTAGAACCTTTGCTGAAGAAGCCATACAAAGAATGAAAACAAACAAGCAAGCAAATAATTGACTTTTGCAACTTGAAATTGTCAACTAACCAAAGGATTTATTGAACTGGGAAGGTGACATTATTTTCTGATGAAAAATAAACCTCACAAAAGTAAATCAGTATTTTTGCTGAAATTTTTCTATTTCAAAATAGAACTTTTTATTCACCCATGCCCCCCAGTTATGCTATATATTCTTGAGCACCATCTCCTGGTGCTGCATTATTAATTATTTATGAATATACGAATCACTTCTCTAATAAAATTAATTAGAATCATATAGTCTTTCAAAGTATATTTAAAATTGAGAAGGTAGAAAATACTCTATTATTTATTAAATTAATCCTTCCTCTTAATAACAGAGAAATCTAATACTGGTGAAATTCACTTAGAATCTGAAATTAATAGAAAAATGCAGAATTTCTTAATGGTTTGTAACATCCTGGACCAGAAAACATGTGCAAGTCCAGGAAATTATTTCAAATTTACACTTGTTCTCAGCCTGTTGTTCTTTTCATATCTAGGTATTTAGTGAATTTTATAATACCTGTAACATGGTCAGCATCTTCCATTTTATTTCTTTGCTTCACACTAAATTAAACAGCATTTCTCTTGAAACGGTCACACCAGCTTTGGATTTAACATTTTCCCTGACTTGGAGCAGGGAAATACAGTTTGGTGTTCTGCACAAGAATATGTAATGCAGAGTAGAAATTCTATTTTTGCCAAAGGGGATTTTGAAGGGGCTTGCATATATGAGAAAAGTGGGATGTGAGATACAGACCAGTGCCACTTCTACATAAGCCAAGAGGCTCAGTGAAACTATCCTTCAACTCTTACCTGTAAGGTGAGTCTGTAATCACAGTTTCCTTTCTTGTGGACATAGAAGAACACATCTAAGTATAACTCTGGAGTCAGTTAATGATGATGATGATGATGATGATGATGATGATGATGATGATGATGATGATGATGATGTCTTTGTTGAAAGCAATTTTAAGGATTCTTATTTTAATGTGTGCCTTCAGTATTGGAGATAGACTGTCTTATTTACTCAAAGGAGTGACACTGCAGGCTGCAACAGTGGCCTTTACTTGAAAAGAGTCCCTATGGGTGACTGGTGATTGAGAGAGTCCATTCTCCAAAGCCACTTGCTTTAAATTGTGGCCTTCCTTACACAATTTGCACAAAAATTGTCAGTGATAATTCCAGTTCCAACTGTGTTGAATTTTGTGCTATGTTCACTAAAGTGTAGACTGAAATAATCTAGCTGCTGTCACCAAGATACCAAAGATCTCAAAGTGCTTCTGCAGATTTGGGAGAAAAAAAGCAACTAAATAGGCCTTTTAATTTATTTCATCCAACATATTAAATTGGATAAGCCTTATTTTTCTTATTAATACAGAAATTACTTAAAATATTACTTTCCTCTCTTTCCTAGTTTGGATCAAGCCCAGTGTTGATGAAACAATTGCATTGAGTCTGGAAAGCAGCACTATAAATTTAGCATTCACTATGTTGTGCCTATCCCTACAACACTACTACTGAGTGACATAACACTTCTTTCAGTGCCTTGATACTTTCTTTGTAGTACAGATGGCACCATGTGTACCATACAGGGCTGACAGCCCTCTCATGAAACAGTGTGGGACTGCATTAATACATTATTCCTAGGTTTTAACAGAGGTACTCAAGCAAGATTGATCTACTCAATATTTCCAAATTATGTGCACAGGTTCGCTTTACATCTGCCCTTCAGACTGTAGATTAGGAATAAATGTACATACAAAATAGTACCATTCCAAGCACAAGTGATCTGCATGCCCAAATTAAACAAACATATTGTTACATTTCTACTTATTTATATTTTGCAGACTTAAACATATCCTGACTCTCACTCCTAGACTATCAAAATACCATGTTTTTTTTTTAATTTCAAATGCTGCATGACACCTGGCAAATGAAATTATTTCTCAAACTGGCCTCAATTCAAGTAGAAAGACACCTGCAAGTGAATCATAGGTATTTGTGTACTTAGAAAAATGGTATATTTTTAGTTCCAGTCATTAAAACCTGTATTGTTCAAGTCTAAATGCAGCAAATCTTAAATCTTCAGAGTGCTCTGCACTGCCATCCCATTGCATCCCATCCCTCTGCTCCTCAGCTGTCATAGTTAACTTATGCATGACTTGTGCCACTTCCATCCTTACCTTTGGTTTGTAGACAAGAAGTTAAGGAGTCTTCCCTCCCAGATTTCTCTCCTGCATTGCCATGTCTTCCCAAAATTGGAAAGTTGAAGTTAATCACTGGGTAGGAATATCTAGGAGATGTCTAAAACCAATTGCTTACCATACATTGTGCATTCATTATTTTTTCATTTCCACTCCCAATTAAAGGAGCTACAGCTTGCCAGTGCCATTGAAAAACAGGTAAAAGTATTCATTCAAGTTGTTTTCTTTCGTGACTTACCTTACAGTTCTTCGTTTAATATAAAGGAGGTGAAAAAGTTATTTAAATACTGCATTGTATGTACACCTCTGATTTGTTCTGCTCATAATCACCCTGCACATAAATCGAACTTCCCTTAAAGTGTTTTAAGCAGCATGGTGATCACCCACAGGTAGTATGGAATGTCACCAGATGTGAGAGAATATGATTATCTCTAAGCCAGTAACAGTTCAGTATTCATTGCATTGCATTTACAGGGAAGAAACCTCGCACATCTCTAACATTTTCCTTGGTTTGGGTAGATATTTTTTGTTTTATTTTGACAACAGGGATATAAAGTATTTATAAGTGTAAAAGCTAGCAGATGTGGTTTATAGCTTATACCTATGGAAAATACAGTAAAAAGCTATAACTCTGTTTTGGTTTACCTTGGTCAAAAGTGGTTTGTGACCAGCAATATGTCTGATCAGAATTTGTGCACCGTGTAATTGTAATCATAAAAGCTCTGTACTACTGGAATTCAAACCTTGCAGGGGCTTGAATAGGATTGCAGGGGAGAAAACCATTTGCTTTAAGGACTGATTGGTTTGGATGTCGTCCAGAAATTTAAACTTTCATTTCATCGGAGTGGGAGGTCATGTTCAAAACCACACAGCCATGTTTCATACAAACTTTGAAGGCGTAGAAGGGCTGCATTGCCCCACGACCTCAGCAAGGCCTTGTGCTCTCTGCAGAATGGCAGCAGTGGGAGCACACGGCAGCTAGGCTGAGAGCTGCTGACTGACACCACCATTTATTAAAATGTCATCTCCTAATTTTCACGCCGGATATCTGTTGTGCAGACTGCCCCGATATCTTACGCCAGCGGGAAAAGCCAGAGGACAACCCAACTCGCCCTGGGGAGCAGGAGGGACACAGTGGGAGGGGAGGGAGAAAAAGCATACCCAGCGATACCCAGCTGCAGCAAAATTTAAAACAAACAAAAAAACCCCAAAACCCAAGAAAAACAAAAAAAAAAAGGAGAGGGAAAGGGGGGTGCCTTGTTTGTGGCAAAGCTTTTTTCATGAACCTCCCCCGTGTGACCCCACCCGCCGCTGCCAGCGCCACTTCAGCCGCTGTGGCGTCGCAAACTCCGCTCGCAGCCGGGGCAGTGTGGCTCCCGCACTGGGCACCGCGCCGGGTGAGCTCCGCCGGCTCCCCATCCCTTCCCGAGCGAGCGGGGCGGCCGGCGGCAGCCGCGGGAATGGATGCGGCCGCGATCGGGCACATCCTTATCTCTGGCAGGGAACAAACACGGCGTTAATTGCAGCCGCGCTGAGAAAATTGCTATTGTTTCTAGTCGGAGGCGGGCGGCATTTTGAGAGGCTTTATCCCAGGAGCCCTGTATCAGTTAATCTGCATCGCGGGGCCGAGCAGACAGCTCCTGGGGCTGCGGCGAGGGGGAGGTTGTGCTTCAGAAGAAAAAACAAGAGGAAGGAGATCAAGTGCGAGCTTCCCGCCCCGGCGTCCCCGTTTCCCTCGCTCCCCGCCCGCGAGTTTCTCTGACGCCGGGCGCAGCCGTGCCCCAGCGCTGGGAACGGCGGCCAGGAAAGCCTCCCGGGCGCAGCGAGCGGCATTTCTGGGACGCGCTGGGCGCCGAGCGGCCGTGACGCGCGCAACGCTCCGCGGGCCCGGCTGCCGGCGCCGGGGGGCGCCGCGGACACGCGCGGAGCGAGGCGCAGGCGCGCGCACGCAGACACCCCCTCCCAGCGGGCGGCCGGGGTCGCGCACGGGGCGCGCACATGCGCGCGCTCGCGGCGCGGCTCCCACGGAGGCGGGCGGGCTCGGAGGCCGGGCGCGCAGGCGGAAGCGCGCGCACGCACAGGCAGAGCCACACGCAGCGGCACAGACGCGCTCCCGCTCCCGCCGTACTCCCTGCGCGCCCGGCGTTCGCACCGCTCCCCGACATCGGCAGCCAAGGACCCCCCCGCCGCTGTCCGGCCATTAGAGCCTGAGGGGGGAGGAGGAGGGAGGAAGGAGGAATAAGTCTATTAGTAATAACAACAACAACAACAACAAAACCCACCAACAAATCCGCACTAGCGCCTTAGTCCTTCTCTCAGACCGTCGACTGCCTGGCATCGCCGTGCATCGGGCTGCTGTGCTGAGACTTTGTTTCAAGTAAAAAAAAAAACAACAAACCAACAAAAAAAACCAAACAAAAAAACCTTCGCTTGCTCAGCCACTTCCATTTTTTCCCCTGCAGTCTCGCTGGTTTGAGGTGGTTGTTTTTTGGTGGTTTTTTTTCTGTTTTCTCTCCCTTCATGTGGTTGGATTTGGTGGATCCGGAGCCAAAGCTGCTTTTTTTCCTCGGTGGGGTGTGCGTGTGGCGTGCGGGGGTTTTCTCGCTGCGTTTTTTATCTTCTGCTGCTTTTTTAAATCTTGCTTTTGAACCTGAGCCGGGAAAAATGGGAAACGGTGCTTCCGTCAGAAGGGGAATCTCTCCATCACTGTTGTTGGGACGTGTGCCTGTGGTGCTAGTGTTTTAGAGAAATAGCCTGACAGCTTTCGGAGTGGAAGGTAAGGGTGCCCGGGGCATTTCCATTTCCCATTTGCAGGGATTACGACTGGAGAGCTTTTAGCTTGGGATTCCGGGGAGGAGGCGGCGGAGGAGGGGGACAGGCTGTTGCTGAAGGATAGAGAGAGAGACAGCACATACGAAATGATCTCCGCATTTACTTCAGCGCTGCAGTTTAAAAGTTAGAGAAGTCCATCTTGCGACAGATCTGCTTCCCTGAAAGTAATTTCCAGTGAGACCGAGAAAACCTGAGGTTTGTGCACGACTGGGGTAATTTGTATGGGGGGTTGGGGGAATTGTTAGGTTAATAGGAAGTTAAAATAAGAGAAGTCAGTGGGTCTTCTGTTGGGGGAAAAAAATAAATGGAGTGATGGCGCCGTCTATGTTCGGCTAAACTACAGTGTCACCTAGAAAATCAGTTTGGGGAATATCCAAACTAAATGCCCGTTTCTTTTCAGCAGAAGAGGATTCTCCCCCTTCCCAAATGGGCAACCTCAAGCCTCTGTGGCCATTCTTTAACTCCCTCCTCCATAGAAAAGAAAGATCTTTTTAATCTGAGTGTCTTAATCCTTTCAGTGAGCAGGTTCTCTCTACATCTAGCAATGCTGCAAACTAACTGAATGCTGCCGGCACATTCAGTTCGTGTGTGTGTGCATGTGTGCGTGTGTAATGCACACAGGGAGAGAGGGATTAAGACAGTGTTCTGTTTCAGTAGCTTTGCATGAACAAATGCACAACTAAAATGAGGGCTATTTGATTACATTTCTTCATAGAAAACAGCCTAGCACTGCAGAGGTCTTTATTTTTCTAGTGCAGCTATTACATAGGATGGAAAAAGTCAGAGGCTTTTTTCCTTTTCAAACAGAAAAGCAAATAAGCTCCCTTTCTACCTTCCAGATTATAAAATTAATCCTTTTTCATGGGTGGAATTCTTAATTTAGACACTTATTGTCACATTGGCTTTCAACGCCTACACCATCCTGAATAACACTGCGCAGAACTGCATTGCCTGCAAAGTGCTTCAGCAAAGGGGAAATTGTTTCCAGAATTGCCAATAAGTTTCTCTTTTTTAAAACCTTAAATGATGTACCAGCTCCATTTGGAGAAGGGGGTCCATGTTATTCATTGAGATCGATGCTCAGAAAGGAGAAAATCTGACCATGTGGATAGAACCCAGCAGCAGCTCTGCTTTTTTTTTTTTTTTTTTTTTAAACCTCTGCTATAAAGAGGGTTAGAGTTGGTGCTGCTTTTTGCCCATTTCAGGATTCAGAGTTTGCATTATAATCTAGGAGATGCGAAAATCTCTTCAAGGGAGCTTAATCCGGTGACTTGCTGTGTGTTACGCAATGGGAAACAGAAGATGCCTTGCTGTTTGGTGAGGAGATGAAAAGCTAGGCAAAGGCACACATCAAAACTCAGTAACAGTGCCTGTGTGTATGTCTGCCTCTGCTTACAGAGCAACAGTGGAAGAGACTGCAATCTAGAGAGTTTTGAAATTAGGTTGGTATCACTTCTTTCTGCTTGCATTTAAGAGCAGAAGGTGAAAAGCTACTCATTTGTAGGAGATAAGCAACTTTTTGAAGGCTAATGCTGAAAACCTTCAATCTGAAATTTTTGGATATCATTACGGGGGTAAATACAACTCAGGTTTGCTCTGTTAACATAGGCCACTGTTAAAAGAACAGAGCATGGGAAGGCTGCAAGAGTTGACAAGTGCAGTAAAACAGCTTTATTTGGAGATACTAGCAGTAAAAATGTAATATGTCTTTCATTGTTCAAGCACACGGCTGCAAAACACAGGAGCTAATCAGACAGTACAAGATACTCGTAATAAGAGGGCAAGTGCAGTCCAATAGGTGCAGAGATCCTGCTGTAGAACAGCCAGTTATATAGAGCTACTGATTGTAATAGTAATACTGTGATCCATCTTACATATCCTTAGAGGCTGAAGCACATTGAAATTATTATATTAAAAAGCTGGCATTTAGTGGTCATGTCAGACCAGCAGTAGTTTCATCCATCTGTCTTTGTTTCTTTCTTCAATAGTGTCAAAATTTTATTAATACATTAATCTCAGTATTTTCTGCGTTTTTAGAGATGTCTATATACCAGGTGGCCAGGGTGAAGGCATATAGGCATATGGGAGATAATGTTCCATCCGCAATAAATAGTAATTGGTGCATTTTTAAATTATGTCTGTAATAATTCAGTTACTTCTCAGACTAAATAGAAAAATCATATATAGCAACAAATTACACCAGCTTTCTTTTATTATTCTTGTGAAATTCTGCATGTGCATATTCTATATGCACATACATAACTATAGCAGATTTCTTATTTACTTTTTGAATAAATAAATAAATATTTTTTTCTTCTCTTGGTCTATCAGGTAAGGCGTCTAGGCTTTTACTTAAGTTGAACATTTCTAGTCCACGCCATGATGACTAAATCCTAGAGAGGAGAGGACATTCCTATTAATAATCTGATAGATGTTGAGTTTTAATTTGTCTGTGGAAGACGTGTCGGTGGCGATGGCCACGTGATGGCGCTGTGCACACAGCGGCAGCCCCGGTCCTTCCGTTATAAAATAAAAATTACCTGCCCTTCTTTCTGAAAGGGACTCTAACTGCAAGCTTGAAAACAGCTGGCTCGAATATTGGAAGGAGTTTGGTTTTCTATGCGTGAAGAATTCTACTTGCATTTTTATTTCATTTCATCTCCTGCAGGCCAAATGACATAGGATGAAGGCTGTTCGTAATTTGCTGATTTATATATTTTCCACCTATCTACTGGTTATGTTTGGATTTAATGCTGCCCAAGACTTCTGGTGTTCCACGTTGGTGAAGGGGGTCATTTATGGATCGTATTCTGTAAGTGAAATGTTTCCTAAAAACTTCACAAACTGCACTTGGACGCTGGAAAATCCAGATCCAACCAAATATAGTATTTACCTGAAATTTTCCAAAAAGGACTTCAGCTGCTCCAACTTTTCCCTCTTGGCTTATCAGTTTGATCATTTTTCTCATGAAAAAATAAAGGATCTTTTAAAAAATAACCATTCTATAATGCAGCTCTGCAATTCCAAGAATGCTTTTGTATTTCTGCAGTATGATAAAAATTTTATTCAGATACGTCGCGTCTATCCTATCAACTTCCCAGGATTACACAAAAAAGAAGAAGACCAAAAATCCTTCTTTGAATTTTTGGTGTTGAACAAGGTGAGCCCAAGCCAATTTGGGTGCCATGTGTTATGCACTTGGTTGGAGAGCTGCTTGAAATCCGAGAACGGGAGAACCGAGTCCTGTGGGATCATGTATACAAAATGCACCTGCCCTCAGCATTTGGGAGAATGGGGAATAGATGACCAGTCCCTGGTGTTGCTCAATAACGTGGTGCTGCCCCTCAACGAGCAGACGGAAGGCTGCCTGACCCAGGAGCTGCAAACCACCCAGGTCTGCAATCTCACCAGAGAAGCCAAGCGGCCGCCAAAAGAAGGTAGGTGCTTCTTGGAGGGGGGGCTGAATGCCATGCCAGTGTGTAAGTTCGGCTGCTGGCTCTCCTTAATACTCACATCCCTTTGCTCTCCACCCTGGCTCTCCTCTAGATGAGGCGAAAGGGCTGGAGAAGGTGCACACTCCTTCAAGGCAGGGAAGGCTGCATTTTGATTTCTAAACTGGCCTAAGCCACACCATATAGGTTCTGCTGAGCACTGTTCAAACTCCTCACAAGTAGGATCCATCTGTTTTAAGGCCCCACTTACAGTAATGCCCACAGGTGGTGAGTCAGGAATCACTCTCCCCCTCACCACCTCTTTACAGCAAGCACCCAGCTGCAAAACCTTGGCCTTTTTGATGTGATCCCTCCACTTTGCAAGGAAAATATTTCCAAAGGCATGCAGGCAACCTGACCAAAAGACCATGTTCACAACATCTGGTCCCAGCTGGGCCAGACCTCAACTACCTTCACACAAACCAAAAGCAAATGCAGTTCCTTAGGGCGAATGCTGTGCCTGAGATGCCTGGAGATGCGAGGCACGGCGCAGGCAGGACATGCTGGTTTAACCTGCTGGGAGCTCTGTGAAGAGGCAGTGGCTGCTGCTGCACCCACTCTCCAGGCAGTCTCGGCTCCCGGAGATGAAGGCTCAGAATCTCATTGCAGTATTAGCGAGGAGGGGGTTGATGTGTCAGTCCCAGCAGCTGCTTCAGTACCAGCAGCTGCTTCATGTCCCTGCTGGAAAAAGGGGAGGGGGAGGTTCTGGAAGGCTGGGAAGACAGGGGTCCAGCAGTTAGCATGGCAGCCCTCCACCTAGTCTCTCTGCTACATACCTCCTGTTTTTGTCTGACATTTTGGGGAGGTCGCGGGGGGCGATTTGAGGAGGACATTGAGGGGTTGTGAGGCAGGGAAAGCGTGGGTTGAACCTAGATGGGGGCTCTAGATGCAGCCTATTGGCGAGGGGGTCCTTCAGAGCTGCCATGCGGGAATGGGGGGAGGGGGAGGATAAATCATCGAGCCTGGGGTATTGCATTTTAATGCAGGAAATGTTCCCTCTCTCCTTGTTTTTTGCATAGCCACAAAGCTCTCAGTCTGTGGCAAGGCAGTGCCAAGCTCCCAGCCCCCCTAATAAAAGTTGCTTTGTGGAGGAATGTAACATTGACACGTTGTTAGGAGAGGATTTTCTTTAAGGGCAGCCAAGCCCCAGTGCTGTGGGAGAAGAAAAGCTGAACTTGCTCCAGCTGCCGCGGTGCCAGGGGCCAAGGGCAGGGCCGGGGGAGGGGAAGGCTGGCGAGTGGGACACTTGGAGTGTCCTGCGGCTCCAAGCCTCTCCCGCCACCCAGCAGCCCGGGATCAGAGCGCGTCTAAAGGACGGGAGAGGCTCAGCTTCCGTAAAAATCTCCTAGAGAAGCTTTTTCAGTGGCAGGAATGTTATTTAACATCGTTTTGCGCTAATTAGTGCCCAGGGAGGCGGAGGCAGCCCCGCTGCTGCGCGGTGCGCGGTGCTCGCAGCGCCCGTCCGTCCGCGGCCGCAGCGCTGGGTGGGAGGCGCCGCTTGCGCCCCTTCAGCCTCCGCCGTGTGAGTCAAGGAATCACGGGGGAGCCGCGGACCTGGCTGGAAAACGCAGAGCCCGCATAGTGCAAGGCGCGCAGGAAGCGCAACCGCGGTGCGGATCCAGCGGGATCCTGCGGAGCGCGGGCGGAGCGCGCATCCCCAGCGCCGCGGGAGCACTGCCGCCGGCGCGCACAGCGCTGCCATCCCTCGCCCCTGCCTCTGTTCCACTCCCAAGGCTTCCTTCCTGGGGCTGGGGGCGAGGGAGAGCTAGCACGGGGGGTGTGCGAGCCATCTTTCCCCAAAACATACTGAATTCCAAAGGGATGCGTGTATCCCGCTTAAAGCATCTGTTTCAGAAATGCACTTAGTTGAAAGCTTAGGGAAAAACATTTTTTTGTTTCTTTCTTGCCTTAAATTTTGAAACGCATTTCCAGCATATTTTGCATCCAAATTCAGGCATATTTTAATCGTTGCCCCTACTTACGGGTTTTCCTGCATATGAGCTTGAGAAATGGCATCGTTAGAGAGGGTGGAAATTTCATGTGGTAGGTGGAAGGTTTGATCTGCTTGTTTTTCACTCCATTTAGTGTGTGGGGGGCGGCTTTCATATTGCGGAGAATTTTTACAGTATTAGAATTATTTCACCATTTTATTTATTTGCTTTAATGTACTTGGAAATTGTTCATCAGATTTTTACTCAAAGTTACAATCAGTTTGCAAATTAAGCCTCACAGTACTTTTCAGTTAGCAGTAAGCTTTTTTTCTTTCCACTCAGTGTCTAAAGCATTTTTTGCCTTTCCTCAGAAGGCTAAAAATCGTCGAGACAGGTGTATTTCTGTAGATACACTTGAATTCATTAAGCACATCAGTCAGGTGTATCTGTGTGTAAAAAGCTGGTTTGTGGTTCAGATCAAGGCCTTAGTGAGGGATCCAAATGCAGAATATTCTTGCTACAAACATGATGCAATTCATCACTTCTGTCAGTAAACATTAAAGCAAGAAATACAAATTTTGTTTTCACAGACAATCTAGTGCAACTTAGATTGGCACAGGTAGCATAAATAAGGTAGACAAATAACTAAGAAATGCTTGTTAGGGTTCATAGTGGCAACTGAAAGTACAGTTTTGCTAGTGTAAGTTGAGTTTTAAGAGGAATGAACTTATCTTTTGAGAGAGTGCTCTAGATTTGGTAAGACTGTGTTTTATGAATTTGTGCATTATTTTTAGGTTTTGTAGTGACATTGCCTAGAAATTACTTTTGGAGAGGAATTGCAAAGACCTGACAGCTTTCCACAGTATTATGCAAACCTTCCCATCCTTCAGATTTGCTTTCATCAAGCTTGACTGTATGAAGTGCAAAATCTTTTCCCAAAATTATTTCCAGTCACATTTTAGAACCCTTATGTAAATAGAGAGCATTTAGATTAAAGCCAACTGTTTCTATTTTGAACCTCTGAAGATTTTTACTGTTTTGAATATGATAAATGGCTTAGGATAATGGATGAAAATTGGAATTTTTCCTTTTTAAGAAGTGTTGCATTTTACAAAAGACGTGACAAGTACACAATGGATGATTGTGTTTCTAAATGTGCTGATGTGTTGAACAATGAAAGGAACTAGGTCAAAAAAGAAGAAGCTGTAACTATTGCTTTTTAATAAAATGATTTGGAAATATGTGGTTTATACAGCAGTTCTTCTGTAGGCAGATCATCTTTGGTGTCATTGATTAAAGCAATATTGAAAATCACTTCAGTTTCACTTAGACCCAGTTTCCTTGTGTCTAGATCCTTTTCTGTAGACTTAAATTTGAGATGCTTAGCCTGAATCAAAGCACTGGTAAATAGATCTCAATGAATACTCTGACAGCGTCCTGAATTTAAGGGCTATGGGGAATTTGTCCTCTTGGTCTTCAGTGCTGTGACTGAAGTATGTAATGAAGTTTCTGTCAATAACACAGAGCTCAGTTCCAAATCTAGTAGACATGCAAAGTTTTTGTGTGTAGTCAATCCAAAAGAGAATCCAAAAATGTTTTTTCTTATTGTGGCCATTGCAAAACTGTAATATTATTGTGGGATTTTATAATAGTTACTTAGACAAACTACAGAGACCTTCCCCTCGTGTTTTACTGCCAAATCTGACAGGAACCCTCCTAAAACAATGAAAAAATCCTTTGTCCTGTTACTTACATCCAAAAGAAGAGGAGGGATGTTCACATTAATTAAATCTCAGCATTTGGAGTTCCAGGCTTAATATTGTATCTCTTGTTCAGATAGTTTAAAATAATTTTAGGAGAGATATTTTGTTACATTAGAAATGTAGCATTCGTCTACTTTGTTAGAAGTTCTAAGAGCTCACTGTATACCAGTATCTCAGTATTTGGTAACTGATTTTTTTTTTCCTGATTTCAAATCTCAAAAACAACAGAAATATCTTAAACAGAGGATTTACTATAATAGATGTGTCTTTAAAATAATAATTTATGCCACACTGCTGAATAATAGGAAGACGTAGAATGCAGACAGTTTTGTAGAACTTCCATTATATGTATACATTTGTTCATGTGCCATTCCATGAATGCCCACTTCCTGTTGCACACATGTGAGATGAATTCATAATATTTATCACATACCCAGAGGTCACTAGCTCAGTGAATAGGCTGGACTCCCTTGTTGGAAAGTCACAGTCAGTAATACCAAGTCATATCGTGGCTTTCATCAGAGGATTTAAACTGTTAAATCAGTGGAGGATTTTCTAGTAAGATCAGAAATTACAAAATGGAGTATTACAACCATATACTTCTACAGGAATATTAGTATTTAGTGTGCAATGACAGTTTGAGACTAAAGCAAAATTTACAAAATAAAAAATAAACAAAACAATTGCCCAAAATAGTGAATGAGTACAGTGACATACTTGGAAGAGTCTTAATAATTTTTATATCCTGCTGCTTGCAGTGGCCCTTTTATTTGTGAGTTCAAGGGGACAGAGGAGGATGAGCACTAAGGGAAAAACACACTTTTAAATTTGTGTGAAAGATATTTTTCATAATATTTTACAGAAGATTGTTTCAATGCTTTTAAGTGATATTACTCTAAATGCTTTAAAGTAAAATAACCTGTTACTATGCAGGTTATGAGCAGTTTTAAGCAGTTTTGTTATCACGCTGTAACAAGCAGTTTGATCTCAGTGAAAATCTAGACTGTAAGGAAAAATAATTTAAATATTGTCTTTTTCCTTTAAATATTATTCCTGTTAAAATTATCATGGCCAAAACCATCATACAAACATTTGTAGAATCAGTTAAAGAGATTGTGTTTATGAGTGTGGTTCCCAGTGGAAGGAAGTATTTTAAAAAACATTCTATGGATTCCCATGTGCTACATAATATGCCTTATTTTCACTTATTTTGCTAGAAGAAAATGATCACCCTAAAAATTTGCACTCAATACATATTTGAATCATTCTAAACAACTCATAATAGGGTGCTTTATCGTAGGCAGGCAAGTTTGATTTCAAATTCTTTTTTGAATCAGTGCACTGTAGAAAAAGCATTAATGATCAGCACCTCTAAATCAAAAAGTCTTACCTTTGTTTTAAATTGTTGCATGTGAATATCACTAATGACTGTACTTTACTTTGTGCTGTATTGATTATTTGCACCTGATTTACTTCAGTAAACTATGAAAATTCCTGTTTTGACATAAAGTTTGTGTGCAAGAATAATCAGCACTTCATGTATGTGCATGGAATTCAGTGGGACTTGGATCAATCCATAAGTGAATTGTCTGACGTTTCCAAAAAGGAAAATACCCAGACCATTTCCTTTATGACACAAAAAAGCCTATATAAATGGCTTTGCTTTCAGTTATTTAAATACTTTATTAGTAAATGCACTTCTCTCTCTCTCTCAGTGGTAATTTCTTTGGTATCACAGATTCTATCAGCGTTTTGCTCAGCACTTCTCACACACTAATGAGATGGCATATTATTTATTTTTTGGGAAAGGTCAGCCTGCTTCAGTCTAATGTTTGCCTTCAGAGGGATTACAGGTGTCCTGTATAGGATTTGAATACCAGTTTTTCTTCCGCTCATTGCTTGGTTAAAACATTCATAGCTTCAGTTGAACAGTGTGTTATAACCCAAACCAGGATTTTAGTTTCCCAACCCACCATTTTTGCTTGAATTAAACCTCTATGTTTGTACATTATTGTACTCAGACATTGAAAGACCTCTGAACTGGGCACAAATGCTGATAGAAGCCTCTACTCTAAGAACCATAGAACATAAGTAGAAACTGGTGATAAAGAATGGGCAAGGTATATAAACAAATGAAGTGTTAGAATGAAGTCAAAACCAGAGTCCAAATTACGAACAGAATTCAAGCTGTCTTGCTGCTGCCTCCAGTGAACAACTGCTTGGTAGGACTGTGTACTGCACCATCAGATATTTCAGACCAGTCATGGCTTCTTGGTTGGCCTTTTTCATACCAGTAAGCTGTGCCTTTTGTCTTCAAATGCTTCCATTACCCTTTGTCTGGGTGGATAAGGTCTGCAGTGTGTTTACAGTATTTTAGACCTTGTCCTCTGATTTTCTTGTGCTTTTGACAAATGTGGAAGTGTTCCAGTATAGAACAGCCGTTAGCAGAAGTTGATGTAGGTCCTGCCTACATAGGGGGATTTCAGTTACTAAGTCTTAGTGACATTACACGGAATTATGACACAATGCAGGTACTGCATTTTTTATTATTATGCAGTAGTTTATACCTATGTATTTCTGTTTTATGCATTTATATAATACAGTGATTATATGAAGTTTTACATTCAATCTGTTCTCCTGTGCTGTTTTTAAAGAATTTATCCTCTTCTGTTCAAATCTGTCCATATTGCTGTTTTGTTTAGTTCTCTACTTGCAAAAGCATGGAAAAATCTGCTTTGTGTGTGGGTATACACAGAGGAATTTTCAGAGGAGACTTTCTTTTTCTCTTCTTAGGGAATTAGTTTTATGAAGTTTATTCAGTTGTGTTTTTTCAAAGGATTCCAACTCAAAGTTGTTGTAGCTCTCAAATTGGAGTTTAGTTGTTCATTTATAAATATGCAGTAATTGTAATAAAACAAAGGTCACCGCAGAATTCCATTGAGCATTATTTGCATTCACTGTTAACAAGAAATATAAAATGCTCTTTTGGACACAGAAAGTTGTACATGATATAAAGTACAACTTTACAAATTATGCATCACTGATTTATGAATATTTCAGAGCTTGAGCCCTTTCTGATGTTAGTTTAATCTCAAGAGGAAGACAGTCAAATTTTTCAAAGTAATTTGTTAATCTTTTAGAGAAGTTATAAATAAGTTTTTGTCAAATTAATGACAAAAGTTTTCTGATAGACTAGCCGCCATCAGAATTAATAAAAACAATCAATAATAACAGGGTATGAGATCCATGTTGTTACTTTGCTCTTCACAGGCTGAATTACTGTCCTTACTCAAGACAAATTCCCCATTCTATCAATATAATTCGGCCTAAATGCAGATGAGATTAGAAAGAGGTGTGAAACAGTAATAAAGTGTTTATACTACCAAAAGGAAATTATTTCCTAATTTTTATTTGTAAATTCTTTTTTTTCCCCTGTAGTTTTACTTTTGAAACCATTCTTGACATTTGGTGGAGTGAAGCAGATGTACTTTAAAGAAAACTCAATTATGTAACTTCTTACTGCATTTCTGTCAATTTTAGCTGGTTAGTCTGTCTCTGTGTGCTTTATTTCAGTTTCATTTTCATTATCTGGAGGGGGAAAAAGGCACATGATGCACTCAAATCAGTATGTCTTTGATGGTGCTGAAAATGTGTGCAACTGAAATTTGGAAGCAAGCTATTTTCAGTTATGAAGTTCAGATTTTATTTATATCTTCTAGAAATAGCAGGAACCACAACAAAAAAAAATTGAATAGCATCCATTTTTTCATAGCTTGATAGAAAATTGGTGACAATAGGGAGGACATGTCACCCACTTTTGGGCAGTTTTCACTAATTTGCTCTCTTGAATTCTTCAGGAGATGTAAAACACTTTGGGAGCTGACTGGTGCCTGTTGTTCATCGTGTACTGCTAGCTCATTCATCAGTTATGTAGGGATACACCTTATGTTCAGCAGGAATTTTTTGCAATGACAAGTTGCTTGTGAGAACCTGATTCCCCATTGTGGCTTTACTCCTTTCCCTTTGCTGAGTTATGTTAGTCCATCAGCCAAGCAGAAAACTATTCACCTTAGGTTTTTTTAGTTGGATGATCTTGATGTTGGGCAAGTGTGCTATGAGGGCCCAGCTAAGCCTCCATTGGAACCAAAAAGTGTCACAAGAAGGAGCTGGGGAGAAACAGTGATGCTGGTTTGGCACAGTTTAGATTTGCTTAGGAAAAAAGGTCTGTTGAAAAGTGGTTGATACATGTTCCCCTTGCCTGCTCTTTTGGACACGTTAGCAGCCAATTACATAATACTGTGGTTCTAGGCAGCTGTACCATGTTTGATTACAGTATTACTGGCAGATCCTTCAAAACAGAGTCCAAGATACATGTTTATCCAGGGCTTCCCACTGACCATTAAAGGGTGGTGCAGATCGCTGTGAAAGTGTGCACAGTGTGCTTGGGGATAAATCGGCAAAGCCTTTGTAGTTCGTTCCAGTAGTGCAGTTAGAAGGGGTTTAGGTTACAGCTTAGAAAATCAGAGAATCTAATTCATGCTATTTATTGGTTATGAGAAATAATACTGCACATACTTTGTGTAAGAATACTTTTTCCTGAAAGGCTTTTGGAAAATCTTAAGTCTGAACATTTTGAGTGAAATCTTTTTTTGAATCCTAAATGGTTCACTTTTTTATAGCGTTTGCTTCTCTATCCTGTCCTTTTCATTCTCTTCTGTACTGTACACATAGAAGATTTCAATTGTCTGCAAAGCTGGGCACTCCAGCTTGAACTGTAACAAGTTGTGTTTTTATCCTTGGAAGTGTTTTGTTTGTTCTGTGGCATTGGCCAATATCTGCAGTGATTGGCAAACATACAGCTGCTCCGTACTGGTGTGTTTGAAGGTTGATAGATGTGCTTCACACTGACAAAGGAGAGGAGGAAAAATGTTTAGCACTGCAGGTGTAATGTGAGTACACAGCCTTGTCCAGCTGCTCTGTCTGCATCAAATGTCTAGGAATTCACTAATAATACCGAGAGTATCATAAAGTTTCACTCTCCTTGGACAGGAGGAAGGTGCAAAGGCTGGGATATTAGCCAATCCCAGAAACTGATAAAGTTGTTACTTATGGGGCCATAGGGCTTCAGGGAATTATGCTATTATTTAGGTTCATAAATGCAGTAGATACTAGTTTTAACTCTTGAAGCAGATTTAAACTCAAAGAAGCTTGATGGTTATTGTCCTGGGAGAATTTATTGTACCTAAAAATAACTGGAGTCTTCTCTAGAATCAGTGTTTTCCTATCTCGTAAATGAATGTCCAAATTATTACATATTCACTGAATTTTTAATATTTTCACAAAAATTGGAGCAGCTTCATATTTAGGAAAAATCAAAAACATTCCTATTCCTTGACCAGGCAGAACCTTCTGGGAAGCAGATGCACCGAGTCCGGATGGCTCCAAGTGCTGCAGTTGTTTACAGGACATTCAGGTCTGGTTTGGCAGTTTATACACAGAAGATTATAAAAGGAGGGTGTCCATCTAAAAGGAAGATGCCTTCTCTGGTTGTGTCTTGTGCCCAGCTTGGTCAAGCTGGTAGGATCCCAGACCACCTTTTGGATTCACTCTGCTCAGGAATTTGCTGCTTCTCCAGTGAGGGAACATCCAGACCCTTGTGTGCACCTTGTTTGTGTTGCCTTATGGCTCTTAAACACCAGCAGCTGTGCGCTGCCCTGGGATGAACATTTTGGAGGTCCCCATTGTGAATGTGGGTCTTGAAAGTGATGGTGAGGCATGGAAACTTTCTTTATTTTGTAAACGCTTTTTGTTGCTTCTGTGCACCAGTTCCTTCCCCTGCAGTGTTGTTATAAGAGTGCTGCCTCGCCTTCTTGTAATATTATGAAGATAAATACGTCAAAACTTTGGTTGGCGATCAGTATCACAGAGTTACTTAGAGGATATAGATTATAGCATTACTGCTAAATCTGAAATGGTTTTTTTTCCCCTCATAGTTCTGATGAAAATCAAATCCATGTTCTCCCTGAGAATTTTCTGGTTGAAGTGAAAGTGTGAGTGTGTTGGTAGTTTTGCAGATGAAATAGATGAAGAGAATGAAAGACTCGTAACATTTATCTACTATTTTGTGTTTTTAGGCTTTTGGAGAATGGATTTTTGTCCATGGGAAATCTGTAGTGTTGCAAAAAAAGTAGGTTTTAGTCTGACAACATAATATGTGCAGTAACTTTACAATAACTGAATTTCTAGAATAAATAAGACATGATGGGGTATCCAAGTGTGCCAGGATGTAGCATCTAAATATTTTTCAGACATGACTAAATTCTTGCTTTTGTGTTCACTTGTACATAAATAAACTCATTGAATCAACATAATTATTCATGTAAATGGGATTTAATTAAAAGCAGGTTTGCTGGTAAATGCTCTCAATTGAAGATGTGGGTTCCTGAAATACAGCTAATCAATATTAGAACAGGAAACAATTATTTTGTTCTTAAAAATGTTTTCTCTAAATATTATTAAAAAATAATCCCAACAATGATATTAAATTGCAGTCAGACAGATCAATATCAATAAATATCAATAATAAAAATTACTTTACTATATATGGACTGAATTACATAGTTCAAAAAATATTCTTTGTTTTTGTTATCCTAGAACCCAGTTTTGACTAGTTCCCAGATGTGCACTGCTTTAGCTGATCATCAGTGTATTATTTATTAGCTCTGGGATCCTCAAAGCCATCATTTGCCTTTCACTGGCACTTCCACAATTGTGTTCCCCTGCACTGCGCCCACTGTCTCCTTTTTTCCCAAAGCATTCTCTTTGCCAGGACTGTGCTTTTCTGCACTGCATCATTATGCTGGAGTAAAATAGATACATCATTCTGTACAGAGTAACTGTTTGTTGCTACTCTCTGTAAAAAGAATATGGTCCTACAAAGATAAGCGAAAGTTAAACAGATCAGGCAAAAGCTGTCTGGTCATTAAACAAGCTAAACAAAGCTTCAGGAAGAACAAAACAATTTCAGACAATATTTTACATGTCCTGAGGCCTTTTAATGGCAATTGCAGTGCTGTATTTATTGTGATACAGGGCTAGATGAAAATACACTTAAAATAATGAAGAATGGCAGTCATTATCATCATTGTACTTTTTCTTCCCTTTCTGTTGAATGTGTCCAGAAACTGCCATGGAATTTGTTGCAAAATTTTAGTGTCCTAAAACATGCATCTTTTATTTGCTAGATGGGAAAAAAAAAAAAAAGACCAAGTAGCATCACACTGTTGATTTATATTTGACAAATGGTATCACACTAGACACATCTGGATAAAAGTAAGAATCTCTTTAGGAGCAGTTGGCTGATGTTTGGCTAGGACTGACACAACTGCTGTAGAAATAGATGCTTTCTTGTTTTTGTGTAAATTTGGGCTTGTATTTATCTCTAGAATATCTGTCTGAACACAAAGTTGACAGTCATTTAAGATGACAGCCACTGTCAGGGAGTTCTTCCTAAGAAGGCGGCATTAAATTATGAAGTTTTGATAGATAATATTTATTATAATATGAACTGTGGAAGAATGTGTGCCCCTAAAGGATGTCAGTATACATAGTAGAGGTTATAAAAAAATACAGCAGAAAGATCATCTTAACAACAGGATTATAATTTAATCAGATGTCGTGAGGTGAGAACTGCAAAAAAAAAGGAGGCAGGATGTTCTGGTGATCTATTGAAACATTGTCTAGCAGTGATTAGTTTTCAGAGGTTACTAACCGTCATTTTTAAAAATCCTAACTAAATACCTTTCAGTGATAGTGTGGTATAATTTCACATGATTTTTTACATATCTAAGGTCTATTTTCTATTGTGTGTATATTTCCACCCCAGTATTTCACTTCAGTTGCATATAGAAAACCATACAAAATCATTTTACATTGAAATCAATGTGGATATTTTCAGTGATCTGGTTGCTATTATTCTGGCTAAGATTGATCTCAAAAAATGCAAATAATTTTGCTAGCAGCACAGAATGCTGTGAATTGCCTAGCCCTATTAATGTAGGTCTTTGTTACGTGTCTGATACCAACCAAGGATTTAAAAGTCTTGTCCAGTCTTTCATCACAGGTCAGTTATCATTACAAGTCCTGAGCTTATGTTTCATGATTGCTTACAGTCTTTTTACATTTTAAATGTGAATACTGTTAATGAAAGGTGATCTTTTTTGGCAAATTAAGGAGAATCACTGTCGTATTCTGAAGAGAAGCCTATGCAGATATTTGCATGGAGAAAATAAGATTTCAAATTGACTGAAGAGATTTAGAAGGTAGTTGTTTTATATGGATTAATTCAAAATGCATAAGTAAATGAAACAATGGCAAACAGACATAGGGTACACTGGAAATTTCTTTAGGAAAAAATACTGGAGATACTAAACCTCTTCTGTTGAAAGACAGTGTTGCGATATGACACCAAGATAGTGTCTGGGACTGTGATATAGTTGGGAATTCTGCCATTTCAGGACAGGGATCCTTTTGGCATGCAGTTAAAAGACTCCTGGTATTCTTCTTTGTTCCTTTGGCAGACACGCATTGCTCATGGTAGCAGTGATGTGCTGGCGGAGACACAAAGTGCTGTGTTGATCAGAGAATACATTATGTGCATGCTAACTTGAAGAATGATCACACACTGTTCCTCTCATAAGACAGACCCTCAGGCCACAAAGTCCATTTCAGCATATTTGGTATTTGTAACTTGTAGTTCTCTGTTAGAAATTGTCACATTGCCCCGATGGAGCTCACAGCTAACTAGTGAGCAGGCTGCTTCGATTGCAGCTCCTAACACAAGGTTTATACATACTTAAGCTTCCCTTGAAATTATACTGGCCCTAAGCATGTTTTTTTTATTTTTTTCCCCCTTTGGTTTCCCTGTACTTTGTCTTGTGTCTAGGTTGTTAGGTCTTTACATTACTCTTTCAGCTAAACCCTCAGATTTCCCAGAAGCTTGCACTTTCACAGAGCTCCAGTCTTATTAGTACTCTAAGCTTACAGTTTATCACATCTGGGGCATAAAACAGGTGAAGTAAACAAACACAGAAGCTTTGTAGGAATTACAAATGAAAAAGCCCTGAAAACAAAGCAAAAACCAGTCTTATTTCAGCTATCCTGAGAAGTGCACAGGCTTGGGCAAAGTAATAGAATCCCTTTATTTAATCCCCTGATCTTTTCCTCATCGCTTCAGTCACACAGCCAGGTGAAGTTGCCAAGGAGTCCAGTATTCCCAGCTTTATGCTCTACTTTGCACATGATTACTCTGTGTTATAGATTCTCAGCAAATCTGGGTTTTTTCTCCCATTGCCCTGTGCCATCTGCATCCTCTGGTTTTCTCCATTGGTTTTATGCTCAAAAACGGTTTGAGTCGCAAAAGGCAGGATATGCCTTCCAGCCCATGCCTCATTCATTTCTGCAAGTCCTGTTACAGCTGTAACAGTATAGTGTAGGCAGGCAACCAAATGCAGTGGCCTAAGCTGGGATGTGAATTAAATGTGTATGTGTACCACAGCCTAGTGTTCTCTCAGTCAGGAATCACTTTAACCACCAATACAGAGTGCAGTTTCCTCTGAGCTGCTTCTGCTGACCCCATAAATCTTGCTTTGTTATTTCTCACAGTGCTGTGGTTTCACAGAAATAGCAGAAACTACTGGCACTTAACATGAGCCCTTTGCCTACTAGTGAGAGCAGTATCCCAGAAAAGAGAAAACAAGGGCTTAAGTTTCCTCGGGCTAAGTATAACCATGAACTTGCGTCTCCTCCTCCTTAAGAGATACTTTAAGTAGCATATTTATATGTGAAAGGTGTCTTTTGTCTTTTTCTGTAGCTGGTATTTTTTAACAAAAACAAAAATTTTTTGAGGTCAGCTCAGTACTCTCACAGATACATAGCATTTCCCAAGAGTATGTGGAGGTTTGGTCATCAGCAGGTCATGTACTTTTTACTGTCACACAGCAGACTTACATGTTCACCTAAGTCCCTGACCAAGCTCGGAGAGGGAACAAAGTGCAGTGTGCAGTCCTGGAAGCCTTTATTTAGGCCCCCTGGGAACAGGAATGTCCCCACATAGGCTCTCCAGGTGCTAATTTCAGGTCATCTGCACTACTTGCTTGAAATGAAGCTCTCAATTCTGCTCAGACCTCTTTTAACAGGTATCTAGACCGTGTGCAAATATTGTGAGTTAATCCATTTGCAGTAACCTTGAAGATTTTAATGATGTTGCTTGTCAAGCCTTGCTTGCATTAGTATTTAGTGTCTGCTGATGTCAGTAGCATTGACGGGAAGCAGGTTAGTCAGACAGTCTTTCATGTTCTCTGGTTTTGGGTTCTTACCAGTTTAAGCACAAGAACTACTAGTAAGAACCACACACTCTCTTAAAAATTAAATTTGCAGTGAAATTTCTGGATTTTTTTTATAACAAGCATTAATTTCTCTGTTGATATAGAAGCACAGTTACAAGCTAGTTATTAATTAGTGTAAGACAAAGGTACAGGTGTCATTTAATCAAGATTTTATTTTTATTATTGCAGTTGTTTCTCTATCACAAATAATTACTATGTTTTTAATAGATCTCTCTTGGGTAAATGCACTGGAGTCTACTCAAATCTGACAATACCTTAATCTAAATGACATGAGTCTCTGAAATCACATGAATTATAAACAACATGGAAACACTTTCATTTGTGAGTACAAATGGGCAACAAATGAAATTATTAAAACAAATTGTTGAATGGATGTTTCACATTTTCTGTTTTAAATTTTTTAATAATAAACCTCACTATAAGCTCAGAGAAATGGAAATAGTTGTCTACATAGAGACATCATTTACAATGTCATTTGGAGGACCTAGGTGATCAGAAACCATTGAAATCAATGGTTTTTTTTATCACAGAATAATTGCTGTGTTCCTTCAAGCCCACTGTGGGCAATACCATAGAAATTCTTTATACTGTCCCCTGGATTTTTATGGGATTGTCTCTGTTTAGTTTGAGGATTATGGAATGTTAAATACTGTTAGGAGAGAGTAATCCATGTGGGCTGGTTGTCACCTCTGCCAAAGAAACAGATGGACTGATGACCTTTTCAGGGCAGTGTTAGATCTATGTGCTTTTGACTGGCAATGGTGCTGGGAGCACTCTTGTGCTCAAAGCTGTCCATATTCACTAAATCTTCATTTTTATTATTGAATAGCTGTGTGGTTTTATTCAAGAAAATGCTCTAAATTACCCTTTCATTTTTTTAGTCCCCTGTCTCTGACTCATTGCCACAGATAAAGTTGCCTTAGTTCTCTCAGGTGAACATTTAAAAGCATGAATTTTGGACTCTGGCCAACATACATGAATGTCTTTGTCCACACAGGTGTCCCCTACAACCTTTGAGTGTACATTTCTGTTTTCCAAGAAATTTAATTTTTGTGTACATCCCTCATTAGTCACATGATAAGCACAGCCACAGAACTCAGTAGTACATTTCTAATAATGATCTGTTCCATTAATGTACAAATCCATGGTAACCTGGAAAAAAATCAATGCCATCTCACTGAGTTATGCAGTTAAATAATATTCAGTTAAAATGTTTAAACAGATTTCCTAATGCCATTAAGCTAAATTTACTTTTTCCTGAACTTGTTGCCTTTCTTATTCCTTTATATGTGCATTAGAGTGTTTCCTATATTTTTGCATAAATTGTTCATATACAGCTATGAAAAGTTAATTTATGCCTCCACCAGTAAGTCTGAGAATTTTATGAGAACAAGAGAATAATGGTATATGAGGTTAACCTCAACCACTTCAGCACTAATCAAATAAATTAACAAAATTCTGGTGTACTTTGCAGCAGTTCTATTTCTTCATTTACGGAAAAAAAAAAAAGTTTGTAAACATAGGAGCTTTAATTTTGGTGGTTTTTGGTGGGTTTTTTTGTTTGTTTGTTTTTGTTTTGTTGTTTGGTTGGTTTTGGTGGTTTTTTTTGTTGTTTTTTTTGGGGGGGGTTGTTTGTTTGTTTTAGATTCTGCTATGAATGGGTATAAAGTAAAGTTAGAATTGGGTAACCTCTGGAAAACATTGATAAGTAAGGCTGGAAGCTTGAATAATTTACAGCAACAGCTGGGTGAGAACAGTTAGCTGGACTACTTTTTTTTTTAATTGCAAGTGAACATCTAGAACTCATGGCAATCCCTGGAAGATCTCTTAAGAGTCCATATTCACTAATTGGTTATATTTTAGCATTCCCCTGTTGTGATGAGGTGCACAGGATTCAGATATTGAGCCCTCAAAGAAGATAAGAGTTCAAGTTTTCCAACTTATGGCTCAGATATTTTAATATATGAATGCATATTAAGATTTTGGGGTTCTTTCATATTTGACAGTAGTTCACTGTGTTCATATAACCAGATGTGATAATAAACTGAAGACATCTTAAGGTTGGTACCGTAAGGCTAACATTTTACTTTTAGACCTATTTTGTGAATAGATTAAATAATGATTTTGAAATTATGTGAAACAGACTCAGAGGTAAATTTCAGTTTGAAGGGTTCTGATGGTCATGTCGTCAAATCCCTTGCTCAGGGTGAAACTAATGGAATTGTATATTTTATTTCAGTCTTCTCTTTGGTTCATAGTGAGGTTGTTTTGATCCCTAATCATTTGTACATCTGTCAGGATTCAGCAAATAACCAGGCCCATAACTGAGTCTAGTTGTCAATGAATTTTGTTACTCCTGTCAGTCACTGAAATGGACCATGAGTTTTTTTAGTTATTCTTTATCATGCTTCAGGTTGTAGTATTCTAATTATTAGAAAAATGACCTAAGCCACAATGACAGTGTGCAGAATGGCCAAAATTGTTAATCTGAAGAATAGTTAATAAAAACAATATAGAGAAAGCTTTTCAGAAATAATTGTGGCTGTGTCATCCTTCACGTATAGATTTTTTAAACAGTTTGGTATTTGGCAAGTCGGGTTTGGTGTTGCCAAGAGGTTACATTAAAAAAGTATGAATAGTTTCTTACAGTATTTTACATCATTCACACAAAGTGAGACATGTGTGTGCTTTCCCTTTTGCTTGTGATGTGTCACAGCTGTACTGTGCTGTTGGTAGCTTCTGGCGCTGAAAGACAAGATAAGGAATCACTATTGAATAATGCTCTGGAAAGGGGAAAGAGAAGAGGCAGCCAGACAAGAATATTCAAAGTTAAAGCTTGTAGGGCAAAGATAAGGCAGTATAAAAAGAGAAATGGATTAATGCTAGCCAAAGGGGTTAAGATAATAAGGATTTTCTAACAACATCATAGGGAAAAAACAAATACCGAAAAGACTGAAAGGGATGATAATAATCTTATTTAAAATATCTGAGTTTAAAAGCTTCTTTTTAGGAATGACAAATTAAGAGTGATTCTAGAACAATTAAAAAGTAAGAAGAAATTGACAAACAAGAAATAGGGTCATATGTGAGAAATCTGAATATGTAGGAAAACAGTGGTTCAGGGAATGTGTATTACAGACTATTGAAGTAAATAAAGGATTGTATAATAATCTTTTAATATTTAATAAGAAAGTAGTTTACTTCAGTGTTCTAAGAATCCAATTTCTAGACTAGTAAAATTATTAAAACAACCTGAAAGGATATCTCTGTGTGAAAGCAACAAAATGTTATTAATTATAATGCCTTTCTGTATTAACTTTATTCTAATATTATAAATATTACACCGTTTTTTGGGGGGGGAGTTGTAAAATGGGTAAATTAAAGTTTTAAATGAGTAGTTACAGATATTACTCATATTTATATAAAACTTAATTCATACTGGTTTAGATTTTAATGCATTTAAAAGTGAACTGGGGGCTATATGAAAACTATAAATTAATATCAATGGGGTACTGATATCTGCATAAATTCATATTTGAATTTATATCTTCAGTAGTGATTTAACAAAGAAAATAATGTACTTGATGAAACTTAGAGTTTAGCAATGTATTAGGAGCAAATGCAAATACTAGTAGGGACTATGAGAAAAGAAAGAAGGCTTTATATCAGAAACATGGGGAGGGCATATGATAATACAATACAGAGTACTGTAAAGTACTGGAGCACTGTGTCTTGGAGATACATTGAAATAAAATGGGAAGGGAAAATCCTGAAAGCACTAATAGTGAATGATACTTGGAGGCAATTACAGAGAGGACGCGATGTCAAGAGTAATTCGGAACTCAAAACAAAAGGTCCCTATGTAAGCAAAAACTGAAAAGGTCTAGCTGAATTTCTAGCTGAATTGTTGTTTGTTAACTGGGTATACATTATATACATTTACAAGTCTTTAATTTTTATAGATGTATAGAATAATATAGTATACAGTAAAGTTTCATGCAACACTTCTCTATTTTCCAAATCCTAGATGCTATTGTTACACCTTTTTACTCAATAAATAAGCTTATCAATTTATCCGATTATGTATACATATATATACGTTGTATACAAACATGTATATATATATATACATATATTTATATAAATCTGATTATATGTCTGAGAGGCTATTATATATTTTATCTATATTATACATTCCATTCAAAACCCTATGATCAGACAATAAAAATTTGTAGGATCTCATAAATAAATACCTCAATAAAAGAAATTTCTGTGCTCTGAACATGAAGTAAGGAAAATATTGTAGGCAAAGTAGATTAATTTAATTCCTAAATTTATTTGGTATTTTTCATCATAGAATCATAGAATGTTTTGGGTTGAAAGAGACTTCAAAGATCATCTAATTGCAACCCTCCCACCATAGGCAGGGACACCTTACACTAGACCAGCTTGTTTAGGTCCCCATCCAATCTGGCCCTGAACAGTTCCCAGGATGGGCATCCACATATTCTCTAGGCAACCTGTTCCAGTGCTTATAAGTACTCTCTGAGGAAAGGATTTCTTCCTAACATATAATCTAAATCTCTCACCTTGTAGTTTAAAACCATTTCCACTTGTCCTGTTACTATCTGCTGGTGTAAAAAGTTGTTCTCCCCTTTATGTGCTGGAAGGCAACAGTTAAATCTCTGTGAAGCCTTCTCTTATCAAGGCTGAACAGCTTCAGCTTTCTCAGCCTGTTTTTGTACTGCATTCTTTTGATCATCATTGTAGTCCTCCTCTGGACTTGCTCCATGTTCTTCCTGTGCTGAGGACCCCAGAGTTAGACACAGAACTGAAGGTGAGGACTTATTAAAGTGGAGTAGAGGGGCAGATTCACTTGCTGAATCACCTGCTGGTCACTCCTCTTTTGATGCAGCCCAGGATGCAGATAATGACATCTTAATGACAGATAAGCATGATCCATGAGTGATAGAAAGAGCAGTGGGTATGAATGACAAACTTCAGTGGGGATGGGAAGGCTAAATTACTCATGGGATGGCAAATTAGACCAACCATCACCATTGCACCAGGGTGAGCCTTTCTGTTCATTGAGTTATATGAGTATTAATCTGTCATTTTTTTCCAAATAGAAAAACAGCTCAAGAGCTATATATTTCAGAGCTTATAACAAGACTGAAATGGAACCTAGCTTGTGCATAAATGTTTTTATAGAGTCTCTTTTGTAAGGTGAATTCTATCCTAAATAGCTCCAGAAAACATTCTGGGCCTGCAAAACAAACTTAGCCTTTCCAGGGATCACTGTTTTCTCATTTAAAAAGCAGCTTATTTCACTCTGGAGGGAATCTTAAGGGGTCACATGATATTCAGAAACCCAGGATATTTTTGCAGGACTTTTTTCTCAGCTATTAAGGTAAAGGCAGTCTTTCAGTCAGCCTCCAGCACTTTTTCTTGTTTGTCTTCTCAATTTCTCATTTCAGGATTGATTCCTTGAAGACTAGTGAAGAATATACTCTGGGGAAAGCCTGCAATGATTTCCTATGTCACCCCTAGATTGTCTCAGGGCTAAATACACCAAGCATGTCACACTAAAGCAAAGAATTAATTCACTGAGACCGAGATATTGGCAAAAAGGATTAGACAGATATAGGAATAAAAGAGAACATCCCCAGTTATACAAGAGAGAAGTTTAATTCATTTCTTACGGCACAGAATAATTACTTTGTAGATGTTTGGGAAAGAGTTGTCTGGTTTGGAATTCCAACCATCATAAGACTTGTCTTAGATTTAAAGTGTCTTTAGCAGGTATATTCTTACACGTTCCAAAACTCAATGCTAAAGAAAACTTAGGATTCTGACATATGTCAGTTGAGATGTATTGAATTCTAGAAGGCTTGCTTTTGTAGTATATAGAAAGTTCAAATCTGTAACACGTTTAATTCCTAGTCAAGGCACTTCTAGTAAGGGAATACTAAATGAGGTACACCCTTTTCAGGGTATATCCACATATATCCAACATGGTATTTCCTAGGCCCCTGGGAACAGATGCATCGTCAGGCTGTATTTGAAGACAGAAGAAATCATTATTAGAAAACACATTACAATAGATTATGGTCATGTATTTGTTCACAAAAATCTGGCTTTTAAAAGTATACTTATTTTTTCCCACAAGAGAATATGAAATGCCATTTATAAGGACACAATGGTCTCTGAAATGAAAAGGATATAAAAAATGAAGTATGAGTCCTGGAAACACTGATTTTTTAAGAGCACAGAGAGCTGCTTTCTGTTATTCTTGCAGTCATTCAAAAGACCTGCATATTTTTCAGTTCTTACACACAAGAAATAAACACTACTGGTTTTCTTTAAAAAAACCAAAACAAAAAACCAGAAACAACAAAACAAAATTGGGGTCTTTTGCATGGTAGTTTGCTGGGAAGACATAAAAATAAACTTTGTGCCTGAGGGAATGTGTTAGAGTTTGCAAAATGTCAAGATAATTTCTTTCCCCCCCCTTTTCTTTTTTACCAGCATACTGTGTTCCCTACAGAAAAACCATATAGAAATTTCTTAATTTAAGAGAAAAGAGATCTTTTTGAAGTATTTGCTACAGATAAATTGCAGATCTCATCTTTTTAGCAGATGTCATTGAAAAACCCTTTCCAAAGTATACTTTATATTGAGCATACCTCATTTACATCTATAACTCATTAGACTAGCAGAGAAACATTTAAACAGCATTTTGTATATATTCTGGGTTTGCGTAAGACAAGTTACATTGCACTGGTTGCTCTTTGTTTATTCTTTGATAACAAGGAAAAAATGAAAAAAAAATTCCATGGGTTTTAGTGCAGAATATAGGTGTGTATATACATATAGAAAGAAAAAACTTCCAGCATTATATTTGAGAAGAAAGAATAAAGTTGTTCTTTCCAGACTTAGATATCATTAAATAAGAGTTTACTTTTCTTTCTGTTTATCTTGGTGATTGCTCATAAGTAGAATTCCACTCATGCATTGTCGATTTATTTTCAAATAAAATCCTTCCTTGGGCTCTTGAGGAAAAAATATCAGTTACATTTCTTCAATGATTTATCTGCAGTAAAATCCTGCCTTTCACTTTCGATTCCATCAGATTCATAAAACCAACAGAGTAACAGACTTTCATACCTTAACATGCTCAAGGCTTAAGGTCAAATATTCTATATATATATAGCTCCATTTCATCTGAAAACATCAGTAGATTTATTAATTTTTAACGGTAATTTCAGAGTCTAGTATGTAAACTTCCTGTAAAAGGTCAGATTTCAATCTGTGCTACTCTTCATGATACTCCGTTCATGAGAAACAGGCTGTGAAGCAGAGCTGAAATCTGATATTATGTTTGATATAAGAGATTATAGATGGGCTTCTTAGCCTTTTTATTGAAGACCATATATTAAAAACACAGTAAATAAAATTAATCATCAGATACCACAAAAGCTGTAAGCTTGCATAATACTAAGTCTGGTAGCACATTTTATTTATGGCTGTAGTTTTTATCAAATCTATTGCTAAACAAGTATCTTATGCCATCATTTGATTGATTCATAAACAATTTATGGTAAAATTCTCAGCAACTTACAAATATATTTTTTTTCTGAAAGGTTTTGCAACCTCCGGAAGTATTATATAACCCTTTTTAAAATGAATCCCGATCCTGATGTAAGCTTGTTGTTACTCTTTTTCTTCCCTGTGAAGACAATGATAGTGGTATTTGGTGCACTAATGTGCTAATAATTTAACTTCTTACAGATAATATTTATTAGCACAACTCAGGGGATGCTTTTTAATAAGCAAGTTATATATACAGATAATTTCCACCCTCCCTTCTCAAGGCAAGCTTTTGACCCAGTCAGTATTCTATTACATGTATTATTTTCTAAATATTGTATTAGTATTTTTATTATATTTTAATCTTTGATTTGATCCATTTGCCCATCAATGATTTGTTACATAACTAACATGCCATTTCTTCTGTTCCTTACTTGAAAGAATTTAAAAGCTGTTAAAAAATGAAATCAACTCATTCAATCAAATCCTTTAAAACCCAAATGCGAGAATGTGTGATTCACACTATATGTGTGGAAGAGAAGTGTATTTTCATTTCACAATCCAAATCTTCATTTTTGTGTTTGTGCAACTTGTCTTTGAAAATCCCGAGACATGAATATTCACAGCTGTCATTCCATCTATCTGACTCTGACTTTTAAATAAGCAATAGTAGAAGAAAGTCTTCAGCTTACCCTTGACTCTGGTAGAAGTAAATTGCACTGTGCCTTACTTTCTTCAGTATCTCAAATCTTTGAACTTAGAGTGTCAGTAAAAGCAACACTGCTGTCTCTACTCTTGCTCCTATGAAACTCCCCTAATTATTCTATACAGTGTAATGCTTTTCTATCCCCCAAATACTCCAGATTTCTTATAAGTTCATTTCAATTTTTGCTGTTAAAACTGTTTTCTTTTATAAACAAAGTTTACATCAAGGGCAAAGACAATAAATCTCTTGTCCAATAATTCTGAAACTTACGGTGAAAAATATTAACCCATATTGCCCAAGAGTACTGCAGTCAAGGATAGAAAATTCTGTATTATCTTTTAAGGAAAATCTGTGGATGTTCAAGTCATCCTGGCCTCATGTACAAGATGGAAAAAAAAAATACAAAAAAGTTTTACTTTTGGGTTGGTTCCTTTTCTACACTATGCTCTGAATTCAGAACATTATTTCATTATATTGAGTGACATTTCTCCAAGAGTTGTTTGAACTAATCAGTTCCAACTGACACAACCAATCTAAGTTCAATCTAAGAGATCTTGATTGTCCAGGATCTCTTAGATGCTGTATATAGACCACAGAGTAAGGGTAGAAAATACTAGGTGTATTACAATGCTTATGCTCTGAATTCCTGGGTTTTTTTGTTTTGGGTTTTTTTTTTTTTTATTTGGTGGTTGATTTCCAAACAGCATATCCAGGCATGCTATGAGGTGAAATATTTTTTCCATCTATCCTGCTTAATACTTCTATTTCATAGGGGTTGGGGGAAAGAGATGTTTATGTCATATCAGAGCAAACTGTACTTTTTTCCTTTAAATTGTCATGTTTGCAGTTCTGATGTGCCAACTGTTGTTATATTTGTTGAGGTCTCACTGCACTATCGAGCAATACACTTTATATTTAAGCTAACTTTGAAGGGACTATGTACTAGGAGAAGCATGCCTGCAGTTGTTTATGTTTTTAGAAAAGGTAGTATATCTTCTACGTCTAAATTTAGTACTTTGTATTGTATAATCTGAAGTGCTGTCACTACCTTAGTGAGTTGGTTTAAACTGAATTCTGCAAAAGAGGTTGGGAGGATCTTGGGAAATCACTGTATCTTTCCCCTTTCCCCCAAAAGAAATTCTGAACTTGATCTAAAACGTTACTGAGAAATGTCCATCTAACCCTTTTATAGACATTGCTAGGAACTCAAATTGGTCAGCTACCACAGACAACTTGTTTTACTAGCTGTCCTTAATAAAAGTTTTGACTTGGTTTTGATTTCTAACCAAGATTTTAATAAGATCTAATAAGATCTAATAAGATCTAATAAGATTTTTCTTATTAACCAATTCTTTTATTAATCATTGTGAATATAAAGAAAAAAAAAACTTCTTGCTTTCTGGTAGGTACCTCTTATATAACTGAAGACTGCAAACACCCTAGACAGAACCTTGCAAAAATGTGTTAAAATAAATCCTTCCATCCATAACTCTTCCATTTTCTAGGTTAATTATCTCCAATCTCTTCAGCATTTCCATGTAGATCACTTGCTATAGCTTTATAATTCCTGTTTTTCTTTTCTGGATTGCCTCCAAATAAACCACCTTCTGCAAGAGCAGTTCTTAAAGCAAGATGCAGAGCTTAAACCACCTGCTAGTTCAAACAGATTACTCCTCATGTCTCTCAGATGATACAGATGACAAGTATTACATTAAGCTGAGAACTACTGCATATTGCTGAGTCTGGTTTGGTTAACATTCCAAAGAGCTCCAGATTTCCTCCTAAGAACTGCTGCCTAGTAAGTCGTACCTCCAATCTCTGTGTAGGTGTTACTTAAATAAAGAACACTGTGCTTGCTCCAATTTGTCCCAAGAAATTTGGGAATTCTCATTGTTTCCTACCATCTAAGAATTATTGCATGTAATATTTAGTGTTAGCCATCTTATTAAAAATATTAATGGAACTAGAGCCCACACAGAGCACTGCAGCATTTTGCTTAATAAAGTCTTCTATTCTGGAAGCAATACTATAAGTAATACTCCTACTTCCAAGTACCTTTTCCATTATGTTTGGCATCTGTTTTATCATATTAGTTTTATCTGGACCCTTTCCTTTCTTATGCTAATTTGTAGAATCATAGAATGGTTTTGGTTGGAAGGAAGCATTAATGACCACGTAATTCCATCCCATGGGCAGAGACACCTTCAAACAGACCAGGTTGCTCAAAGCCCTGACCAGCCTGGCCTTGAACAATTCCAGGGATGTGGCATTCACAGCCTTTCTGGGAAACCTGTTCCAGTGTCTCACCACCCTCGTAATAAAAAAAGCCTTCCTTATGTCCAATCTGATTCTACACTCTTTCAACTGAAAATGTTTGCCTCTTGTCCTGTCACTACAGGCCCTGGTGAAAAGTCCCTCAGTTTTTCTTATGAGGTCCTGCCTCTAAGTATTGAAAGGCCACAATAAGGTCTCCCCAGTGCCTTCTCTTATTCAGGCTGTACAACCTCACCTCTCACAGCCTCTCACACAGGAGAGGTGTCCCAGCCCTCCAATGATCTTTGTAGCCTTCCTCTAAACATGCTTTAACAGCTCCATGTCTTTTGTGTACTGGGGGCTCCACAGCTGGACACAGTATTCTAGTTGGGGTCTTAGGAGAGCAGAGTAGAAGGGGGAATTGCCTCCCTCAACCTGCTGGCCACGCATGAGTTTGTGCACCCTAGGATATAATTGGTTTCCTAGGTTGCAGGTCCCCACTGCTGCTTCACATATAATTTTTCATCCAACAGTATCGCCGAGTCCTCCTGTGCAGGGCTGCTCTCAGTCTCAGTCCACTCATCCCCCAGTCTGTATTGACATTGGGTATTGCCTCAACCCAGGTTAAGGACCTTGCACGTGGCCTTGTTGAACTCCATGAGGTTCATACAGACCCACTCCTCAAGCCTGTCAAGATCCCCCAGGATTCCCATAAGTTAGTCAACTGCACCCCTGATTTAGCCACAAACTTGCTGAGAGTGCACTAAATCCCACAGCCTATGTTCTTCATGACAATACCATACCTGGTGCCTATGCAGACCACAGGAATACACCACTTCATATTGAGCTCCATTTGGACATTGAGCTGTGACTGCAAATACCAAATAGTTTTGAATACCAAATTGGAATTTTTTCCTGGAATGAAGGTAACTGATTTTTTTTTTTTTTTTTTTTTTAGTTACTGTAGATGTTGAAGACAACTGCTTTAATATACAGAATCATGGACTATTTTGGGTTGGAAGGAACCTGAAAGATAATGTAGTTCCAACCCCCCTGCCGTGGGCAGGGACACCTTCCACTAGAACAGCTTGCTTAGGGCCCCATCCAGCCTGGCCTTGAACACTTCCTGTGATGGGGCATTGACAAATTCTCTGGGCAACCTGTTCCAGTGCCTTACTACCCTCACAGTAAAGAATTTCTTCAGAATAGCTAATCTAAACCTACTCTCAGTTTAAAGCCATTGCACCTTGTCGTATCACTCATTACACATTTGCTTGGGGGTTTTTTGTCATTCCTGATTGTTGTCAAACACTTTGAAAAGTGTCTAAATTCCTCATTATTACAAATAATGTAATGAAATAAATAAACAGTATGCAGAACAGCATACTTTTTTTTTTTAGAGTAATAGTATGCAATTTAATAATGTAATTTGAACTTTAAAGGAGGAGCAATTACCTCATCAGTTGTCTAACTCTGTTTTCATGTAATGGGTATCTGTTTTTCATGGTATCCTGTTGATAGGTAATAATTAATAGATGATTTATTTATTTATTAACAGTTTTACAGCCCTGAATATACAGCAATATATGTTTTGCTGAAGCTTTTGAAGTTAATTCCCATTTTCAGTTTAATTATACCATAATTTAGAAGCTGTTAGTTTATAGGATGTGTATTGACCCTCTGCATTAGCGTTTTATTGTACCCCAGTTGCTCTCCCATGGGAAAAAAAAAAACCAGTTGTACTGCTAAAGAGCAGAAGCAATGCAGTATGATTTCAGGCACATCCACATGAATGGATGAGGGGGGACCTGAGCTCCTCTAATTATACTCTAAACTCTCTGGATATGAGCCAGCTCTGATCCAAAAACAATGTACGCATATAAGTGAATTTCTGTGCCTTTTTGTAAAGCCCTTTTGCTGGAATGTGCTATTTTTTTCATGTGACTAAATTGCTTCTGGCCCAAAAGGGTCTCATGCCTGACTCTATGGAGGGAGTGTGAATGGAGTTCTGTCTGCATCCATCCATACAGACAAGACCTTAGGTAATGAACCACATACATCAAGTACCTAATTGGGAACACAGCAAATGATTTCCAGGACTGTAATGAGCACAAAGAAGTTAATTGATTCCTATGAACAAACGTGAAGTTTGAGAACAGTGTGGTGTTTTTCCATTTTCACTCAAAAAATGCATTTTTGCTTATATTTGTCACAAAATTTTCTTTTAGCAGGCTGCATGGATATTCAGAATATAATCAAAGATTATTTTGTGCTCCACTGATATTCTTGGGCATGGTTATGATGAGGGTTTGACTGTGCTTGTTTATTCCAGTAGGCTGTTTGGGATTGATTTATTTATATATAGAAGCTATAGGAGTGGAAAAAAGGGATAATATCGGTATTTTTAAGTGCTCCTACTTGTGATACCAAATACAAAGCAATTTCTCTAACTTATAGCCTTGATCATCACTGTACCTTGTTTTAGTAAGAATAGTTAACAATGCTGACAACTGAAATACCTAAACTGAGTTTCAGAATTAGTAACTTACAGAAATATATAAGGTCATTTGAAGGCATTTGGTATTTGTTTCACCCTAATCTCCTGGAGTGGAGTACTGTGTTCAGCTCTGAAGCCCCTAACATAAGGGCGTGGAGCTCTTGGAACAATTCCCCATGAGGACCATGAGAATGATCAGAGGGCTGCAATGCCTCTCCTGTGAGGAAAAGCAGGGAATGTTGGGACTATTCAGCCTGGAGAAGACTTCAGGGAAACCTTAGAGCAGCCTCCCAGTGCCTAAAGGGAGCCTACGAGAGGGATGGAGAGGGACTTTTTAGAAGGGCATATAATGATAGGACAAGGGGTAAGGGCTTTAAACTGAAAAAAGGTAGGTTTAGATTAGTTGCTAGAAAGAAATTCTTTACTGTCAGGCATTGGAACAGGTTTCCCAGAAAAGTTGTGGATGCCTCATCCCTGGAAGTGTTCAAGGCCAGGTTGGATGGAGCTTTGAGCAACCTGGTCTAGGGGAGGATATCCCTGCCCATGACAGTGAGTAGAAAACCAGGAAATCATGTCATCAGTCTGACTGCCAATGAATATAATTGGTGTCGTGTGGACTGGATGGGATGGATGATGCAATGTAATGATTTTGAAGATTTGTCTTTTCAGAGCAGCTGAGACCAGCTTTTGTTCTTGGTGCCCACCATGCCAGTAAAGACTCTTGGGGTTTTTCATTGGATGTGGGGAGCATATTAATGCTTAGTTTGCTAGCATATTAAATCTGATCTATCTTTGGTGTCTATTAGGTAATAAGTAACTACATTGTACTTTCAAGCTGAAAGTATCCTCTTTGCCATGGTTAAAGATGTCTGACCAAGCCAATCCAAACAGAGATCATGACACATCTCAGGGAAAAAAAGCCCTAAAGAATTTAGTCTACAAAAAAGTGACTATAATGACTTTCATCTGCTACCATGTATAAATGAGGTAACAAGTACTTTTTTCCTAAGCCCCACTTATAATTTTTACATAACATAACTAGTTCTTCCAGTTGGTGGTATTTTCTCCTTTCTTTATGAATGTCTAATTGTAAAAAAATAATGTTTGTAGCATTCTTGGTGGTGTTTGTGGACCATTCCACTGAATTCATAAAAAGGACTGAAATTATCCTTTTTTCAGTAACTGAAATCTTTTCAGCCTACTTAATGAAAATAATGCTATAGTTAAATTGTTATTATTTTGTAGTTTGGGGACATTGGGACATTGAAGGTTTTATGGAACATGAATTATCAATTTATTAAACAAGGGAAATTCAGAAATAAACCCCTCAGATTTTAAAAGTTTCATAAATTCAATTGACTTGTTTATGTTAAGTAAAAATAAAACACCACCACCCCCAAAAGAACTCTGTCACTCTTTCAAGAAATCATACATAGGAAAACATCGATGTAAAATAGAAAATGAGTGGAGGAAGTCAAAACCAGCTTTGGTGGCTTGTGCTTCATTAGGAGAGTCTGTCTCCTTCTCAGATGATCTAACAAGCATGTCAGCAGCTCACCAAAAATATCCATGGTACAACTGGGTGGAGATGAGGTCATGACAAGACAGCAGCTGATGGATAAAATACCATTGAAGTTTAGTGGCACTGCTTTACAAATTTAAAAAATCCCATTTTAACCCTAAAATACCATTTTGGTTCAATTTACCTCATGTGAGTATCTATTCAGTAGTTAGGGTGCATGTGTTCACATAACTGCCACCTTTTTGAACCTGAACTGCAAAATAAAAGAAGGGAGATGACTCAATTTCATTGCTTATTCCAATCTGGTTTTGTTTTGTCTGTTTACTGGCTGATAAGCAACATAAAACTCTTCTTAATACTTAAATCCACATTCTTTCTCTTGTTCATGTATTAAAAAAAGACATTTTCAGTAAATTCTTTATATGACTAGAAGTATCAAAAACACTATCATGAAATACACTCTGCCTGTGTGTGAAAGTGAAGCCTCTTAATGTATTCAGCAGAGCTACTCTTCAATAGCTTGGTGAGAGAGCTGTGTCTAGTGGAGCTTTTGACCTTGTATCGCTGTCACTTCTGTCACCATCGTAGCCCCCTGATTCTGCAGCGGATTATCCCTTCTCCCCACTCCTGAATTTAATTTCTGGGAAGCTAGGAGCACTTTAGATGAGGGGCTGCTTGAAAGTTCTTTTATGTTTTCCTGGGATAAATATTAAAATTGGCAGGTTTATGCTGGCTGTACTGTGCCAGATGATCCAGACAGCAGAGTGGTTGCTTAAGGATCTGAATGACACTTGGGGACAGCTTAATGGATGTTGACGTTACTGCTTCCATCTCTTTTTACCACCTGCACTGCACAGATACTGGACTGCCTGTCACTCAGCTGATGAACTGTCACAGCTTCCATCATGGTATTTTATGCTGTGCCACTGCTGTAAACCACTGAGGTTCAGGATGTGACTGCTGAACAGCTTGGAGACCCCACGAAAATGCAAGGTGAAACCTCACCAGTTACTGCAGGCTAAGCTGTCCATGATTGTCATGCAGTCCTCAGTCATGGTCATCAAAGAAAACAGTTATTCTAGACTAGAAAAAGATACTTTGGAGGATGAATGGGTATTTCTGCCTTGCTTGTTCATCAGATCAGTAGAGACTAATGGGGTGATTTTCACAGGAGCCGTTTTACCTCTTAAGAAGCTTTTAAGATGTGCAAAATGGAAATCAGAAGTTAGGCTAATGCCAGACTTTATTGTGCATTTAGAAATGTCATTGATAAATCTATAAATTATGAGAAAATAACAAAATGTATGCAGATTTTCCAGTACTGTGAATTATTTTATCTACTATATCTAATAATTTTTATAAATTGCAGTGTACTCAGAGTAAAGCATCTGCAGTTGGGAGGTTTCGATACCATTTAATTTTCTTTAAAAGCACAAAAGTCAATAGAAAAACTGCACTGTCAGTAAATTTTACTTGAAAATCCTTTCAGGAGATAAGATTGTAGAGAAACTAAGAAAAACTAATAGAAGATTTGGGGAGGGGTAAAATGTTAGTTATGTGACCTAATTTGGTAAGGTATAATCATACAAAGAAAATGTTCAATGATCAATTGTATTGTTTTGACTATTCAGTCTGTTCTAAGATTAATTTAGGTGGTGTCAGTATTTCCATTCATTGAAAAGACAGGCCAGTCTCACATAGTCTAAACTTTAAACTAAGTGTGATTCCTCGGGTTCTATAAAAACTTGGCAATTTTCTTCTCTATTACTAAAGAAATAAGACATAGCAGTAATTTATCAGGTGCTGGACAGAGTAATTGTTGGTAGACACTGTTTTTTTAATAGTATCCTCTTTACAGAAGAAAATACAGTTATGTGAAAGATTTTAACCTTTTTTGTACTGTTGTTTTCTTCTGTTTATCAGCTTTAGACTACCCATAGGCTGTTTCAGGATAATTTTTAATCCTCTGCTTTCCCTTGTGGAAAAGCAATGCAGCAGTTTATAATACTGTGGCCTTAAGTAGAAAGCTGAGTTTAATTGGGGAACTTCTGATTCCTATTAGCAGTGACAAGAGTAGTGGAAGGTGGTATTTTAATATTATTATTTCCGTAAATGTTGAGTTGCACAAAGTCCTCTGAATTTTTGTAGAAGTGTAAATGGATGCACGAAAAAGGCTTGAATCCATGCCAGAAATTGAGTGGTTTTTGTGATATTCCTGGCAATTCTTCCTAGTGTGTGGCTGCTAGGTTTGAAAGAGCTAAAGAGGTACAGGCCGTAGTTGTGTGATTTATATACTTTTAGATTTTATCACAACAACAGAAGCTTCTATCAAAGAAGTAAATAGTCAGGAGAAGCATGAGGGGAAACCAAAAAAAAGCAAACCAGAAATGGTAACTTAGCACCAAGAGCTTAATGGCAATGCCTCCATTAACTGAGGTTACCATTTTGTTATGAGAGATATTGTTTATAATCAGATTTACATCTTTTCACTGAGAGGAATCCCAACTAAAATGCTTTCCATAGCAAACATCCAAAATCCTAAGGGGAGTGAAATGCTCCCATTACCTTTCATGGCAGTTGTACATTCTCCTGTCTCTCCTGAAGTATTGGCTAATTCGTCATTTACTTGCTTTCTCTCTGAATTCTGCTTTCTGATTAAGTACAGTGTTTTATTTGGGAATGAGATTGAGCACACTCTTAGAAAACTGAGAAAATCAATTTGTGTTAAGAGTGATCTACAAGGTAATTACTGTGCCTAGAGCGAATCAGGATATACAGTAAATTTAATCTGAAAGTACATTGTGTACCTATGCCATTATTAAATATAAAAAAGATTCTTGGTATTATGATATTAGTAATCACTATTGAAGTCTCTAATCCTAATTATCTGCCATCTTTAACATAAATAAACTTTTAAAACAGATGAAATTTTAGGGCTTTATCTGAAGAGCTGAGAGGAAAGGTATCTCTCTATATACAGGAGCAAAGAAACGATGGTTCCATTAAGGTGGCCAGTGGGTCCATTTAAACGTGATTACCATCTTGGCATTGCAGAGGTTGGTGGTGTCAATGTGACTGCAAGCTATGCTACCTGGACTGTAAAATAAAATCAGAGAAACAAGAAATATATTTTCTCTTTAACTGATACAGAACTTACTTTTCTTGTCTTTATATGCTACATAAGAACTGTAGGATTTTAACTTTCCTGTTGTAAGTGGCAAAGACCAATGTAAGACAAATCTATCAAAAAGTAGGTAAATGGAAAAGGGAGGGTAAAGAAGAGCAAGTGAGCAGTGGGCTATACAATGCTTTGAGATCGTCAGCCAATTTATCAGGGATCAGGAAAAGAGAAGGGGTGAATCTGTAGAAAACCTTATGTGATTGGCTGTCTCCATGAGACTCACCAGATGTATTTGTCAGCTTTGTATTCCCCCATGAGCATGGGAAGCGTAAAGATAATGTAAAAAATAGACATAGGTGCATTATCAAAAATGAAACATCTTCTTGTTTGTCTCTAACTTACCTTGTAAATCTCAACTCATCAGCTATTGAACCACTGAATGTAGAATACAGACAAGACTCATTTATTATGGAACTCATCAGTATAGGAACAGGAAAGATTAATTAAAAACTACCTCCAGAAAGGAGAGTGAGAGAGCACCGATACCAATTATTGTCATTTAGTGACAAGGACTCTCTGTGTGTCTGGCATGAGAAAATCAGTTTATCCAAATAGACACCTCTTAGGATATTTAAACTTCTGGAATTCTGTTGCTATAAATTTCCCTTAACTGCATACATGGCCACAGCAAGTAATTGTTTATGAACTGCAAACCCTGTGAGTGTAGGAACATTGTCCTTCTGCCAGAGCTCAGGGGAAGATAAAGCAACACTGAGAGGTGGGTTACAAAAAGGTTTAGTAGAAAATCAGTGGGAAAGTTTTGAAGTAATTGATGTTGAGAGAGGAAAGAAATCATGCTGATGTGAGAGTGATGACGATCTGTGCTACAGATTTTTTTTTAAAATAAATTTACCAAAGAGAAAATGAGGAATTAATAGCTTTGGGAAGCAAACATGCAATAATTAATTGGAATTTAAGAGTGTATCTTCTAGTTCAAAACGTAGACATATTCTCTCTGATACAAGATTTGGTAACAAATTTCTGTCTACCAGCTTGAGGAATGGTTCATGATTGGAGGCTTGAACTCTGGTAATCAAGGTATTACATATGTAATACATTTTTCTCAGCCATTCAAATGAAGCCATTATGTCAAACGTGCAGTTCCATTCTGGGCATAGGTGCTGCAATAACTTGGGTTGTCTCTTCTCTCTCAGGAAGAGATAACCTTAACTAGTTGAACACGTACTTTGACAGTTAGTAGACACATGATAATGCAGTTTGGGAGGAGTAACCTGAAAACTTGAAAAGTAAATGCAGGGGACACCCTACTGCTCTCTAGAACAACATGGAAGGATGTTGGAGTGAGATGGAAGTCAGTCTCTTCTCTCAGGTTACAAACGATAGGACAAGAGGAAATGGCCTCTAGTTGAACCAGGGGAGTTGTAAATTAGATACTAGAAAAAAAAATCATGAAAAAGCTTGTAAAGCTCTTGAACAGGCTGCACAGGGAAGTGGTTGAGTCACCATCCCTAGAGACATTTAAAAGACATGTAGGTGTAGCACTTAGGGACATGGTTTAAGGATGGACTTTGCTATACTGGTTTAATGGTTAAACTCAATGATCTTAGAGTCTTTTCTTATCCAAATGATGCTATGATTGTATGCTTCTTTGATTCTATGGAATTCTGGTTTAGGTTGTTCCATTGTAATTCTGATCTGTGTCTGCTCAGATTAGAAAAAATCCCCATCAAACCTGTAGCTTATAGTAAGATTTACCTCCACAAAAAATGAGGGGTTTCAGAGTTATGAAAAAAAGTGAGAAATAAGCCTTTATGCTTTAGTACTTTGGCTGACTGCTGCTTGGAGGGGACCAGGAAGATGTGAATATTGCAAGCTTCTGATGTTTTCATTCTGAATGTTGGATTAAAGGGGTACTTACGCATGTACCAGAAACTCTGTCCTACTCTCTGATACTTTATTCCAAGGAAACACCAACGACCTGTTAGACATGCAATGACCTGTTTATCATCAGATCATCTGGCATTACTTTCAAAGTCATAGTCCTGCTTTTACTGCTTTTCCCTTGATTCCTTCAGATCCTGAGAACTGTTTTGCTAAGGCAGGGCATGCCACTGTCCATTCACAAAAGCAAGCAGACAGAAAGCTCTTACCTGCCACATTATCATCATCCCTTCTTTGTCAGAGCTGCAGAGGTGAGCAGCGTGATGTGTTTTAAGCGGCTCAATGTGTCAAATGCATGCAAACTCCCAGCTTGTACAGCCCCATGTTCCTCTTTTGGGTCCTTTGCAGAGTCTCACCCCTTCCTATGAAACTATAATTTCACGCTCCTGATGTGACAGACTGTGATGGTGTGAGGCTGCAGAGAGGGTGTTTGTTCCTTCAGTATTTGTTCCTCTCAAATTCTTTAAGTAGCTGAGGGTTAAGCAGAGTATCAAGCATTAAGAGATGTTGCAGTGCCATGGTAGTCTCCAGACAGCCGGGGAATTGCAGGAGAACAAGGCAGCATGCTTGTAATTCACAATAGGAGGTTACATCTTCTCTTTTGATCGCCAGCTTCAGGAAAAAAAAAAGATGAGGGCTCTCTCTGGTTGACAGTTGCTGCTTGCTGACAGGCAGGGACAGAAACCTTCTGGAACAGAAAACCCCTTTGTAGACTCACACAGTTGGCATTCACTGGTATTCACAATATTCCCATTAGATGTACTCTTGTCCTTATACTTAGTGTTTCAATAACAAATACACGAGAAACGGTTACACCAGAAATTATTTATGTAATAAAATTAGGTAACTGATTAGCTTCTAGACAAGGGTATGATTAAGAGGTACTTCAAACACATTTCAGTTTTCACATAACATCTGATACTCAACTTACACTGTATTCTTATTTTTTTCTTCATCTGAAAGCATCCATTATCTTCACCAGTTTAGAAATTTGCAAAGCCTTTTCTCCCAATGGGCATATTGTTGTGTTGCACTTATTAATAAATGCTGCTCACAACAGGTTGGATTTTTTTTAAAAGAATAATTTTGTACATTTGCAAACCAGTGTAAAAGGACCTCCTCAACTAATTATTGAAATGATTATTTTGTTATGAAGTCATTAAGAATGTGTGCTCTCCAGGGGTATTCTAATTTTGTGTGTGACAGATTTTCATGTTTATGTTTAAATTTCTTTTGATGGCATTCGTTTGTTCTTAGCATTTTGTGTCTGTTTACTTTCCTAGTTTCTAATTATTTCCATCTATATTTTTTCTGTGTGGCCTACATATGTTTCTTTTTCTTGCTTTAATCTTTCTACTGTTTGATGAGTTGCAACATCTAACATTACATAAAGTTATATTATTAACATATGATAAAAGCTTATGTGATGAAAGAATATCAGAGATTAATCCTTGATCTTCATGATTAAAAATAACTGCAGTTATATGGATGAGATCTTATACACTTGCAAATTATATACTGAGATAAAATAATATCCTGTCAAGCCTTTTTTTCTGTTATTCATCTTAATAAAAGTTTCTGACCTCTGAGTTCTAATACTGTATGTCTCATGCAAAGTAGATGAGCATATTATACCTATAACGGTAAATAGAATTTTTTACACAGTTCATATGACTGGTATCTTAGGATATGAAATAGATCCTGTGAATATAAAAAAATACAATTTTTCAGAAGGTAATATCAATATTATATACTCATAACAAGAAGAACACTGGACCTAAACTCTTGATAACAATTTAAATTATCAAAAAAAAAGTTAAGTAACTGGCTGAGTTTATACTCACATAGTACCTAGTGACACCGTTGATCCTGTGCAAGGATCACTAATGTTAGATTTGCCATTTCCTCATCCTTATCCAAACTGGTGATGCTTCTGTTTTACTTCATGCATTTGAATGTTTGTGTAATGCGTGTGTATCTCAACTATAAAGATAAGTAAGAGAGCATGGGTTTCTTTTCAATTTATAAATTGTCATTTATAAACACCACTTTAGTTATCTATGGATTTTAACTAATTTTAAAAGGCTTCATAAAACCAGTTTTTAATTTGAAGATAAAACCTTGCTGTTCCCTTTAACATGCGAATAAATGGAGATAGATTAAAGATAGTCATACCAGCTACACTTCTAATTAGCTAGGTCCACATATCCTTCAGTGGCAGTGAGGCACCTCAGTGAGTAATATGCTTTTGAAGTTTGCACTTATGAGCTATTGAAAGTTCTTCCCAGCTGTAAAACCATTATTTTCTTTTGGAAGGGCTCCCATAAATCATCATGAGCTACATTTACAGAGCTGCTCCTGTGTTGCGACACAGGAAGACATTTTGCATGGTAGCAGCGTGACTTCCCTTGAAAGGCGAGGCATGTAGCAGTGATCTCTAGCACGGCAGGCCAGTGGCTATCAGTGCAAGGGCATGGCAGGGCTATTGTTCCACATTTCTTTATCTTTCCTGGTTTGTATGTTGCTCCTGAGTAGAGAACTTGGCAGCAATCCATATACTCCATTGTGTGCGGGCTAGGACTGCTGCAATTCTGCATTGAATTTGCAGAGGCCTTAGAAAAAGAGGAGACTCCTTATTCCCTTCGTACTTGAGGTTGTTTGAGTGTTGGCTGGGTTCCAGATACACAAAACTAGTAGTAGTTATTGTTTACCCAAGGAAGTTTGACCAGACATCATGTAACACTTCACATGTATTTGTGGTTTGGTATAATGTTTGAAGTCATCTTCACTGCAATACAAGATAAATGCTATGAAATTTTCCTCAGATTCAGAATAAATATTTTCTTTAGCTAAGTGATCATTTAAGACCAGGGCAGAGGTGAACTGGGATTATTAGACCTGAAGGAAGTAGTACCTGACTCCAAACCAAAAGTAGTACACCACTGCACAATAGAAAACAGGCAGGGTAGGACCTTTGCCAACACCACATCACTGGTAAGCCTTTTTTTATGAGTTAAAACTTGCTGCAGAGTTTTTTAGAACCTCATTTTGTATGTTTTGGTCATTAGTGAAATATAACATATTAATACAGGAAATCTGAACAGATTAGGGGATTTGTCCTAAAAGGAACTTCTTTAGTGGCTCCTGTGCTCAAATCCATGGGTCTTCCAGTACCTTTCTGTTTTGTTAAGTGTAAGTCCTTTTGAGGTGTTTAAAAACAATTAAATGCAGTGAACTGTTTATGACAGAGTCAATTAACTTTCCAAATACAGATATATCCCCTGAACGTAGAACAAAACTAATTTTTTCTTAATGTGTCTGATTAGTTCTGTCTCTGATTTGCTCTGCTTTTGTCTTTTGCTTTATGCTCCATGAAGGAGACAATCTGGCTGCTTTAATAACTTCTACTTTCTTTTAAAATTGTTTAATTTCAGGTGTAGCAGAGAGTATCAAAATATTTTAATTGACTCTGTTTCAGCACTGTCCAAAAGTATTGTTCAGTGATTGAAAATAAAAGAAGAATTATTTTTCTGACCTTTTGAGAAGTGAAAATTAATGTTGTTGGTCCTGGAAAAAATGTGATAACATTATGGCATGTTGTCTCTTGCTCTAAATATGCTCAAGCCTTCCTCTGTGCTTCAAATTTGATGTAAGGTTGTAGATACATGTGTGCACTTCATCAGATAAGCAGGTTTTATGGGTGTGTAGAATTGGATGGAAGTGGCTCGAGAACTAATGACTGGGAAGCCACATGTAACTCTGACAGACTTCTGCCAACACTGGCACTTCTCACACTCTCTATGTTCTATGTATGATACTTACGAAAGTAGGATTGGTTAAAAAAAACCAACAAAACCACAAAATGTTACTTGTTGCCCATTGTTACTCTGTAATGCTTCATATGCCTTAGTTTTCAAACATGCAACTGCAGACATCTCAGAGGGACACATAAAAATTATTGTGAAGTTGTGTAATGTTTATAATACTGTATTTCACATACTGAAAGTTGAATTTATGACAGTTTTTAAAAGTGGAAGTAGCTATTGTGTAACTTGTGCTGACCCTGGGATATTCCATGATCACAAGATTACAAACATGTCATTTTATAAGCAATAAATATTGTCCATTTTTGCATTTTAGTTGAAATGTCATGGTGTTTTTTAGTTTATTTTTGTTGTATGTTTGAGTGTTAGTATTCCAGGCTATGGAAAAAAAAAAGTAAGTCTGTGTCTGTGTCAGTTTTTTTCCCTAAAATAATGTATTTGTAGGACCTGCCCAGATGATTAGAATATCAAGAATCATCCTCACAAACTGAGTTCAGATAAGATAGCCAAGGATAAAAGAGAAATGTCTCACAGAAATACCATGTACATTATATGGTGTGTATAGATTTTGTAATTTTCTTGTGTCAGAGATAGGATTCCAGCTACATCATGCAACAGATACTTTGTCTATCCTATTACAGCACCACATACCATAGTATATGTCATGGCAATCCCATAAATATTTGAAAAAAACGTCTTACAGCTCAGAGATGGAAAGTCACCTCATTTAAAATTGTAGGTAGAACAGACAAAATTATATCTAACTCTAGGGGCTCTTCCCAAGTTTTATTTTGGATTCTTTGGTGTTTTTTTCATAAAAGACATATTCAAATTACATATTCATTATATCTTAGCTTTTCACAGTGGATACCTGTAGAGTAAGTGGTAAAAGTCTCCCACAGCATGTTCATTTTTAATGAGAACAAAGCACTTACACTGTGTATCACAATCAAATCACTTGTCATTCTGTAATAGGACAACTACCAACTGAGCTGTTTTTACAGAACACCTCTTTCCTTTGGGCTGAGAGGTGAGCTGTACAAATCATTCGTCAAGTCTTGGTTATGCTGTGTATACAAATTGCAACCTAGAAAAGAACTGTATTGTCAAGTTGGTGTTCATCTTGCCCATTACTTAGATGTTGACGTTCATCTTGCCAGTTTTAAGGCATTAATCACTTTTTCTCTTTCATGTATGGATTGTTATTCAGTTCTTATTATGAATTTGTACAAATTCATATTTTTAATTGCACGATCAGGACCAGCCTTTCACTCATGTAAATTGATATAGTTCTCTTTATATAGTAGAACAAGTTTATCAGCTGAAAAATCCGAATTTAAAGAATTTTGTAAGAGTGTGGAGTCACACAGGGATGAGACACAGCTGTGTAGCACTGTAGCACCTGACTTGTAACCTGCTGATATCTAAGTCTATGTTACTATAACACAGAGAATTCCTGTAGAATGTATATCAGAGTTTGGTGTCTTAGGAAAGGGTTTAGAAAAAGCATCATGCTGAGCAGGGAGACTCTGAGTTAGCCAGTAGGAAATGCTGAACACAGAAATACATCTTAAATTAGATATCTCTTTGAGATTTAAGCACCTTACTCAGCACTACTGGGAAGCATTACCATGCTCTGGGGATTTCAGTCCTGAGTTGTTTCCTGACCTAAGTGTTTCTTTAATGTATTAAGTACACAAATACATAAATAAATGGTCTTAATTCTTTCTTTCTGGGAGCTACCCTCATGCCTTCCCATTTTTCTTCAATAGACTAAAGTTTAGTGTGTTTAAAGGATTCAAAAGCAAGCTCCTGTTTTTGAGGAGAATGGCCCATGATCAGCCATAGATGTGTCTGGGATGGGGCTGAATTGTGTGTTCAGTACCCTTCCTGATGAACCTGTTGAATTTACATAAAAGAATTAAAGAGCTTTTGGTTCAAGGAAAAAACTTCAGTAGTGTTACAGAACTGCAATCCAAGAAGCGCTTTCAGTCACCTGAATGAATTAGAATTTCCTTACTTTCATTTTAAATATCTATGATTGAATTACTGTATTGTATAAATAGTAGTGCAAACACCAGTGTTTTTCAATCTGCTTTTACTCTTTATATGATAAAATCCGTATAATACCTAGAGAAGAAAATTTATCCTATAATGTTTCTAAACCCATTTTATATTCCATTTTCTCTTCTTTTTTAATCAGTGCAATAAAGTCTTTTTACTATAGACTTTGAACAAAACCCCCTCATCTCTTGCATCCCAAGTGTGCAGAATTGTTCTGAACATCCTCTTTTTTATTGTATTGTGCATCAGCAGTAGGTAATTAAAAATTCTTCAGTCATTTTCTTAGCACAACTTTGATTTACTCATGGAAAGAAGTTTACAAAATGACCACAGGAAAGTAGTTTTCTGCTGAAGGCAATAGAATGAGAGTTAACAGATCTGTCACAGAAATCCTATGTAAAGACATATTGAATACTCTTTTCACTGGTATCCTGACTGCAAAATTGGATGCTTGCTGAAAAGCTGCAACAATAAATACTTACACAATTAAGGAACTGTTGTCTTCTCGAGAGGTCGCAATGTCTAGGCAACTTATGCAAACAGATGTTGTAAAGAAAAGAAGGAAAATATAATCTCTATATGAAAGACTCTTTCTTATGTGCCTTCTAAAACATATTCCATTATAAATGTCCATCTAGAGTTTAGAAATATAAAAATTTTGAAAATCAACGATATGAAGATTGTTATAGAGGAAGAGTTCAGCTTGGATTTGCCTCAATAATAAACCCCAATAGTAAACATCTACCCCTGAGTGGTTTTTTTGCCATGAGATCTGTGCTGCATCATTCTGCCACATGGCTGGTGGTCATGGCTGTGACAAGGTCACTGATGTTTCATGTCTTGTTGAGCTAGTATTTTCATGCTGCTTCTTAAAACAAGGAGAACGTAGAGCTCTTACTTTGCTATGGCAATTTTACCTGGAGGACCCATGATTTTCTAATTATAGTTGAAGACAAAATAAAAGCAAACCTAAAACCAGAGTGAATTTGTCACCTTGTTTATTTTCCTTTTTAATGTTGGTCAAAATGTAGTTCTAAAGATACAGGTTTTATGAAAAGTATAATTTTAAATGGAAGATACTTGCAGCCATTTAGGAGTGAGTAGACCAAACTAAATTATTACCATTTTCTGAGTCATTGCTTTCTCACTTACCAAATGGGGCATACTACACTAATGCAGGAATCTTGAGGGTCCTTACCCAGGCAAAATTCCATTAAATTGAATGGAAACTTTTCTATGCAAAAGGTGAGTGAATTTTTAGGAGATTACCTTATTGCTGAAACCATTGGATGGACCTTGGATCACTACTCACAAAACAAAATTACAACAAGGGTTTTCAAAACCATCATTTTGCAAAACCTTTCTTGGTTCTTTTTGTGGACAAAGGAGTTTAATTTTAAGGCATTGGTTTTTTTTTGGTTTTTTTTTTTTTTGTTTTTTTAACATAGTATCTAACTGTGTGGAATGTGATTTTTAAGGAAAAAATACTCTTACTCAACATGTTACTCATGTAATAACATACTTTTAGTTCATGTGGTTTTATTTCTCCCATGATATTTGAGAAATGTAAAAGCTAATATCTTAAGGTATTGGAAATATGATCCTTGAGCTAGGTAGACCTAAACTCAACAAAGTAAATTAAAGAAATGCTGGAGGAAAATAGGGCAATTGATAACTTATCACACCTTTTCCCAATAAAATTTGGTTCAAAATATTTTAAGCAGACTGTATCTACTAATTTTTTGCATTAATTTTAAGTAAACACTATGTTTAATCACTTGCATATACCAAAAATGCACTGATTTTTAGTACATTTGTATAGTTCAAGAAATGAGATGTCATATCTATTAAAAAAAGTATCAGTTTTTTATCAGCTTTATTGTTTAAGAAGCAGTCACTGACTGCAATTAATTGTAATTTTACTTTTAAGAGTTTAGCTGCAAATGATAATGAATTTGCAAAAGGCCTGTAGACATTTTTACTTCTAGAGAAATACTGTTGCTTATCAAATGTGTTTTAGCATGTATGACAGTAACTATCAGAATTCAGTGATCAAACAAGGGGATATTTACAGTCTTCTCCAAGTAAGGATAGTTTTCTGTTGTCTGTTTAGTATAGAGAGTGTTTTTACTTTGAAAAGGTAATCCTATTGCTTTAGCTTCATGAAACATCCCTGGTTCAATGTCCTGACAAAACAGCCATCTTATAATATGAAAATAATTTTTTTTCAAATAGCTTCTTTCCTTTTTGTCCTTTTTGGTGGGTAGTCTTGGGAATAAATGTCTACTGAGGTCACTGTTTCAAAGTATGGAAGATTCCTTTTAACAGAAGTAATACAAGTCTTCAGTTGCATTTTTCCATGAGTAGCAAAACTTCATTATGAAAGTGGTAGTCAGGTCAAGTCTCCTCTGTCATCCTGTCAGTCATTAGGGTATACTGTGCTTTCAAAAACAGCTACACTAAACCAGCTGCTGAATCTTTATAGAGAGGCAGACTGTGGGAAATCAGTGAAAATAATGAAATTAATTTTATTCTGCCAAATTAACAGAAAAATAACAGTAAGTGTTAGATTATATTAATTTGTTTGATATATGACTTCCATTTATTTTTGTTTTGTTGATTTGTAAACTAGCTGGGGATTGATTCCATGTCATGAATATCTCATATTAATTTGTTTTGGTTTATAGCAACTTCATAAATACAGAGTGCTTGTAAAAGATGTGCTTAAAAAGTACTTCTTTTAATGAGCTTCTGATGGCTTGCACCCCGTTCAGTTTTTTATGGTATTCCCAGCTCAGGATTTAACTTGCAGAACAGATGGGATTAGTGACAAAAGTAACATTTGGAACATATTTCAATTTAATTTTGCTAGTCCTAGAAGTAAATTTTATTCCTATATATTTGTAAATTGGATCGTTCCCCCATTGCTTACCAAGAAAAGTCAGATACTACTTTTTTAAGGTGCCCTTTTATGAGAGAAATACAATACTGATAGTTCACTTAGGTTTTTTTCCCCCTAAACCACAGTGTAGTTGCTGTGGGCTGCATTGAGGCCATAACTGAGAGGAAATGAGCATCCCTGCTTACATCTGCCTTTACTGAAACTCCAACAGCAATAAATCTGAGACCACATACTAAACTTTCTGTTTGATGCTTAGTCATTCACAGAATTTGAAAACCTCTTGTCTTTCCTTACTCTTCAGGTGCAGACAGGCACTCTGAGGTAGTACCAGGTTAAGAATGTTGCTGAGAAATGTTAACCAGGCATCTGTAGCATCCTGCCTCCTGCCAACACTATGGCAAGAGCAACCTTCATGCATGATTTGTGGAGTTATGGCTCACTGGTTATAGAATGACCATTCCTGCCGTGAGGACTGGGAGGAGAGAGCAGCTGTTGCAAATCAGGCCTCCTGCATAGTGTTAAAGCCCCAGCTGGAAGTTGCACTGGAGATATTTTTTTGGGAAAAAAGAGGGCAAATGGCAAATGTTATCCCTGGTCTCAGTCACAATAAGCAGGTTTAAAATCTTGTGTAGGTGGAGGCAAGGGCTGAATTTGTTTACCTTGAACAGAGGAGCTGCAGTCAGATTACTGATGTTAATTTCTGTTTGTGTTGTTGAAGTAAGCAGTGTAGTGATCTTTTTGTCACTGTTTCTTACAGGATGAAAGGAATAAACAGGTGTGCCCAGCTTGTAAGTGAGGGCTGGCTTTTCAGCCCTGGTGGGAGTGACCATGTACCCCAGGTTGTTCCTTGAGATGCAGGGAGGGAGGAAGAGAGAAGCAGCACTGAGTGCAAATATAATGAAAATTCATAGAATCCCAGAACCACAGAATGGGTTGGAAGGGACCTTAAAGATCATCTGTTTCCAAGATCTCTGCCATGGCCAGGGATGCCTCTCACTAGACTGAGTTGATCAAATCCCCTTCCAACCGAGCCATCAGCACTTCCAGGGATGGGGCATCCACACCTCTCTGGGCAACCTGTTCCAAAGTCTCACCACCCTCCAAGTAAAGAATTTATTCCTAATATCTAGTCTAAACCTGCCCTCTTCAGTTTAGAACCCTTGCCCCTTTTCCTGTCACTATCTGCCCTTTAAAAAGTTTCTCTCCCATCCTTTTATAAGCCCCCTTAATGTACAGGAACCATAATAAGGTCTCCCCAAAGCCTTCTCTTCTCCAGGCTGAATAACCTCAGCTCTCTCAGCCTGACTTTCCAGGGTAGTTGCTCCAGCCTTCAGATATTCTTCGTGACCCTCCTTTGGACCTGCTCCAACAGGTCCATGTCTTTCTTGTGCTGATGACCTGGATGCAGCCCCCCAGGTGGGGTCAGGACACTCTGGGATATTATAATGAAAAAGGAGATGCAGTGCTGAGTTTTGGTCTGTTCATGCTGCTGTTGTGCCCCGGTGATGGATCTGCAAGTGATTTTAGCAGTAGCCATGATAACACCATGCCAGGTCCCTGACAGCTGGTGGCTACAATATACTGATTTCTGCCAGTCTGAAACATCTCCGACCTATGTGGTATATTTCTGCAAGAGAAACAAAAACAAAAACAAAAAAACCCAAAACTAGAACAAGCCGCCAAGCAGCAGAATACTGCTTGTGTTTGCATTTCCCTTTCTGAAGCACCATTTTGACCACTGCTGATGTCACTGCAGCAACAGTCACAGTTTCCATGGCAGTTAATATTACAGCTAATACTGTTAAAATTCTGATGCAAAGGGAGGGACTTTAAAAAGGCTGTTATACTTCTGCAGAATTCCCACTCAGTACATTTGATGGTTTTGCTTGTTTGTTTTTGCTTGTTTTCCTCAGAAAACCATTAGGGAGGTGATTTGGTGCTTTGGTTGCTGGATAGCTGTGTCGTTCAGAGCTGGTTTGTGCTAAGAAAAAAACCTAAAAAAAAAGAAAAATTTGAACCAATTAGTTAATGATTGATATGCTCAAAATCTTGTCTTCGGCAGGGGGAAATACATCACGTGTATAAGGGAGAAGGATTTATTGTTAGCCTAACTGGAAAGTGAACATTCACATTAAAATACACCAAACAGGGTTGTTTGGGATTTTTTTTTCCAACTATAATCGCGTGGGTTTAGTACCCAAGTAACGCAGTACAACTCTATTAGGAATAATACTCTAAAAATGTTATACAATTAGACTTGGGAATATCTACCCTTTCTGTGTGCTGCTGTGGTGGTCGTTCTGGGTGTCAAGGTCAGGAATATCAGTGCCACTGGACAGACAGGCTAGGGTGCCTTAGGGAGCTTAATCTTTCCCAGGAGGAGCTCTGCAAACCCTTACATTCCAGCCTTGCATCCACCTGTAACTCTTCTTATGTTTCCCTGTCACAGCCTGCAGACACAAAAGTCTGTTGTTGGTCAGGCAGTCACTATACCAGTATAATTATGTATGGTAGTCTGATAGAATTGACAGTTTTTGCTCAAGTGAGGGATACTGCTGGACAGCTGTAGGATATTGGCAAAATCATAGGATATTGGCAGCAAAGTAGAGAAACTAGTGTGACAACCCTTTGCAGTTTTGACATTTGACATTTTTGCCAGATACTACCCCATTCTGATTCTATTATTCTGCACAATTTAGGCTTGTATTTGTTGGTTGTGGATACATCTGATCCATTGTATCTGATCCTCTTATTCTGGACAATTTAGACTGTACTCGTCTGTTATGGATCTGTTTGATCCATTGTATTGCCTTTGCTTGCCAAGCAAGTAAATGGTATTCCCATAATCTGCTGTTTTAGAACTTTAGATATTCTGAATCACTTTCTTACAGGCACTTCTGCCTAGCTATGTGAGGGTGCAGGGAATTCAAATTCTTAATTTCTCTCAATATGGTCTGCAGTGAGCCAGGCAAGTGCCCCTTACTCTCCTCTTGTGAGCGATTCATGCAATTTGATAGTTGTTGAGGTACCATTGCTAAAACCTTATCAGGTTTGTCAAAGAAGTTCTCAAGAATTAATTTCTTATATGACAATCCTTTACAGTTTTAAATCCGTGTATTGCAGTCCAAAACATTGTTATGGGCTTATGCATGGTTCAGTGACTTCTGAAGGAATTGGAAAGTGTACGAATGAATAAAAGTTCATCTTCATAGATGCAGTTTGCAGACTAGTATGAAATTACTTAAATACTACTTTTATTTCTTTAGGAATCTGTAACTCAGAAATGGAATAAGCAACCTGGGACAGAATATGGGTGTTTAGAATGTTTTAGTAGTTTGGAGTCTGCCTCAATCAAAGTAACTTACTAGTGTGATGCATGAATTAATAAGTTGCTGTAGCCTATCTTTGGGAAAACAGAAAATGACCGTAAAAAAATAAAAAGGATTAATTATTTAAAATGTGGAGAATTTGTTCCTGGTGTTTCAGAATCAGAAGATACATGAAATTTTGTTTGAATTAGTAGCATAAGGGGCCAATAAATGTCCAAAATGTTATTCTTAAAAGAAATACTCTGTGAAATGAAGGAAAAAAATAAAATGAAAGATAAGAGAAGAAGATTGCTGAAAATAAAAGCTGGGCAGTGTTTCTGACAACATGAAAAAGATAACACCTCTTGTAATGATGTCACCTTTGGGGAGACAACGCATCAGTATGCAATGTCTAACAAACTGTGGAGGAGATATTCATCCAAGAGAAATGTCATGCCCAGAGGTGCTGCAATTCTGACAGGCTGAGAAAAACATTGTAAGTCAGACAGGAATGCTCACTGTTGTGGAGTAAGAAACTTTTTCGTTTTGTTTCTTTATACCTAATATGCAGTATTAAAAATATTTAAATATTTACAATTATATGCATTTTTATTACTAATTGTTTTTTCCAGTTATGGTTAGAAGTAAAACTATGTTAATTGCTGAGATTTAATTGTTGTGTCTTGCTAGATTATTGCTATTCATGAAGGCAAATGAAATTTTGCTCTCAGCAGGCAGAAGAAAGGTGAGAGTCAACATTTTTTAGTCAGCCCCTGTGTCTTTACTGAAAACTATGCTGCAAAGTTTTCAATGTAAGCACTGGGTCTGGACTTGTTTTGTTGTAACAGCTACATTCAGCTATTCACAAAACAAACTTTTTTTGACAGTTTTTTTTCTTCTAAGAGTTTTGAAAAGGTCAAAGCTTTTTGACCTTTTCAAAATGAAAGACCTCACTTTTTTTTCAGCAACAAATGACATTTTGAAAAATAAGCTAATCCTAGTGAAACATTTTTTTTTAAAGGTCATAACCAAATGACCTAGACCAAATTAAAAAAAAATGCTTTCTAAAAACTTTAAATGTTTTCTCTTTTACATTCTGTTAAAAGACAGGAAATATATTTGAGATATTTGAACCATTCATAGCATGACAAGAGAATTCATTTTTCAGTTTCACTGTAAGATGTGGAAGATTTAGGTTTTAAATATTTATTTATATCCACCCAGGGAGACAGATTATATCAAATTGCTTAGGGACTTTTACAGCTGAGTTTTTATTATCTCCAGAGGTGTATCTTTGCCATACATCTGGATACAGTGTTTGCCCACATGAATGGTGAATTTGTACATAAAGTTAGAATCATCCACGTTTCCCATGAAGTAGACCCAAGAGAGTTGAAGTTGTTCAGCCTGGAGAAGAGAAGACTTGGAGGAGACCTTATTGCAGCCTTTCAATATATGAAACAGTCTTGTAAGGAAGGCAGAGAAAGTCTTGTTACCAAGGCCTGTAGGGGCAGGGTAAAGAACAATGGCTTTAAACTGAAAGAGGGTAGATTTAGACTGGATAAAATGAAGAAATTTTTGATGAGGAGAGTGGTGAGATGCTGATTGTCCAGAGAAATTTCCCAGAGAAATTACACATTTCTTTGGGACTCATTGCCTAGGGAAGTTGTGGATGCCCAATCCATGGAAATATTCAAGGCCAGGTTGGATGGGACTGTGAATAACCGCATCTAGTGAAAGATGTCATTGGCCATGGTAGGGGAGTTGAAATAGATAATCTTTGAAGCTCCCTCTCAATCCAGACCGTTCTAGAAACCTATGATTCTATGTTGCAGCCTGTGTCTGTTGTCTTTCATACTGCTGTCCACCTCTAAGTCTGTCTCTGTCTTTGGTGTTGTTTGTAAACATTTTAAGAGTGAACTCTGTCCAGCCCAAATGGGTGTTTGCCCTACTGTCAATCCCAGAGATGCATCTAGTTAGCCAGCTTCCAGCTGAACTTGGTGCTTATAATGGCAACCCTGTGAAGTCAACATTCCAGCCAGTAATGGGACATTCACTCTTCCTCCATCCATGTATCATGGATCACTTGATACAGTCTGTGCTCAATACAATGATAGACTATTGTATCTCTTGCAGTAGTTTTGAAGCCATAAGGCTGTGCTGAAATAGTTTGGTGAAAGGCACTTAAGGCTTTTCTATGTAAATCTTTATAGCTCATTTCAGCTCTCCTAAAAACATTTTTTAAAATTCAATTGATTTCAAATTGGACATCAAAGAAATAACCTTTCGATATTTAATTAAGATGCTTCTGAGAACAAGTGAGCCTTGGAATTATAATGAAAGTTTGTAAATTTGTGAGATGTGTATCAATTTTATAACAGACTTTTTCAAGGAAAGCAAAATATATTTCTGCGCGGAGATCTGTGATATTACCAGAACTGTAACAAGATTTTTAGTGTTCAGAGCAATTTAACTCCAAGTCTATATGTATTTTTGTGTTAGACCCCATTAGTGGCAGCATTCATTATGATCCCAGTAAGAAATGGACTCAGGCTTAAAAGGTATTGCTGGGAATACCACTTATTGGAGCTAATGGAGTAAGTTAAAAGAATACAGAAAACCTCATGGCCCTTCCTGTGTGAGAACTCCAAGGTGTGCAGTGTCACAGGAGGCACTGCTGGACTGGGCACAACACACAGAAGTACACCAGCACTGTAGTCTTTATTTGTCTTCTGGCCTCTTCTTGGGAGGAAAACAACTCTGTTCATAGCTGCTGTCCTGAAAGAAATGGACTTTTTGGTACAAACATGCAGTTTCACTTTAAGGCAAAAACAAGGTCACACAAGTGATGTAATCACCAGAACCAAGTGTAAGCTGCCTGCAGCCTGCTCTGTTACAATCAGTCCTCTCAGTTTATCCTGCAGCCAAGGAAAAAGTAACACAACACAGGCCTGAGGCTGTGCTGTCCATGCAGTGTAGTGCTGGACAGCACAGCATGTTACATGGATCACTAACTCCTGAATGTCTGATAGTCTTCTGGGTAGCATCACTTCATCTCCCATACTCCATTTCATGTTCTTTGGGCTTCTTCCAGGTACTGCTGTGAAATAGGTGTCCTTCTTCCAAAGGTAGGAGAAGCATCAATTGCAGCTGAAGTACAGACAATTTATATTCTTCAGCCCTCTCCTTAGAGAATGCTCTCATGTCATCTTCGATTTGTCTTGTCTTTATGTGAAATTCTAAATAAATACCTGTAATCCAGAAGAGGGTGGTTTTTGCCTGTATGGAGAAGGAATGAGCACCAAATGAATGCCACAACTGCTTTTGTCACTTTACTGCCCATAAAGAGGACTGTCAGCATACTGGATGTCTTCTCCAAAGAATAGTGTTCAAATGAGAAAAAAGGAATTAGAAAAGTTCTGTCATTTTTTAATCTGCAACACTGGGGTGCTTACCAAGAATTCCAATAAACAGACACAGATGAAATTCAATAAAGTAGACAAAGTGTGGGCTAAATTTTTATTTTTCTTGCAATACTGTGAATCTACTCCTGTCAGAGTACCCACTGTAATTTACACTATATGGGGAATAGGAGAAGGAATAGCTGGAATCAAGTTCAGTAGGTAGCAGGTTTATTTGTCTACCTTCTCTTTTGCTCCTTCCAATACTCTTTTATTCTTTCCCAGTAATTAACTTCTGTGGGTATTTAATTTAATTCTCTCAGCATCAGCCTTTCTAGATTATTGTTTTTCCAATATTTATTCTCTGTATGATGGCAGTCCTGGCTTGTGCAATTATCCTTAAGGGTGTTTCAGTTTTTCTTACTTTTTTTTGTAGTGCTTTACAGCCAAGTGCTACAAGTCTGATTAAAGTGGCGGTTTGGTCTGACTCATTTATGGGCTTTATGTGTCTTTTTCTCCAAGTGCTACAACTGAAAGCTTTTAGTGGAGGGCAGAAATCGGGGGGGTGCTCTATTTATTTTGAAGTGGAAGGACTAAATTTAATCCTTAAGCAAACAAATTTTAACTGAGATTGATGAGTAAATACTGCACTATTTGTATCCAAATTAATGGATTTTTCATGTTTGTGCCATTAGTACCTACTAAGAACAGTGAAGTAAAGTGTGCTGCAAATGCAAAATTGCATAAAATATTTCATCTTCCGTCCTTATGGTTTTGATATCTTATAATGCCATAAATTCTTGTCAGGAGTACTTAACAGGGAGAAATTGAGGACAGGATTAGGCTGTAGCAATAGAATGTAGCTGCAGAAAGAGCAGCATGACAAATGCCAGCTTGAGGTTCGGCAGATCACAGACTGTTCTTAGCTGTTTTTGTTGACAGATACTCTGCATTGTTCACACTGGAGTGAAAGCTGGTCCTTTCCATGTTGTAACCCTGTAGACAGCACACCCCATCTGAAAAAAACTGTTGAATTTCTAGTCTATCTCTGCAGTAGATCTTCTGAATAAAGAACATTATGCTCAAATAAAAAAAAGAGCCTCTAATTCTCTTCTCATTTAAACAGCAGCAAAGGAGAAATAATTCTGAAGAAGGATCTAGAAATGTCTGTGAGAAAACAGAGAATTTTAGCTGTTCGACTTAGTAATATATATACATTAAAGGCTTAAACTTATCCTCATCGCACTACTTACTTTTTCTTATTTGTTCAAGGCTCATATTTTATGAGGGCGAGGTTTTTTAATATGTTTGTGAATCTCTGATTTTATCTTCTTTCTGAAAAGCCTTTCTATTGTGTAATAAATGCTGAGAATAGTCTGGAAAAAATGCTGCTTAGTTTGTGAAGGAACAAAATCACATCTGCATGTTAAGTCCAGAGGCTTAAAGTAATGACTTGGCCTTTGGTTGTTGGTGGACAAATGTTGAATGACTGAATCATTGCCCCTTAAGTTAAATAGAGAAATACTGCAGATGTAGCTTTTGCTAGTTATGGCTTTCAGATACTCCTTGGGACTCCTGTGCCTCCAAATGCAATTGTCAACTGACCCAGAAGTATCATGGCTGTTTATATAATTATAAACAGTGAGGTGGTTCACTCATGATGGTATAACTGCCACCAATTACAATAGCAAACAAAATTGTTTTATTTAGTTTGCAGTTTTAGCAAGGGATCATTTGAGTAGCATATGAGTAGGGAAATTTTTACTTATCCAGAGATTTTTTTCCTTGACAGATCCTCTTACAAAAGATGTATGAGCCAAGGAAACAAAATATTGGACAGACCTCAAAGCAGAGCTTGTTGGAAAATACAACTTGGATAGCATGAAGTTCAAGGCCAGATTGTTTAAGGCCTTGAGCAACCTGGTCTAGTGGGAGCTGTCCCTGCCCATGGCAGGGGGAGTTGGGACTAGGTGATCTATCAGGTCCCTTCCAACCCTTAACATTCTATGATTCTAATTTTCTCTTGATTTTAAAGTGTGTTGGAAATTGGAAAGGAAGAAACATCTTCTGTGACAAAAATACTGAAAATATCTTTTTACAGTTTAAAACATTCAGTGGTACTTTGACCTTGGTAAAAAATCTGGGGAGAAAGTAATTAAAACAAAATTGAAAAGTTTTGTTTTAAAAAATGCTTCAAAAAGACTATTTCAGAATTTTTTGTTTGGATCTCATTCTGGAAAACATTGCAGTGACATTGCAAATCATGATTATTGTGAAAAGAATTACTTATTAACAAGCGATAAGTTGACTTATTACTGACTTACTACTGTCTTCCTTACGAAGAGAACACAGGTAAAGAAAATATTATAAAAAGACAAAAAGAATAGAAGTTGTTTCTTTACCTTCCCACAATGGAAAATGTAATTAATATAAACCCAAAAATTTAGAGGAATGCATGAGATGATAAAAAAGTTTAAGAAATAATCATTCTAATGATAGAAAAGCTTATGTATGCTGAAGTCCTTCCTAATCAATTGTAGAAGATCAGTCTTAAAAACGTAGGTGAAAAGAACCTTCCAGCTTTTGCTGAGCATGAAATCTAAGCTAGATACAATCCGTAACTTACATTCCGAACAAATATTCATGTTTCTCCCACATCACCCAGGGAATGGTCTGTCATCAGAATTTATACATGTAATTACAAAAAAGGTTGACCAGCTCTGCTGTCAAACCAGACAATACTGAGGAGGTATCTGTGTCAAGTGGACTTCCAAGGTAAACTAAGGTACCTTGAAGTACAGAGGACTTTCATGGCCATGACACATTGAATTACTGGAGCTTTCAGGATCAAGGAGGACCAGGGCTGGTGGTTGTAAATTTTGGTATTTGAAATCTTTACCAAAGCATATGACATGTCTTTACACAATGAGTGTATCATATCACTTCTATTTTGTGTATTGTTCATATTTTCATTGTGTTTTTTGTACTTAAATTAGGTTTTTTTTCAAGAAGAGTTATAAGACATTGATGGATTTAAGAAAATACAAGAACTTGAGTTTTAAGGAGAAAATATTATGTGAGATCTGCTGTAAAACTGAAAGACTTTGAGAAGCAGCAGGATTAATGAATAGCCTAATTCTAATTTGTGATGGATCTATCAAAATAAATAGCACCTTTGTACTTGTTAGGGGATTTTCTGAGCTGAAGAGAATATGCTACAGAATTACTCATGTGGATTTTTCAAACTGATGATCAACAGGATAGCAGTAGAGCCTGGACTGTCTCTCCAGGCTCCACTGGCTGTACCAGCTTTCCAAGGGCTATAATGAGAGTTTAGATGCATTACTCAAAACTAGACACATACATTTACATATTCTAATTTGAAGCTGAGTCCTACAAGAGGTGCTGAGAAATTCTAACTCCATTTCTTCATGTTTAAATATTACAACGTATTCACTGTTTCGATGTGGGATGCAGCTTTGCAGTTTTCCTTTGCGGTGGACTTAGACCAGGCATGTTTTGCAGTCACTTCTAATGGAAAAAGTGCCTTCTAAAGGGTATAAGGAAAGGATTTTTTTCACATTTCAATTTTTAGAGATTTTTTTAGCAATAAATATGGATCAAGCTTTTCCTGTTACATTTTATTAGTTTTCATCAAGTCTACTTTTGTGGTTTTCAGCTGTCTGAGATTACTCAACCAGAATGCCCCTTACACAAAAGAATTATTTCCTAGGGCTGTGAATAGCAGGACACAGACCTTGAACTGGACCCTGAATTCAGATGGAACTAGCACAAAGAGAATGCAAAAGTGACGTCTGTGACAATCCATTTTGCCAAGCACAATGTAGTGCAGTTAAACTGTACTGTTTTGTACTCAGTGGAATCTTTTCAAGAAGCTTGTCTCCATTTCTGAGTATGAGGTGCACTAACCGACAAACCAAGAATGAGTGTATCAGCCTGTGAGATATTATTGCTGGGTCAGTAAAATTAAGCAAAGTTCAGCATAACAAGAGCCTTTTCTCTCCATCATGACATCTTCTCATCTCATCTTTACTATGCTCAGGTGTTTTAAGAAGATGAAATGTGTTGGAACAGTGGAATAGCTCTATATGTGTTTTGCATTTTAGCTTGTGTTATTTTATCATCTTTATTGACTCCACACTTGTCCTACCCATCCTCCTGGTCATGAGATACACTGATCTAAATGCAAACTTGAACTACACCAATTAAAAATAACTTAGGAATTCAGATGTTTTTGTCATAGAAGCTTACTGAGTTTGTGTATAAATTTTAGGGACATTAATTGTCCCCTTATTATTTTTGAATCTTTATTTTTTATTAGGAGGATAATTTCATGTATAGCTTGATTTCTTTATCTGTAGTAAAAGCATGGTGATAACTATGCTCAGTTTAATGGTATTCAGCCAAATTGCAAAGCAATTAATCAGGGGGTAGTGAGCATCCACTGTTTGAATTAATTAGGAAACAGGTATCTAACTGTTGATGCTGCCACTTTTGCTGCCTAAAGCACACTACCTGCACTTTTTCTGCTGCTCTGTCTCAGAAGTGGGAGGGAAAGGGGCATGCTGATTTTATGAAAATTAATCAAAATCTAGTAAGAAACACAGCTTATTTTTACTGACAGCGTGATGAGTAGTAATGGCCTGCTAAGTATCCCAAAATACTATTAAAATCCCAAGATGCATTCTGTTAATAGAATACAGTGAAATAACATCCAGAGAGAGAAATTTCAAAATTTTTAAACCAGGCCAAATTCAACTGAGAATACTACAGCTTTACTACTTTTGTAATTATGTTTGGCCAAGTAAAGAAAAATCTGTATAAAGAAAACACTGGTATATATCCTATCAAAGAAACCCCTCTGAGCCTGACTGAAGAAATTGCATTTCAGTGACCCTCAGAATGCTGCCAAGGTCATCCAGTCATCCAGCCCTTCGCTTCTGCGCTACAGCCATTCATGCAAATTAAAGCTGCCTGCAGGCCTGCTGCAACTTGCAATATGCACATAGCTCTTCAAAGATTTCTGAATACGTGCAAGTAGATTATTTGGGTTAACTTTCTTTTCCAGTTCTTTTTTTATTTGTCAGTTTAAGATTCATGTTACCTCTACTGTTCTTCATCTCATGCCATACATCCAATTTGCACATTCTACAAGAAAGAATGACTTTTTTTTGATGTAAAGTGAGATGTGGTCAAAGGGAAAAATTACATCAAGGGAGGAAGAAAGCCTGAAGAAAGCACTAGGATGTGGCTGCCACAAAAACCTAACGTGCATTTTACTTTTTTTGCTTGAGCAGTTTCAGTGTTTGTTGTTGCTCTCATAATTTTGTTATCGCTGCAAGCAGCAATGTAAGCAGCATTTTGAATTTCAGTTGTTATGAGCTATGTTATAATTGTGTTGTTGCTCATTTGTGGCTGCATAGTGACTGAAACAGATGTGGCTTTTTGGGGTGAGCAGTGCTCAGGGGTTTATTTATTTGTAATCGCTCAGGGTGCTGATGAATACAAAGGAGATGGCTCAATGTTATGGCAAAAAAAAAAAAAACAAGTGTGAGGGCAAAGAAAAAAACAATATAGCTCTGAGTGCTGGGGCTATCTACTTGATACATACCTTTACTCTTTAATCTGTTTGTGTATTCATTTCATCATGTCTCTGTATAGCTTAACATGTGGCAGAAAGCATAATAGAGTTGCATTTCACAACAGAGCTGTCAGGCAACTGAGCTCAGCCTTTTGTGTCGTTTCGTGGAAGTTTGGGGGTTACTTGTCAATGCATGACACAAATCCTGCCTTCCAGTGAGGTCATGGTAAACTTAAGGGCAGTATGTGCTTATTTATAGGTGAATGTGCTTTCATTTTTGGCTAAATCATACGGCTAGGAATTCCAAAGCAAAAATCACTCTCTGTCATCATTGCTTTTTCTCTTTCTTGAAAACTAAATAGCATGAATGAACATAACAAAAAATGGCCAAAACCAGATACAGACAGTTAAGAAAACAAATTCTTGGATGGAGTTGAAGGTTAGACAACCTTAAGTCTCTTGTGAGAGAAGAGGATTAATTTGTTTCTGGCTGGACATCTGCTTAGAGCCTTCTCTGTAGCTCATCCATCCAGACTTAGTATCTCAGGGCATCATAAGATGGAGTCACTTCTGTTTCCCATTTGAGACTGTGATAAAAGCATTAGTTGAAGCCCTGTTTCCTTCAGAGTTCTTTTCCTGCAGTGAGCTTCTGGTAACTGATGCAAAGACATTTCTGAAAATATTATAAGCTGTTCCTGTGGTACTTTGCCCAAGTAATTTCCAGTGATTCTTGGCATATCTTTATGTAAAACGATCACTACTTATAAACATAGTCAAGAAAATGCCAGCATAACTTCACGATCTGAGCATAGATTCTGAGGGGTTTTGTCAGTGTTTTGGAAACAAGCTCTTTTTGCCTTTGCCAAGCAAGAATGCAGCCCCTGAAGCCTGGAAACATGTGACTGGTTCCCTGCCTACCTCCCCTGTTGAAGCTCAAGGTTTCAGGTAGCCTCCTTTCCTCAAGATTTTGCCAAAAATTCACTTAATTTCTGTCTTCTTGTAATACAAACTGTAGCTAGTAATGAAACGGGAAGAAAGAATATTCTTGTTTCTTGTCTGTATTCCTGTCTTCATTTCAACCTCAAGCATTGTCAAAAAAGTGGAAAAAATAATATGTAGTTACTAAAAGCAGAAAGTACCAATTTGGCAAAATTAGGTTTCTGAGACAATAAAATTGATTTAATTTTCTTAAATTTAAAAAAGTAACTTAGAAATTTCTTCAAGTCCCAATGCAAAGCAAGTTAAATCTTTTGACCTGATATACCTGAAATGTTTTAGTTTGAATCAGTTATTTATTTCTGTTTCAACAAGTATCTCATGAAAACTAGACCTGTGGTGCCTTCCATCCCAGGACTTTATCTGTCAAAATCCACGGTAGATTTTGAGCTGGTTGAATCACATCTATGCATTAGTGGCAGGCCATGTCTGTGATGCATCACAACATTTGCACTTCTTTTCCAAATGTGCTGAGATCAGAGGCATAAATGGTTCTCAGACTGATTCTGTATCACTGTTAGTAACTTGCTGGTTCTTACTGTTCATTGTAGGAATTCTGGAGACCATCAATGGCATGAAAGAGATCTAAGGGCTTTGAGAGTGTTGAGTCTGTACTAGGTAAAATGAAATATTTTGAATTGGAAAAAAATCCTTTCATTCAAAAATGTCAAAGTGGGATACTTTGTAATGTCGCTGTTGAGCAGCTAGCAGAGTAATGAATGCATCGGTTCTCAGTGGCAAGAAGGAATGACCTTTATTGTTTTGATTTCATCACATTTATAGAGTTCTCAAAAGTCACCCAGATTGGTCAGTCAGAAGCCTTCCCCCAGGCCTGATTGGCCAGGCCTGCACTGCCCAAGCTCTGGGACACTGTTCCAAAAACATCCAAACTTTATCTTTATTTACAAAACACAAGAAAACTTCTCATGGGAAAAACTGTGCTAGCCACATTGTAATACTCATATTGTTAAAAAAAAAGTTTTAGATTAAACAAAATTCTGAATTGCCAGGATTTCTTAAAAGATGGAAGCTTTTACTCTTTATAGATTCTAATTTCAGCCCATTGCTATTACTAAACTAATCCAATCTTGGGAATAATAGTCAATTACTAAAAACTTAATTATTGTGATTGGTTTAGGCTTTTTAGGTGAAATGGTGTCATGCACAACATTTGAAATTCAGAGAGTACTTAAATCTGCTGAAGCTTATGTTTGCTATTGTTGATTTATGTCAAAGTGCTGCAAACTGAAATAAAAGATTGTATGTTAGTTTGTTTTGCTTTGGAGGGCTTTTTTGTTTTATTGATCTCCCTGTCTTGGTGAGTATTTTTAGTTGACCAAGTGGAGCCAGTGTTCATCCAGATCTCTAGTCCTACAAATGCAACAAACTAAGTCTGAATAGCTGGTTTAGGTCTCTACTGCATTACTGCTAGTCTGTACAAATACAGAAGACACTGTCTCCTTTTAAAAAAGCCAAACAACTACTTGACTGTTTAAATTCACAGCTTCAACTGAAGAGAATCATATGCAGTGAGGTGTGCACACCCTTCACATTAATCTCTCTGGTTTTCAGTTTTTAGAGAAGAGTGACACTGCATACTCCACTAGTGCAAGATGGAGAGACTTAATTGCCCTGGCCTGCTAGGGTATGTTAGGCTAAAAAAGGCCAGCAACTATCCTTGTACTTCACTAATGTAGTTCTAAGAATAAGCTAATATAGACAGTCTGATTAAAATAAATTTAACATCACATTTTTGTTAAAATGACAATTTAGTACTTTTAGGCAATAAATCTTCTTTTAAATATTGAGGCTTTCTTGTAGAGTGGGTTAGATGTACCTGCTTTGTAGTCAAATACTTCATACATTCTGCTACTTCAGCATCCCTTGTAATTTAACCACCTCCCCAAACCTATGCTTGCATCATCAGATGTTTTATTCACAAAATGTAATGGGTCTTTCCTATAAAGGTACAAAAACCTTTCAGATTGTTTTTATTCTGCATTCATACTGCCACATCGAGCACAATACACCCACAGCCCTTCTACACAGAGGATTTGGCTTATCATGAAAAGCAGAAAAAAACCCAAAAAAACCCAAGCCACAAAGCCAGAGCAGTGCAATGAGGGGGAGTGCTGGAGCAGTCCGGAAGAGAACTCTGTCAAATACGTGATTCCCACACTCAGTCTGCTGCAACCCTTCTGCTCCTTCCATTAGGAGCAATGGGACAGCTATGGTCAGGAGGGGGAATGGTAATGCAAAGGAAAAGTGTCTTAGTACAACATTATAGAAGAAGCAAACATAACCAAAATGCTTTATGTTAAATATTAAAGAGTGTACAAAATCAAATTGTAACAATGGACAGTACCTTTTTCCCAGTCTGTAAACATCCATGCATTCCTGCTCTGAGGATAGTCTACTAATGCATTAGTACATTTGTGCCAGAGTTACCTAGTAGTGCTTTTCAGCTGTTCCCATGTTGCCTAGGGTACTAAATAAGTCCTGCAGAAGTTTTCTTTGCTGTTTTATTCAGCTTCCTTTGTGAGGGAAAACTGCCCATATTTCACAAGGCAAAATACAATCTTTCTACCCATTCAGAAAGAGAAATAAGGGCAAAAAAGAAGCTTGATATGTAGGAAGTAAAGGATTTAATCCATTTCTGCCCTCTAATTTGAAGCTTTTAGGAAGCCAAAAAAAAAAAAAGCTCTAATAGCCGGTGACAATCAACAATTTCTGCAGTAAAATGGCCATGCACTTCCAAACCTATGGGCTGATTACTGTAAGAGTGCTAGTTATGCTTTCAGGTATGAACATTTTTAATTTCTGGCCATATTTCTGTTAGTAGGAAGCAGTAAATTAACTAGAGAAAGGACTGTATGTGTAGGTAGCTGGTTTCCATCTTCCTTATTTGCATGGTTGAATAAACATTTAGCAAATAGCAGTGCTGGAGACATGAGGGTCTAAGTATAGAAATGTGGGATGATTTGTAGGAAAAGGTTAAGTCTTACTTTACAAGCTGAGGGAACAAAGAGTGGGGGAGATGGAGATGAACTTTCAGGCGTAGAGAGCTGTATGAGTGAAGATGGGAAGTGTTACTATAAGCTCAACCTAATTAGATCAATCAGTGAGGCGAGTTAGCATTCACTTGAATGATCATCTTAGTGGAGATGGGGTGGACAATTTTGAATAGGATCCCTGAATCATCTCCACTTATGGTACTTGATCCATGGCAAGGAATGAGCTCAGAACTCACAAAATGTATTCCTACAGAATGAAAGCCAGAAGATGAACTGTAGGAGTGCATTTTAATACTTTGAGCCTTCCATTTTCTGGACCATACTAAAATGAATCCAAAATAGTCTTTTAAACGCATATAGTGTGGACAAGAGAGCCCATTGCACCAATTATTTTGTTCAATAGATCAGCTTCTACCAAACTACTTTGTAAGACAGATATAAATTTACATTTAAGTTGCTTGTTCCCATCATCTATTTTAGTTTTAGGCTTGCAGCCTCTGCCAATAGACACAGCTTACATGTCTGGAAATCTCCTAAATTTAGGGGAAAAATAATTTGTATAATAATAATAATAATCAATCATCGTCATCTGCCTATAAACTTTGTCTTGTGTTTCTGATTGCTTAAAAGTCAATCTTTCAAATGCTAATGAAAAGCAGTGGTGGAAGGGTTAAATATGTACCTTCACAAAAACATTGGCATTCTTCACTCTGTTCTGAGACATGCCAAGGTAAAGAAATGTGTGAGTTATCTTCCACCAGTGTGAAACTAGCAAGAAAAAAGAAGGCAATATGTTCAAAAAATCAGTTTCACAAGATTTGGAATCACAAGCTCTGAAAATCTTAACAGAAACCAAATGGTTTCTTTGTGGTGTTACTACAGTACAAGAATTTAGATTGCATGGGAATATGCTGTGTGTTTCTCCCTTAACATACTTGAATTTCTTTGCAGTTTAACCTTCACATTGACTTTTGGGGATATTGAAACAATTACAGTTTTTCTATCATGTGCTTTATCTTAAGTTTCTGATATGCATTCTCAGCTATAACAGACTTTTTCTTTCTTGGGGAAAGATAACGAAGGTTATAGCAGAACTGAAAAAAGAACAGTTTTCATGAAGGACATGTATTAGTCTGGACTAAGGGCATAATTGAAGTTGTTTTTGATGTAGTTGGAAACAGCCGAGTCTGAGACTTCTGTGTGTACATGAAAGCTCTGTTTCTTACAGTTGTGCTTACTGCAGCACTTCTCATTGCAGCACTGAAGTACTGGCATATCTGAAGTACTGAGATGTCCGAATTTTGCAGCAGAGGGAAAAATCAGAATGAAAATTCAGTGGACATGGCATTCTGAGGTCATTGATCTCACTGTGCAAAGAAAAAGGGACTGTAAGGGAAAGTGTGTGTTTCCCTAAAGTTTGCCTTTGCTTCAGGATTGGGAATTGGAAATATTAACTGGAACTATTAAAATATTTTTACAGATCCTTAAAAGTGTCCAAAGCCAGTATGAAGGAGTAGATATTCTGTACATTGTGAATAGTTCTTGTCACATAATGTGGGCATTCTAAGGGAACTGCCATAGGGGACAAAATTTGAAAGACTAATCTGAAATACGAATCTAATCTTAAGTCAGTTTTAACATACAAGTACATAGAAAGTCAAGAATGAAAATCCCGTAAGGATGACTAACCAAGGCTAGTCAGGAGTTAGCTTCCCTCCCACCATGTACAAATGACAGGAGTCCATGCTTGGAGAAGCTATGTTTACTGAGACAGATGGCGTGGAAGAATGGAAAGTGCCTTGTTGCAGAGAGCTATGGTAGCGTCAGATGCAATTGAAACAAGTCAAGGAAGGATTTTGCCAAAAATTTATGTGGGAAAGGTGTGGGATCAGAGAACATCCTCAGTCCTAGAACATATAAAGATTAAATATCCTAGACAGGAAAACATCTGGATGTGATGTCAAAATCATAGCAGAGGCAGTAAGACTCCATCAGACCAACAAGGCAAGCCAGTGTGAATCCTCAAGGATGAATTAGAACTAGGTATAATTTTTTAAAAAGTGCTATCAGTTAAATTTAAAAAAGGGGGAAACAAACAAACAATCAAACAAAAAAGGCTTTCTTACTGTGAGTAACAGCCAAGCAGTAATTAACAAATTCTAGAGAACTCCAATGGGGAATCAATCCTGCAAAGTAGAGTTGAAGACCACTTGCATATGTAAAGTACAAGAAATTAGCTCTATACACCCAGAAATAAGAAGCCATTTTCAGAGAAAATTGCTCTGTCATGGCAAAGCTGTGATTTGACGTCCATGAAGGACCATTACTGTAGAATCAGAAAATAATGTTACCCCATATTGACTAATCATTATGGTGGTTGTAAAACAACTGCACAGCAAATTATAGATCTACAAACAACTGAAGGTACTGAAATGGACACTGCTGTCAGTGTCTCCTTCATATATTGATGATAATCTTGTGTGACCTTTCCAGAGAGGGAATATTTATATCCTGTGGAGTCATAAATCTGGCACCTGACATTTAGTTTTTGCACATAGAGCTGGATGAAATGTTCAGTACACTGATGTCTTTGCAATGCTATTTTGTCACTACAGATGGCTCTGCGCAAGCACAGAGGGAAAGAAAAATTCTGTTATCTTTATGAGGATATCAACATCTATCCAGGAGAGGTTCAGTGGGATGAAAACATTTTAACTACTATCCTTCATGTACATGTCATAAGCTGTGACAGTGAGGCAGAAAACAGCCAAGGATGGTAATACTTACAAAGAGGAAAGACAAAGAACTAAAATTAGAGAAACTTTATTCTCAAGATACTAGGATTTGGTATCCTATTTATCAGAATGAAGAAATTGAAGTCTGATTCTAGTGGGTTAGGGCAGATAAAAATAATGCCTGCCTCAGAAGTGGAAGTGGAGAACAACAGTATAAAGATATTAGAACATCTGTCTAAATTTTGGCCTCATATATGGGCAGGAGAATGTAGATCCGTATCTTGGCAAGAATATAGAATAACAGACCCCAGCAGTACAGCAAGGAGCATTTGAAACTGTGAGATATGTGGATGATCCCATTACATTCCTGCTCTGAGCTCCTGGGCAGGTGAATGGATGGAAGGAAGTAATACTGATGGCAAGAAAGTTAAAGAATAGCCAGATGTTTGTGGGAGTGTACTATTTAGTGGGATTCAATGCCTCTGTGGCTGTACCCAAAAATAGAAAGAGCTTTTGGCTTAATCATTAGGGATGAAGTGGTACTACCAGCTTAGCAGTGGTTATCCTGCTGTTAAAATTGAACTCTCAAATTACAAATGTTCATTAGTGAGAACTATGGGCAAGGTCTCCAAACTGTTGACATAGTATGTTGCTGTATCTCAGTGCTGGGAGATTTGGAGTTAAAGGACCATAGAGTATCATGATAACCTGTGTCTTTATGAAAGTTGCTCTACAGCCTGAGCACTCCTGGACATTGATAAACTGCTGAAGAGGTTACCCTGCATCATCCTGATTTAATCAATTTTTCAGTTTTAAAAAGTAAGCAATAGGAACCCAAAATAGCTGTTGAGTGACATGACTGATTAGCACAGCAGGCATAAGTCATGTAGAGCAAAATATGCAAAAAGTGTATTATATTTTTGGAACACAGAGCTTGTACCTCTGGGACATCTTAATCAGGAGCTACTGCAAAAGCATATATGTCCCATTGGGATTTGCAGTTTCTGCTAATAGATTCAAGGTTAGGATGAATGTGTGCAACAGTTTTTGATAGATTTTTTTTGAAAAAAAGCAAACAAAACAACAACAAAAAATAAAACAAAAAAATAAACAAGCTTTATGGTAGTTGAATTGGAGAAGGAAAAACCAGGAAAGGACAAATATGTTAGAAATATCAAAGGGATGTTTTACAGGTAAATGATTTAGAAAACTGCACACCAGATCTAGCCAGTAACCAGTAAAAATGGTCGTGATGGCAAGCAGTCTACCAACATTTGGTTTTGTTAGGGGCAGAGAAAGACTCAAGTTTGAATAAAAGAATTTGGAACTTTACTGTCCTATTGCCATATGAGATGTAGACAAAATAATCATTGGGAGTCCATCACAACATTATTTCTCTCCTCATAGATTAGTTTTGGTATGAATTCTGCAAGTTTGGAAGAGAATGAAATGTCACCAAATAGCAATGTTGGGTGCAGTCAGAAATAGTTCGGCAGAAATTCACATTAAAGTAAATTGAAGTAAAAAAAAAAAAAGGAGGCGCAGACATTCTGTGGCTTGTAATTGCCTTATTGGGTTGAAAATAGAACATGGGGAATGGATGCCAGTGAGGAAGTCAGACAAAAAAACCCTTCAGGTTTCTGAAGGGAGAGTATCTGGAAGAAGGTCAAAAGTCAAAATGTAAGTAAAGCAGGAAAAATAAAATCATTTAATGGTAACTTTGCCATATTTGGGGGGGAGGGAAGTCTTAGAATCATTGACCTGTGATTGTTCCCTGGAGCTCAAGGAACAAAGCATTTTTGCTGTAGTCCTGAGTCATCTCGAAGTCTGCGTTGAATATGTGATCATATTACATGTGATTGAAAAAAACCCAGAAAACCCCATAAACTTTAAAAATTTTGAATGTTTAAAGTCTCTAATGGCCAAACACAAATTGTCAATTTGCAAAATACCAAGTGTTTCAGGCTTTTACAGGCAGCAGAAAGGGTTTAGCAAGTGGTGGCAATCCGTTTCAATGTGTCAGGGTACTCCTTAGGGAAATAACTAGTGTATGTTGAGGTGCTTATAATAGGTTACTTAGTAATGACAAAATTTTGTCAATGACATTAAAAAATAATTTATTTTCTTAGGGAGCATCTTACCCCAGGTTATGGATATGAGTGTTTCAGGGCTATAATATAGTAATGCAAAAACTCCTTGGGCCTTGGGGTTTTTTTAAACTTCAAATCATCATCATAATATTTTATTTTAAAGTTTCCAGAGAACACTTCATAATTCAAAATCAATTATAGATAATGTTTAAAGTATTATTTTAAAAAATAATACATGTTGAAGCTATATAATCCAGTAGATACTAATTAAGACATAAAATGCTAATGTTTGTACACAGCATTTTTGAGGAAATGGTTTTTTGCCATCTAGATAAATTACAAATGTACTAGAATATTTTATTAATGTACAGGAGAACTGAAAGCTTGCTGTGACAGACTTGTCTCCCTTCCTTGTCCTCAAATTAAATGAGCATTTACATTTTAAATCATGGCCTGATACAGTCTAAATGGCCAAATGCAGCAGAAGAACTCTTAATTAATGCCTGCATGTATTAGCAATTTTTAACTTAAAACCACTGCAATTTGTAAAAATTATTATAAATCACTTGAGTGTATACTTTGCATTTGGCAGAATGAAAATGCACTTAACTTTCAGTGATGATCAATTTTTAAAACAGTTTGTTCTACTTTAAAGCCCAATGTTATGGACATTTTCAACCTATTGCCTCATTAACTACATTCATATTAAAATACCACTCCATTTCAAATGAGAAGATAATTATAATACCTTGAAGCAAATGAGATGTTATTGCAATAATTAAATCTGAAATGAGATGCAGATAGTTTGGACCTGCTGCTTTGCTGGCTTCTAGTACTGAGTACTGTTTCCATTGGTCACACTGAATTACAATATTGCATACCAATAACAATGTAATACCCGATAGATTAAAAGTGCTTCGGCAGGCTGCAGGATCAGAGTTTATTGACCACTGCATACTTTGTTCACCATTTACAATACATTACTTATTTCATTTGCTTTTCAGTTGTATACTCCCTTTCTGCATAGAAGAGGGAGAAGAATGATGCTGAAAAGTTCATCCTCTTTCATTTCTATAATCATGGTGATGTCCCTCTGCCTTGAGTAGCTGAGACTGTAGAAAAAGTCATTTGCTGTAGACTGTTCCCACTGTACTGTCTCAAGACCAAACATACTAATCATGTCTAGCTGAGGAAGAAGTTTTTACTGCATTTTTTCCCCCAGCTCTTAGAGACAGCAATGTGGGGTTCAGAGTCAGGGTCATTTCTATGGAAGACCAGTATTCCAAAAGTTTTTACAATCAATTGATCTCATAAACTATAAATTTGTCAGTTCCTTTTGTCCATATTCTGTCTGTAAATGGCTCCTGCTTTCCGGGGAAGGAAGGAACAGAGGATACTTTGCAGTTGAACTTGAGAAATAGAAATTATCTTTAGGAAAAACTGCAGCTACAGTTTTTTATCCTTTTTCTTATACAGCATTTAGTATTAAAATTTACAGACAGATAAGTTATATTCTATACATTAGTTGTTGATTGTAATTTTAATGCTACTGGTCAGCATTACATAAAGACACTATTAGGTAATTTTGCCATCTTATTTCACACATATCCTCATAAAAGTAGTATTTGTAAGTGAAAATCCTACAAATTGTAATACTAAGCATTGCAGTGGTTTGCAATAGGTAATCTAAATCTTATTTTTTATATTACTATTGTTTAACTTGTAACACATATAGAGCAGACCCATCTAATAGAAAAAAAGTATTTTGCATTTCTTATTGTGTATATTCATCCCCATTGCTAGATGTCTGCCAGCATTATCTTTGGATGCTGAGAGCATTATTGTTTACATAAAAGGTTAAAAAGACCTCAAAAAACAAACCCTGCAAAAATTACAAGCAGAGATTAAATGGACAATGCAGAAGGGGATTTTTAGCGACATGATTTCCATTTGGCAGAAGGCTGTTACCTTAACAAAAGATGTGATTTTCCCCAGAGGCAGTTTGCTGTAAAATCAATGTTTGTAAAACTTTTATCCCAGTTTATGAATCTCAATTCATGGCAGAACTGTGAATATGCAGGTGGTATAGAAACCGCATGTATTGCATTTATACTGCTTTAACTAATAGACAATCTGGTAACTATCAAAGGAGAATTCATACCAGGTAGGCAAGTGCAGCACGTCTGAGTTCCCTGGTGGCACAGCATAAATGGCACATTGAGACATCATGGAGAATTAGCTTTCACGTTAGCAGCCAGTTACTCCAGGTTTAAGGCTGTATCTAGGCAATCCAAACACCCCCTGCTCAGCAGCTGCCTAACCTGGGAAGTGCTGAAAAGTCATTACGTGGCTTTCTGCTTGGAGATAAAATCCCCCGGCAGCTGGTCTGCAGCAGTGCTCTGCTCCTGGTGAAACACCAGTGCCAGGCACAGCCTCTCCTTCCAACCCAGGGTCCATGGGATGGGCAGAAGGCAGCTATTCTCCTTGCCCTCCCAACCTGAAGAGAGTTTAAATTCACCTGTAACTGGTTTCATGCTGCACGTAGATGCAGGGAAAGGAGAGTTAACTGTGACCATGCTGAAGAAAAAGGATAAAATTTACAGTGATTGAAGGACTCAGGGCTGAAGACACATCGCAGAGGAAATTTGGTCACGGCAGCATGGAGCTTGTGCCATGGCTTCCCCACACCCTGGAGAGCAAGGCTGCTTTCCAGAGTGACTGCAGCATTACTGAAAGGAGGAGGACAGGAGAAAGCGCAGGACTGTGTGCCTGGTGGCTTAGGATATGTTTGGAAATATCCATAGACCGTTTTGTCTTCGCTTGCTTTTGGTGTCTGACAGTATTTGTTTAGGAAATCCCACTTTTATTTCTGTTTACACACTGGTAATTGTAATTGTTCTAGTCTGAGCCAAGTGCAGGCAGCAACGTGCCAGTTACATGGGAATATGTGCTTAGATGACATTTGTTTTATTCTTCATAGTAATTTTATGGAGTCTTGTCTGGTTTCTTTAGGACCAATGGCGCATATAGGACAGATTATCACAATACTGCACAAGGCTACTGACTTTTTTTCCTTGTCTCCCTTTTTCCTGCCACAAATCTCATATTCCTTTTACCACATTGCTACAGGTTTAACAAAAGAATCCAACAATACAAAACCCTAGAACAAACAAACAAACAAAAAAACCACACCAAAAACCCCCCAAAAACAGGGAGAGAACAAAAGAAGGCTCTCATATGTCTAAAACTTTAGAATCACTTGGTAGAAAGTCAGTGTAATGGCTTTACTCCTGAGAAGACAGAGACACGTTTTTCCAGCACTAGGTCAGGCACACAAACGAGGAGGAACACAAGCAGGACATCAAACACCTGCAGTCAGCATTTTCAGTGGCTGGTGCAGGAGAGTCTTCTCCACAGTGTTTTTTTTTTCAGTAAGCCCCTGTGAAGCTGTTAGCTCTCCCTTACCACTTGTGGAGATGCTCAGCAGGTGGCTCTGGAAGCTCAAACACACTTCACAGTTTCAGTGTCTTAGCGATTTTGCAATTTCAAACATGCAGGAACCTTTCATTAGATTTAACAGTGTTTTTAGAGACAGGGTCAGCATAAAGATTTCTTTCACTATCTGGAGAGCTTAATTGGATAATCCTTAAATGATGAAATACATAACAGACTAAAAGAGCTCTCTGAAGTCAAGTGTCATTATTTTATCCTGTGATATGGTGTGAGTATTGAAATTTCAGATTTTAGGGTGTAGTTAAAATTAGAGGACTCCCCCAGGGAGCCTATGCTCCTTTATTTGGAGTATACAAATAACATGCATTGATTGGAAGGGGGTGGCAGAAAACCTCTGCAGGTTGTCTTTTGATTCAGGTATCTTTGAAACTGCTTGTTCTTGAACCTTAAAAATCTCAAGACATCAACCTTTTGAGGCCTGCCACCTTTTTGAACACAAACTGAAGTAAATGTGTTTGCAGTGAACCGTCGAACTTCAGTTGCTTTTAGTGTTTTTATCTACATTATTTATAATTAAAAAATAAAAAATGAATGTGTAAATTGTTTTATAATTCTGCCTAAAGGAGAACATTTGAAAAATTACCTCTTATGAGATTATTTCTTAGAGCTGTTTCTGTGGCCCAAACATTTAGGGCCAGGTAGAAAGCATGTAAAGGAAGAAAAGCATGCTTTTCTAAACTACATAACTGATACTGAAATATTAAAAGCTCAAAGCACACAAAACATTTATTTATAGTATAGTTTTCATAATTTCAGTCTAGCATGCAGTAGGAAAATGAAGATCAGAACTGAGTTCCTAGAGGAGTTCTGGGTGTGATAATTGGTCTTTTAGGGGAGAGATGATTATAAGTCATTTTGCATTTATTGTGAAGTGCTACACATCATGAAAGTTTTGATAATTCATGTATCTATTTATGTTATTTCTTTAACTCACGGTTGGTTCATCTGTGCAGTTCCAAAATTTATGTCTTAAACAGCTCATGAAATTAGAATCATGGAGAGCTCCCTCAGTGAAAAATCAAGTGTAAATGGTTATTACTTTATAAATTAGGGTTTACATCTGCTATATGCCTGATACTCTCAGAAAGTAAACAGAAGAAAGGCCTCTCAATTGTAAACCAGCCTTTCCTTTTCCTTTTCCCTCCTCTTTGTGGTTTTGGCATCCTTATCTTACTCAGCTGGCAGACAGATACTACAATAAAATGAAATTTCAAAGTAAGTTACATTTGGACTGAAATGTACTAGTTATCAACTACAAGAAAGGTGCTTGGACCGAGTTTGACATCCTAGCTTCTATCCACGTAGTGTGTAAGTTTGGACTCTGGCATGGACGTAGTCACCCAGACTTCTCCACAGAAAATAATTGTCCCAGGTCAGAATGTGCAAACATGTAACACTATGTAGTGTGAGGCACAGCAACATTAAACTCCCACTGCAGAAGTGTAAAGACTAACTTCACAGGATGGAGACACCTGACAGAGACTTACTGAGTCATTTCTTAGACCTTCTGAGGCTCAGTAAGATTTTATAAGTCTTTTGTGTGTTCATAATGTAAATTTTCATTTTAAGTATTTTTTAAACTTTTGGCAATTAATAATTAATCACAATTGACTTGTTATTTATAAATGAACAGACTTGTTTTACTTTGGGCTCTGAATGAAGCTTCATGGCTGCAAAAAACTTATCAAAAATGTTACTGAGAATTTAATTTCTCAGGATACCTCATAAAGCCAGAAATACCCAAATATTTGCTTATAAGTTTGAAATATATAATATTTCCTGTTAAGTATCTTTACCTTTTGAAAGCTATCCAGTACAAAACAGCTGTTCATAGTGTTTTTCTTAGGGAGTTTTTTGGTTTGTTTGTGTGTTTTGTAATAGGGCTTTCCCCCCCCGCCATCCCTAAAATGAAAACAATAATTCATATAGGAAAGTATGCTCTGTATGTATGGGGAAAAAAACAACAGCTAAAAAAGAAAACCTTTCTTCTTTTCACATTTCAAATGCCCCTTGGCCATTGGTAATTGATTACTTTATTCCAGTCTCAGTCCTTTCTACTCAAGTCTTCTTTCACTAGCTATTTCATCAACCGTTTTTTACTGTCACCTTTTGTTCTTGTTTCAGTGACTTTCTTTTTTGCAGCTGAACCTCTTACCGTTCAGGATATAGCTGCTTTTTTGTTTGTTTGTTTTTAGTTCTGAGACTGATAAAAGCATATTAAGGTTAATGAATGCAAAAATTCTGTATCAGTTTCCAGAGATGAGAATGTCAGAGGTTCAAGTTGGGTAAGCTCCCTAGTAACAGAGACATAATAAACAACATTCAGAATAATATAATCTGAGGTTGAAGTCAGTAATGATAAATTCATTGCAGTGCTTTAAAGTGTAATCTTCTACTTTCCACTAGCCTACATTTCTTTCCTTTCTCCATCCTATTTCCAGTTATTTGTACTTCACTATTCATTAGTAAATTGTGACAGCAACAGTTATGATTGCTACCTTTGTATTAATGTGATTTGAAGGCAGTGTCACTTCTCAACAGATTGCTCTGGAACCTCATAATACGGAAATACTGAAATGTTGATGGCCATAGCTGCTGCATGATTTGAATGCATCAGATTATACCAGCTCACTGGCTGGCCCGTGGTTCTGTGGCCTCTGTATGCAGAAATACAGTAGCATGAGGTATTTTGAATAACCTAAATTAGTAGGGGTTATTTCTGGGAGGGTCCATGAAGCAGTGTTGTAGCAGTGTGGTTTTGTGGAAGATGTATTGGTGTGTTTAGACCTGTTTGCCTCAGTTAAAAGCTTCCTTTAAAAATAAAAGCTTTTTCAATTGTCCTAGACAAGGTACTCCATCTCTGTCTAGATATGTCTGATGCCACTATCCCTGCTTTTCCTGCCCTAATATTTAGTAATTAATATTGCTCAATTTTCAGAAATGTATAGGTCTAATTAAAATTAGAGAGCAGTAAAATAACAGTACAGGAAGGCAGGAATCAGAGAGGCTGAGTTATATGCCTTAATGTATTTCTGTGTCCTGCTAGTAAAACTGTAGTGATGTAAAACCAGTTTAGCAAACTCAGAAGGATTTACACGATAAAACTACTGAAGGCTGTCTAACTACCAGATTATTGGTAGCACCATATGGTTACAGATTTAGCACTGGGGTACTTTTTCTTTCCTTGTGTTGTGTACCCTTTACTCAAAGTTTACAGTGTGGGGTTCAGAGGTTAATGTTCAGTGGTGCCCCAGTAGAGTCATCTGTGGGCCAAAGTCCTGAAATTTGGAAAGCCTTTTTACATCTATCTAAGCCTTTTACCCTATATATATCTGCTGGAACAGAAATGAAAAACGTTAATGCTTGTGTCAGTATAATCCATGAAAACAGCATCTTCCTAAATGCATGGTCCATTACACTCCTGGCCAAGCTGGAAAAAGCAAGAATTAAGTGGGTCTTCTTGTCTTGTGACATTTTAGAAGACCTCTTTCAAGACTAAGATGAAATTAAGTTTAAGATGTGTACAGTGAAGTGGCCATAAGTCTCCATTTAAAAAAGAAAATTTTTCGCTTTAATTTCAGCAAACATTTCCAGATGGAAAAATAATGGCTTGCTTTTACTGGCCTTATTTGTCTTTTGCCTCACTGTCAACAGCTGCACTGTACCTTTTGTTATTTGTTTGTTTCTTTGAGTATAAATACACTGTGAAGACATATGCCCCAGAGTAAAGATCTGTCATTAATTGTCTAATTTCACTCATGTTCATACACTTATCTCAGTTAAACAAATGATGCATGGAAGGATTTTTCTTTCATTTTACTTCCAGACTGCTCCTGTTATGGATGATATGAGACACATCCCATTTTGTCTTCCTGTTGTCCAGGCTGACAGCCTTCTCTATCTAACTTTCTAGCAAACATCTTTTTCTAGATACCTAGTAATTCATTTCAGTATGCAGAGATTTCATTTACTAGAGATGGAATGGATGAACACAGGAAATATTTTTGAAGAAGGAATTAGAGTCCTAATAGCTTAAACTAGGAAAGAAAAATTTAGTTATTGACATTTTTGTTTCCTTAAAATGAAGATTAGAAAAGTCACCTGGTTATGAGAAAGTCTGTTCTTCATCATTTGAGGCATTTTCATGATAGACTCATTCAGCTACCCCTGATCCATCACCACTCAAGTATGACACACTAACCTTGAGCTGGAGGAAATTTTAAGCATGAAGAAATGGTTTTACCATCTCAGAGTAGGGTAAAGAAATTGAATGGAATTCTGTATAAAAGGCCGTACATTGGTCCAGAACCAGGTCAATGCCTGATCAGCTTTCCACCTTATTGTGACATGTGGGCGCAGAAAGGGCACATCTAGTTTTGAAAAGCTCTTGAATCATCTGGCCTTGTATAAGCCAGTCTGGGTCTTTTACTGCAGTGCAAGTAATTGTCAAATACAGTCATTTGAAGTAACAAGAAAAAACAAAATGTCTTACTGTGTTTTATCAATACGATTTAATGGATAAGATTGCTTTTGTCTGGTTGAGAGGCACACCTGAATAGACAGAGTTAGGTTTATTTGATTTAGCTTTTGTGTGTCATTTTGTAGCAGTTTGACAGCAGTGTCAGTCCATGCTGACAAGCACAGGGGGCTTCAAGAATACAAGAGTTGCAATAATGGTATCAGGGATACCACAAAAATAAGTGTGACATGGCTCCTTGTGGCTGTCAAAGGAAAATACCTAACTTGGTAGTGTTTAGAAGTGATGTTTTATTTGAATTCTCAGGAATCTGTATTATGAGAATAAACAACAGTAATGACAGAACAAATATACAGTACATAATATTGAACTATGATGTTTATAAATTTGTAACTGCATTATTCATATCTCACCAAGGTTACTTTTTCTTTTCCGATACTTGAAGAAAAATATTTCATAATTGTGTTATTCCAGTGTTTATTATAGTTATATTCACAGTATTCCTGGTGTCTTTCAAATAAATGAAAGATTTTTTTTCTTTCAATCACAACAGAACAATTATAAGGATTATAAAAGAAAATTTTTTTTAATACATGCAATTTTTTCTGAATACAAGTAAGAATTTTTCTCAGATACTGTCTTGTAGTTCCTGCACAGTACTATGACTCAGGATTAAAACCATTTCAGTCTTTCAGATGCATTTCTGTATTTTGATGATTTTTGATTTCTGTAAGGGTAATTATTAGTCTGCTTTATGATGGCTGGTGTTGGGATTACAACATAATACTTTTTTCCCACCAAATTATTGACACTTTTAAACTCAATTTCATGGAAATACATGTGTTAGCTGGGAATAAATTGCAGGCATGAGTAGGTAGGTCACTAATCATCTCATTGGCAATGATTATAACTTTGTATATGCTACTGGGTGTGGCTGGGATGGAGTTAATTTCCCTCAGGCCCATATTGCTATAATCTGGATTTGTGACACTAAAACAGCATTGGTAGTACACCAGTGTTTTGGCTATTGCTGAGCAGTGCTTACCCAGCAACAAGGATTTTTCTTTCCCCACTCTATCCTCAGTGAGTTGGCTGGGGGTGCACAAAAAGCTGGAAGGGGACACAGCCAGGAGAGATGACCCAAACTGGCCAGTGGGATATTCCATCTCACATTCAGCAATAAAAGCTGAAGGGAGGGGGTTTTTTAGGAAGATAGCCATTGCTCAGAGAGTGTCCAGGCATCAGTCTGTTTGTGGGTGATGTGAGTAGTTGCCTTTGCATCACATGCTTTGTTGTCTTTCAGTTTTTCTTCCTTTTTCTTTTTTCATCTATTAAACTATCTTGACCAACGGATCTTCTCACTTTTTGGTCTTCTGATTTCTCTCCTGTTCCTCTGCAGTGGGGTTGAGGGGGAAATGGAAAAGCAGCTGTGTGGTTAATTTTAGGCTGTGTGTTATATCCATCTTCATGTAAGCATAGAAAATACAGAAATGTACCAAAATGTAAGGAGATTTCTAAAGAGTTTTTAAAAAAAACAAAAAAACCCAAATGCAACCAACAAAATAAACAAAGAGCTCCAAACAAGACCCCACAGCCTTCCTCCTCAGAAAGCACTGAAAGCTAAAGGTATTAGATTTGTAGTAAATAGTGATTTTCATCAGAGCATAGCAACTGCTTGTCATCACAATTTCAAAAAATTATGGTGGATGTTTGGACATATTAATGTGGCCTTTCTATACCAGCGCTACTTTTAAGTATTGGAAAGAATGTATGAGAGAAAAAAAGTGCAAGAGTTTATCTGCTGTATGGAATTTAGGGCTGCAGAATGAGATTCATCTCTTCAGTTCAAAGATCTGTCTTGATCTTCCAAACCCTGTTTATTGTCAATGTCTTACAGAAGAAAAGTAAATTTATATCACCATAGAACAACCCAGGCTGAAAAGGACATCAAAAGAACATTGGGTCCAACCTTTAATTATAAAGTGCCATTAATTAGGTAGTTAAGATGAATTGCACTTTAGAATGGCTTTTTTCTGTTCCTTGGTTGTAAAGTAAGTCCAGGTCGGAACACTGAGATGCAGCTATCTAAAGTGTGGCCATTTAAACTCAGATGATATAAATCCTATCCTGAGTGATGCAGGGCAAGGACTGAAGGATGTTGAGTCTTACTCATGTGGTTTGCTGTTGAAATACTCAGATTTATATTTTGCCTATGTGGAGTCATTGTTCTATGAATATTCTTTTTGTTAGGTACAAAGAATAGTTTCTTATTCTACCTGTTCCCGCATTCCTGTTTTCTGAAATGGGTCTTCCTTTTTCATTCTTCCTTTTGGATTCCTAAATTTGTTTCAGATAGGATCTACCAAATTCTCTCAATGCATTATTTAGCAAGAATAACTTTATTTTTAGCCAGGTAAAATGCTCTGGACATTGTTAGTATTGAATAATACAGATTAAAAATAAAAATCCAATTTTTATTGTTCAAGAATACATAAATATAATGATTAAGGCATGACTAACAAGCCAAGTGAAATCATAATGGGTGTAAAGTGAGTTGCTATCACATTCAGAGTTCTTCAGGTGTGACTTAGTTAGTTTGATGTGTCTCAACTACATTATTGATGTTTCCCATCAGTTGGACCAACAGAGGTATAAAGGATGGTGTTACAGGTGCTTCCTGTTACGAAGTTTAAAGAATGAAGTCAATTTAGTGGAAACGAAAGTATCTTAAAATAAAGAACAGTTGAAAGACATTGAAAGCGATAGTTGAACTGTCCAATACAAAAGATAAGGAAATAAGGAATGTTTTTCAAATAACTGTCAGTCCAAATGGAATCAAGATGCTAGAAAAGAAGCTAATTAGTCTAGAGCATAAGTTCAGATGTTTACTCTTGAAAATGCTTAAACAGTAGGGAAATCAGTCCATCTGAGCCTCTGATGTTAAAAATCCATTACTTCATTGGATTTTTCCTCAGATTAAATCATGAGACCAATTTACAGAAACAACTTTGGAGTAATAACTACTCAGGGTTTTAGCTTAACTGCAAATACCCCAACCTAAAGAATTCAATTCATAGTCCTATGTGATTGTTCACACTTTGACAAATACACATAAATAGCAATATTGTTATATATTGGATTGTTTCTAACAGTATTTTTGTAAATCCCCTCCAAATTTAGAAGTCAAGAGTTAAAAATAGAAGATAAGTAAGTAACTTATAATTACTTTTAAAAATTTGTTTCATGACCTTTTAAATAGAACAATTTACAGCCTTTTAAGAAAACTGAAAAAACCTAAATACTTAAGAAGTTATAAAAAGGATGATTGTTAAGATTTCTTTATTGGTTTTATTTAAATGTTATCTTCTAACTTAAAATTTCTTCTTGATACTAGTTTCAATTTAAATGGATGCTCAGTGTCCAGTAGAACAAGCAAAGCTGCTATACCACCACAGTGTGTTCAACCCAACTGTGACCTGATCACAGACACCAAATAGATCATGGCTGTACAAAATTATCCTGAAAAACAGGCTAGAGGAGTTACAGTTTTCCATTAGGCTATCTGAGGTTCCTCTGATATTTTTATAACATGATGGATGGTGGCAAATGCCTTTTCTTTTATACTGCATATATAGGAATTGGTGCTTTGTGCAACTTAAAGATAACTGCTGCAGTATTAGATGGTACATGGGGCTTTGTTGTATCTGAAGACCAAAGTTACCAAGGTCAGTAGATGCAGAGGACACTGTACTAACCATGCACCATGCTGCCCACTTGTTCACCTTTGTGATGCTTGTTGGAGCTCTTGTTTCAGGAATTGTGAGGGAAAGTTCCTTCCTGGCGCTGTATCTACACCATCAGGTGTTTTAGAAGCCATTCTCTGACCCCAAGGCTGACTGGAATGGCACTGCTCATATTCCTATAAGTCTTTCACTCTGCAAAACATATCAGATGCATCAACACTATGCAATGAGAATGCTTGTTCACCCAAGACAGACTGTTCATTGGGTTGAACCAAAATAGTACCAGGCTTGGTGCGGTCAGTAGGACAGTATGGATAATCATGACAATATGGATAACTGTGGAAATGTGGTTTTTAGATGGTACCATTTCTGTTTAGTTCATTATTGCAGATTATTTCTAGGAGTCCAAAGTAGCCCCAGTTATTTACATAGCAGTGGCCACTCCTCTGCTGTCTTGTGGTGCCTTTTTTATTGTGATTAGCCTCTTTCCAGTCAAATTAAAGAGAAGACAGAATTAAACCCAACAAGTATCAAGTTCAAAGAACAGATTTTCTTCCTCCTACTGAATCAGAAAGTCAGGCTCAAGACTTTTGTTGCCATGGTCTTACCCTGAATAAGGGAAATAATGAATATGGGTTCATGTCAGTGTAAGCTATATCATGTCAACTAGATAAGCTCTTTCTTTAAATCACATGGAAAAATCCTGCTCTTACCATGGGTCATTACCCAGATTTGTAATTGCAGGTTGACTGTATGCTATGTTTTTAATTGGTTCAAATACAAATTTACTTGTTTACATAGTTGCCCTTAGTATTATTATTTTCTAACACCATAGGATTTAATATTTTCTCTTAAAAAAATAAAAAGTTTAAAAATAATGAAAACTAAATCTTCTTGCAGTGATAGGCTAAGTTCTTTGTTATGCTTTTCTAAACTTTATTCCACTTGGGAGATTGTTCACAAACTCAACTGTTCCCTACCATATGGGTATTAAAGTAGATCCTCAACAGATAGTCTCACTCAGTCTCTCATGCTATATTGGTACATGCTGACCATCAGGTGCAGAAAATAATGGCATTAATAACCTTTTCTATGGTTACAAGTACTGATGGATCTATGGAATTTTCTTCCTCAAAAATGGGACATTGCTTATGAACAAAGGTCAACAATTACTGCCTTTATTAATCTCCTTCTCCATGACCTGAAATTTAAACCCCTTCCTCTATTCTTTTGACTTTCTAATCAACTAATGATATGATATTACTCTCTAATCCTTTCTATTATCCTTATCTCAGTTCTACCATCAGGTTCCCTTTGGGCGGCATGTAGTTTTTTCACTGTCTGTAACACAGAAGATAGAATATTTGTTTTGGTATTTAAAAAAAAAAAACTGCTATTGATGTGAATATATGATCTTGAATTACAGTCTTGTCCTTCAGCTTGTATTGACATTAGCTGACATGCAATCTACCTAAATACTGCTGACAACTTCAAAATCCAGATATCACCATATCTGCCCCATTTTCAGGTTATGAGTTGCATGTATCCCTAGATTTGATTGATACATCCATTCTCTGAGGAAATCTTTCTCCCAGGCCTGTTCTTGTTCTGTGTTTAATGTTGCAAAATGTATAACCTTCCCAAGAACAGAAGATCTGAACATTATGTGCTCCCTTGGTGATTACTCTTACCACTAGATTAAGATGCAGCCAGCTCTTGGCATACCATGGGTTTGTGTTTAGGTGTTAAGAAAAATTGAAGATGTCTATTTAATCCGCAATTATAGGCAGACTCCAGGGCATCTAGATCTGTAGGTCAGGCTTAGATCAGAAAGATTTGGCTTCAGGAAGCCAGAAAACCTCCTGTTGATTACTTGTATGCTTGAGTAAGTTTGCCCTTCACTTCAGTGGGATGGGTTTGTCTGTGGAGATGGATGAATAGCACCTGGATAAAATCTACAGTTGTAGCTTTTTTGGGTTTGTCCTCTGACTGCCTACATTCTAACCATTGAATCAGGTATACAGAATACATAGTTTTGCAACTCTGAGTCAAATAATATAAGATATAGCTGAAATGCCAGCTAAATTAGATACCACCTAGTTTTTTCAGGGAATATTTCAAAAGAAGAATGTAAGACTTGGTCCATAAGGTTGACATTGCTATGTTAAGATAGACAAATTTTTGGATTTCAAAAATAATAAAATTATTATAGTTTCATGTGAAATCAATAAATAATTCAGTTTCTTCTGAATTAAAAATGGTGAGAAAAACAGTTCTTGCCTGACTGAGCATTTTTTCAAGTAATAATTTTAAAGGGAGTGTCTAGGTTACAATTCCATTCAGCCCATACTGGTCTACCTTTAAATTACCCTGCAATTCAGCAGTTAAGGAAAATTTTAATAGCTGCAGTGGTCTGCACTACTGTACTGCCTGACACCCTTGGTAGAAAAAGCTGAGTTAATGAGATCTCATGGAATAGAAATCACTTGCTTTGAGCTATTCTTTCTTTTCCCTTCCTTTGAAGAATCATACTGACAGTTTGACTCGATAGGTCAACTTGATGTGGAACTAGCTTTTCACTAAAGATCTGAAAACCCCATAAATATGGGGATGGATTGGACCTCAAACTTTGCCTGTTGTTGTTAAAATATACTTTGTCATACAGCTGAAAGGAAGAAAATCAGTTCAAGTTATGGTATAATGGTAATGGTTAGTAAAGAACTTAAACAATTTTTTTTTTAAGGGGAAGGAGCTTTTAGGCTAATATGAGTGTATCTCAGTAAGGGAGACCACTAGCTGAAAAAAAAAAATCAAAGCAGTGAGTCATGTGGATCATTCATTTTCTCTGACTCAGATTCTTGGTCTTTCTGAATATGAATACTACAGGTAGTAACTTTTACAAGGCAAGAGATACATATTCAAGAGATCATATGAGAATTGTTTAAAATATAGAGAGAGCAACCGATAGACTTAAATAAGAATTTAATGTGCTATGGTTTTTGTGTTATTACTGGGTAAAACAAAAATATATGCATTTTACAGATCCATTTTCATTCTTGTTTGCAGAATAAAAAAGCTGTATGCAACATACAGACTTGTCCTGTGATTTATTACATGTGAATCAGATTCCAGTGGCTGTTTCTTACTGGGACTATCAGATTATTCATAAATTGCTCCACTCTACGAATAGTCAGAGCCTTTTGTCATATGACAAGATTTCAAGTAAATTGGAATGTTAAATATCTCAGTAACCAAATAACTGTAAGCTTCAGCAGCAATTGATATATTGTCCAGTAGTTTTCCCAGTATAAAGATGTTTCCATGGACAATGAGTACACTACTTGAACTTTAATTTGTTTATTTGGTCAGCATGGGGAGGAGGGTAACTGCCTCTCTGTTTAGGAAATCTTTATAGCAATATAGGAAGGTACTTCTCAGTTGTCTGTATTAAAAATGCGGGTTATTGTATAAATCTTTTTCCAGGAAGCTGGATATGCTAAACAAACAGGCAAGCATTTGGTTGATTTTTTTCATACAGTTTGTCGTAGTTGTTGTTGCTGACATTTTTCTGTGTTTTGGTTTTGTTGATTTTTTTTAATGCACTTTTGATGATTAATTTTCAATGTTTTCCATGCTAGTGCCTCCCTTCCTCTCTTTCTCCTTTTTAATAACGTTGTTGGCCTACACTTTAATTCTGAAATTAGCTGGAACTCTTCTGTTTTAAGAAGATTTTTCGGTAGCAAAGTGTCTTTTTAAGGTTTCAGTCACTGAACTATTCAGCTTTAGTAACCAATCTACATGCTGTTTTCTGTAGGCATGTATTCTGCTTTTGCATTTCCAGTGTTTCATTAATTTCTTATTTGTATGAATAAACCAAACCAAACCAAATTCCAGAAGTTCTAAACTTCTGCATCCAGATTTGTTTGGAATCCATTATTTCAGACCTTGCTATCCAAAACCGTTTGAAAATGACACATGAATAAACATGAATTGAGATCTTAAACATTCTAGATGTGAAAGTTTAGGAGCCTACTGGCAAAATTCACAAAAACTGAGCAGTGTACACATTGGGATTGTGCACAGATGCCTTTTCAACCATCCCATTCCGTTCATCACTTTTGGAAATGGATCACTGGAATATTCAGCAGTGTGAAGTCTGTCTCAAATCTGTTAAATAATATTGTGATAGAAATGTGAAGACTGCGAACAGGGAAGTAGATTAAGCATCATTGGAAGTTTGCACCTATCTATTCCACCCCTGGGATCAACATCAGCATTTACAGATCTTGGGTATGGCCTCACCTTTCTCATAAATCAACAACCTTTCTTACTTGTAGTTCAGAAATTATGTATGTGGGATTGTGACAGAGCAAAACAAAAAGGGGCATGGCACCTTTGAGTAATTCAGATTCACCAAAGACTACAGGTCTGGCCATAATCACAAATATGCAGGTAAACTGAGCACAGGATTGCATGGATCAAGATGAGAAAAATACCAACTGGGGAAAGTTAAGGCATAACATGCTATAGAGAAAAAAAAAGAAAACCACAAACTTGTCAAAAGGTATCCTCAGACAGTCTGAAGGATAGAACTCGTACTGCTGATTTTAGCATTGAATCACTAACCTTCACCTCAATAATCTCCTGAGGACTCAATGTCATGTCAAGAACTTATTTGAATAACATTCAAAACATTATATAGTTTCTGTCATCCTAAAACTGTCGGGAGAAGAATCTGCAAACAACAGTAATCATCTCAATGAGAGAAAAATTCCCTGAAGACACTGAGAACTCAAGGAAGAAAGGAACTTAGGGTGGGAAGCAAGGTTGAAGCTGAGACTCCACTAACGGAAGCAGACACTAAAGGAGCTGCTGTACACACCTTGGAAATCAGTGATGTCAAGCTATTTTCTTTTTATTCTTTCCCCTTGAACATGCTCATCACCTGCCAACTGCCTGTTCATTCTGATGGAGAAGCTTGTTACCCCAAACCAACACCTTATTATATATTCTGCTTTTTTCTTCTCTTCTTCCTCATTCCTTTCATCTTCCTCTTTGAAGTCTTTCAGAAACATAGAATTATTTTGGTCAAAAGGCACCTGTGAAGGTCATCCATTACACATACACATACATATCCCTGCTCAAAGCAAGGCTAAGATCGAAGTTAAATGAATTACCTCCAATACAACTTTTAATTAAGTCTGTCCTCGAAAATGAGCTTTAATGGATAGTCCACACCTAGTGACTGTAGCAGAACCCTGAGCCTTCCTCTGTCATAGGAAATCGTGTTATTATATTTAAAAGGCATGAGTATTCATGTGGCAATGTGCACTTATGTTTGTCTTGCTTCTTATTGTTTCATATAACAGGTATTAGATAATTTTCTCAAGTATTTCACAAATAAATGTGTTCAACAGAAGAAAACAGAAGAAATCAGAGGTTTGATTGCTCTAAATGCGTAAGATTTTGTCACATATTTGAAAGCTTGTAAAAATCTTAAAATATCAATATTTACTGGAAGACTTGCAAAAAGCTGCAGTGACAATTTGAACATCTAAGGATATTGCTGCCCTTTTTTAAAAATTGCATTTTTCATTTTTACATTTTTATTGATGCTTTTGTACCCAAATTTGTGAATAGTTGTAGTGCTGGGTTAGTCTTTTAAAATGAGCATGTGATACAGCTTGAAAGATTGTGCCTTTGGCCAAATCAGCTGTGATAGTCAAGGAAAGAAGTAGTATCACAGAAGTATCAGAATTCACTGTAGTAATCATAGCAAGAAGGTAACATAGTCTTTTGTAGAAGCTTCTGTGTGCTTTTTAGAAGTAGCATGTTTGGGACTAGTCAAAATTCCTGCCAAGATTTATTTGAAATGTAAAAAAGCATATACATCAAAGAGTCGTGAGTAAACATAACAGTGTTACATTAAACTGAGTGGTGGATCAACTTGGTTTCTCTCAGGAGAATGATGTGCTGGTAGATGGAAAGTTAGTATGTATATACAATATTCATAATGACTGAAATCTAAGACGTTCATCCACTGATCAAGCTAGTGGTCATTTCCAGGAGGAACTCCCTGGCAGTGCTCAGCAGCAGGAATGAGGGATAGACATCTACCTGTGTAGCTGCAGAAAAGAATTTTTGCCATTCCCATTCATCCTGTAAAAAAAAAAACCAAAAAAAACCCCACCTCTATGCTGCTTAGTCCATTGTATTTTTATGTATTTAAAGCTAGCCTTGGTGTTTCTCTGTTTCTGTTACAGAAAATAAATAGGGCCTTTGAAGAGGTTTAGATTTTGCATCATCTGTTGTTACTGTGATTGAAAATATTGCCTATCCCTAGCAGCACAGACCTGAGATGAGAGGAACAGCTTAGCAAAGGAGAGTTGGAAAAAGTTCATTGGCTTCCACATTTATCCTAGGTGGGTCTGTATCTTCTGCCTTTAATAGAAGGCATGAGTATTCTGAGTCAAGAAATTGAGTATTTAATAAAATACAGGAAGAAGTATTTCTGACTGGATTGAAAATATTTTTATGTCAGCAATGTTTTCTTCAAGTGAAGAGGAATATAGTCAGTGAGAGACAAGAGGAGAGAGGGAGTAGCAACAATCTTCTGCATAGCAGAAGGAAGCACATGTGAGCCCTTCTGATAATCCAAGTTCTACACTAATCTTCAGAACTGTGTGAGGAAAAAGTGGTATTTCTTTCAAACTGGGATGCAGATAGATATGGCTGGTTTAACTCTCTGGAAAACTGCAAGGTTGATGATGGCAGGTAAGAGAATGAATAGTTCTATGCAACAGCATCTGTCTAGTGCACTGGCTTCCTTCTTATACCCCGATCACTTGCTGCTGGATTTAGGTAAAAGGAGCACTTTACAGTAGCTGCTGCTTTTTTTGTGTGTGTAGTGAAGAGGATACTCCCTTTCCCCTGAACCATCAAACAAAGTCAAAGCAAGACAGGCTTATGCTGTCTGAGGCCAGTCATGGATGGGTCATGGGCTGATGACAGTCTCTAATGGAGAGAATTGATGATTTGCACTGTACAAGTTATTGCTCTAACCCCTAGAATTAAGTTAATAAGGTTGTGAACTCAGCTAAACCACATCTGGATATGGTGTCTCTACTTTGTGTGTCAGGCTCAGTGATTAAGTTGCCTCTAGCATTTCATATATTTGGATAGCCTTTCATTTTCAGCTGTTCTGTTTCCCATCAGCTGCTACACAGTGATGGGTCTCAACGTGAAACATGCAATGTGCAGTCTAATTAATGGATGCATGATAACCATGTATTTATTACCATTATTTGTAAGTAAAAGATTAATGAGTGAAATTCAGTAGTGATGCAGAGACACAGTGCCAGACCTCTGTCCCACTAAGATCTATGGCATAGGCAGAGTTTTAAGCATCTAAGCTTTCGGTCTGGAAATTCAGCTGCTAAAATACTGAGCTGTCTGTTTTTTTCCTAGCACGGTGGTTTTTCCCCCATTGTGAATGATGAGCATTGCATATTTATAAACTTTCTCCAATTGAACATAAGGCAAAAGACTGGATAGGACTTAAGAATTCAGAAAAATACTGTTTAAATTAATTTGAGTTGCATTTCATATTGGATTACTTAATTTCATACTAGATTTCTACATTTAAAATGTTTTAATAATATGTATTCTGACATGTGTATGTTTTCACTGTTTGGGACACTATCATATCTTATTTTGTTCCTGACTGCTAACAAAAAGGAATTAATCAAATATAATTTTGCGTTAGTGAAAGGAAATGTCTATTTGTCCAACACATGCAAATACAGCCTACTGTAATGTAGATGTTCACTCAATTATATTTCATCAGATGCCTTCCTATTCTAAAATATCATACATGCAAGAAGGCCTGTGTACTTGATGTTGGATCAGACAAGTGTGTGAGAAACTGAACTCTCCACTGCAGACCTCCAGCATCAACTCCAGAGAGCCACACCTTTTGCCAATTTCCCAGGAGATGCATGGGGGACTGACACTTATCTCCTGCAGTATATTCTGAGTGCAAAATTGTAGAGTTTTGGTAAATCAACAAGGAAATCAAATCCCAAAATTGAAGAACCAGGATGAAGAACATCCTTCTTGTAGCACCATCCCAACAGAGCCAAAGGGTTTAGAGGTTTGTGCTTCTCTGACTCGATGCCAGCACTGAGTGCTGCTTCAGCAACATCCTGTGTGCTGCCACTGAAAACTTCTGTAATTCATTCCTGACCTACTGCTGCAGTTCATAACAAGATGCTGTTATTTTTGTTTTACTAATCCAAGTGCACTAGTTCATAAATTTTATCCACTTTTATACTTATTTAAAGCACTGCAAAGACTGAAAAAAAAAGCTTTTGTAACTTGTACTCTAGTGGCTCCCTTGCAAAATAATTATTTACAACATATTTCTTTGTGCTACACACAAAAAATAATTACAGCTCATACTGACATTTGATAAAATTATTCAATTAAAAAAAAAAAACCTATTTGGGGAAAACATGTGCTTATCATGTAAGAAAAAAAGGAAATTCTGTTTTCCATTACATATCATATCATATCATATCATATCATCATACCATACCATACCATACCATACCATACCATACCATACCATACCATACCATACCAATCATATCAAGACTGTTGCTATTGTTGAACTAAATAATGTATTAGAAAATACACTAATTCACCTTCCCTTCCTACTCCAGTGTATCAGGCTGTATCAGGTGACTAGCAATTTGGCCTGTTAAATTTTTTGTAGTATCTAAACATATTATAGAAATCTCTGAAAGTTTATGTAGTCTTTTATGTTTAGTTATAAATAGTCCAAGACTTGTTACACTATCAAAGCTGAGGAGTAAGCCAAGACACACATATTAAGCTGCTTTGACTCTTTTATAAAGCTTCTTGTTTAACGTGAAAATCTCAAGGACATGCATCCCCAGGGGTGGTTGTCTTATGCTCCAGTAATGGAGATTAAATTTGTGGTAGTTAGCTAGCTAGCTCTTTTTCTAACAAGGAAACTAAAATTCATTAAAAACTAATTAGGAATGTATAGGAGGTTAATACTCCATGTTAAGCCTTATTAATGTGAGATAAGTAATTCATAAAGTATCAAAGGACTGCAATGGACAGAATTAAGAAGAATTATGCCACCAAAAACTACATTAAAGCAACATTAAGGGTCTTGTTTGAGCTTGAAAAACCTAGGAAATTCAGAGTTAAAGCTCAATCTCTGTCGCTAACTCACTTTTTTATGCTGGGGTAATGCATATGATGGTCCTCCATTAAGAAGACTCAGAGTACATCATTAGGCATTCTTTTTCTACAACTGAAGCTTCAGTATTAATTAAAAGAGAAATTTTACAGTATATAGATTATTGACCAAATGGTTTCACGTTCTTAGGACGCTTAACATGCAAATTGTTGGCTAGATCTGAGAAATGTTTCTTCAGATCATGCTGTTACAGCTGCTTTCCAAGGCACAGTGACTTGCAGTTTCAGCAGTCAAAAAAGCTATTAGGCTGTAATACTTGTTTTCTGAAGCATAATGTTTTGAATGTCACAAATTTCTAAATTAAAAAATTAATTATTACAATTTGTTTTGACTTTCTTTGGTGTAATAATACGCTCATTTCAGTCTGACTTTACAGAATAATTTAAATTGAACAATATTTCACAAAATTATACAATAATGTCTAGAAAATAATTTTCATTGTGGTGCTCCAACCTCTACCCATATCCAGCCCCATTCCAACTTCAGCACTACAGCTGCAGTAAAGGCACATATGCTAATGTCCCCCCACCCCACGCACTTCTGGCCCCTTTTAAATCACAGAAAGTGCTGATGTAAATGTCAGCCACAGTCCCATCACACTAAAGCACTTAACTAGAAATTCTTGTACAAGCTTTCTTCAGCAATGTAAGAATTACTGAAATGACATTTGGGTGAGGGATTAGAAACTGGCATTTGTGGCATCCTATACTCAGTGAATCCTTGCAGAGTGGGAGGAGAGTGAAGAGGAACAGGGGAAAGAAGCTATGTGTGTAGCGAACCCTTGCATATGGTCCTTATCATTCCAGCAGCAAATCCCAAAAAAGGAAAGCAGACAAATCCCAGTGTTTTATTTGACCCAAGCAAAAGGCTTTTTAGATCATAGACAGTCAAAAGAGCTGCTTGCTTCTACACATGGATAGAAACACGAGGGAAAGCTGGCCTTCTACAGCCTATTGCATGAGTAAGATTTGAGGGGGTATTCCTCCTAAGCACCTGCCTCCATTAAAAATGAAGTGCAGGCAATAGATTTTTAATTGAAGGGAATTAGCATTTGTACGTTTCACTGCAAAAGTGAATTTTAAAGCTGATTTGAGTGATAAGAAAGTAAGAAGATTTGACAACTTAAACACATAAGAAATACTAATACCTTACATTTTTAAGTGCTTTTTATCCCAAAGGAGCTCTAAGTGCTTTATAAGCTACGTAGATGAATTACTTCATGCATCACTGAAACGTAGCTACCTCTCTCAGTAGAAAATGGGACTGCCTTTACAGTGCACAGCTCTATGATGCAGTATTGCTAAAAAGGCAGAGGAGGATGCTGTAATAGCTGTGAATTATTTCATCTCTCCTCTATCTACTCAGACAACAACATCTCTCATATTTCTGGTTTTGATTTCACCTCCCAAATAATAAAGTTCAAGGCATTTTTTTGGACACCAAAAACTATGTCTGGGCCAATAGATGAGCATGTGCCTTGGGACAGAAAATTCATAACTGTATTTCATGAAGACCCTAAGTTGCAAATGCCTGTGGAGGTATTCTCTTTTACCAGAAAGCATACATCAAAATCTCTGAACTTGGACCAGAAGCTCAGGTTTAGACAGTTCCGAGCTCTCTGAAAATTCTTGCAAATCTAAAGATCCTTGAGGAAGTTATGAAGCTATTTTGATAACATATGAGACAGATGAGATGAAATGAGGGATTTTTGTGGGGGGCTTTCTTCTATTCTGATTCCTTTTCTTTGTACTGTGAGGCATTTTTATGTACCTTGCTTAATTTTATCTGTATTTATTTCAGTATGTTGGCAATAAGTGTGTGAAAAATAGAAAAATAAGTTGTCTCAGAGTTAAAAGTATGGAAATCAAAACCCCATCTCTATTGGTTAAAATTAGCATGTTTGTAGACATTCTTATGTGAAAAGGCTATAAAATACTAAAGAAACGGGATTTTTTTTACCACTGAATAGAAGAAATTCAGTGAATTCAAAATGGAAAATGGATTTCTTTTCCAAGAGAATGTTGACAAATCATTACAGAATTTGCCTCTCAATTACTACAAAGATAACATACAATATTCTTGATCTTAGTAATACTAAGTGCACCATACCTAGTTGCCTGATGTTGAACTAAATTTCTCTCAGTGTTTAATACAAATTCAGAAGGGATCCAGAGGTTCATTTTGCATCATTTTTGCAGAATAAAGGGAATAGTATTTACCTGTTGCTCCTCCACAGAATCTAATAATTAGCTGTTTACCTAAGATTATGTTTTGGAGGGGAAAAAAAACAAAACAAACAAATTAAAAAACCTAAACAAATGCAACATCATCTTCTAATTTAATAATCCCTCAGGATATAAAAACCCACTTCATCACTCAGTGAGGTGATAAACTACAACCTCTATTCCATTCATTCACTTAATTTCTAGACAAAATTTGTCTCTCATGACCTTCAAAGACCACAGAGACCTCTACTTTATCCTTTTATAGAGCATAATTGAGTAATCTTTTAGGAGGCATTCCTCAGCATTTTTGTCTGAAGTCCTTTTTGTGGCATTTCTCTAAAGCCTGACTAATCTTCCGATATTTTCCAGAAGATCAGACCTCACAGGAGCATACAGTATACCAGATTTGAGCTTACTAGCTATTCATACAGTAGTCTCTTCTCTCTGTTTATTGCTTTAGCTCTTTCATCTTCAGTTTCACACAAAGTGATGCATTTTACACAAACAGATAAGCACATAAAACATATGCACGAACTTCTGTTGACAATAGTTGTTTTGCTCATCTTTTGGATACACAGTTATTGCAAACAAAGGCAAGGAGCAAGTCTCAGTTTTACAAACAATCGAGGAAATTGATTAACAACCTGCCTAAACCTTTAGTTTTCTCCTGCCTTTCAGAACTTGGCTGACAGTTTTTCAGTTTATGATGGCGCTCTCATGACAAAAAGAGAGTATTTGTCGTTTTTCCTCTGCTGCATTCATAGAGACTTGTCTTGAGGAATGGCTGAAGAACACAGCACTTTAAGAAGGCTCTTGAAACCTATTAGGTTGGTATTCCTGGGATAGGGTTGGTAGGGTTGTCTGTGGGGTATGGAAAGTCAGACCTGATTACTGAAAACATTTTTCCAAAGATACTTTTCTTCAAGAAGCAACAAATGGTTAAACAGCTCATCATACTGAACAGTTCATCAACTCTATCTACTTAATATCAGAAGATTTATAGGAACAGGTGATCCTAAATATGTAGTTTTGAGCATAAAAAAGTATGTTTGAATTTTTGTTCTGTCCTAAAAGGAATGGTTTATCCACATAAATCTTATCAACAGATGGTTTAAATTCCTTTTTTTTTTTTTTTTTTGGTGGAATATCCAAGTAAGAAAACACCAATTATAATTTGATTATATTATTTTCATTAATCTTTACTAAAAACAGTACAGGAACTTGGCAAAAAGAGAGCACAATCACCCATAACAACTATGGTCAACATGTGCTCCTTTGTTTCTGTTTTTTGTGCCATGTACAAGTAGACGCATAAAATGTACTGTGTGCATCCTCTGGGCACAACCCTGCACAGCCACCTGAGAAACACATGAAGCAAAATACTTTTAAAATGTGCTTCAAGTATAAAACAGAGGGCTAGTTTACAAAAATATATGTCACAGAATCATAAAATATGCTGCGTTGGAAGGGACCCATCAGGATCACTGAGTCCAACTGCTTGCCCTGAATCAGATGCTTAAGGATTCAGATAAACACGTTTTTCAGACATTTCACGGCAGCAATGTAGAAATTCAGAATGTTCAAGGACATTTGTCAGTCCTACTGTGGTTGATCTTCATTTTCAAATGCCTCAATAACTTTGAAAACCAATTCCAGAATAAATAAAGCTATTGTGTTAATAAAATAGAAATTTAGGAAGATTTCTGCTCTAGACATTACTAAGTACCCACCAGACACATTCCAGTCACTGAAATGAAAGACTTTTAGAGAGAGAATATTATGAGAAGAATATTTCAAATAAAATTTAATCTCTCCCTTGGCTCACAGAAAGCAGACAAATCAATACTTTTCTCAAATTTAAGTAAGATATACGCCTCAAATTAGGTAGAACAACTCAATGGGTCTTTGAAATTCTTTGAAGAGCATCATAAGATGGAATAAATATACTTTCAGGGGAAAAAAGCACAACTTAAATTCTTCCTTTTTACTGTAGAAGTCTTTCCCAAAGTCACATTCTCAGAAAAAACTAAGCTGCTGCAAGAGTTATTGGCTGGATGAAAACTTCGAAATTAATTTTCTGTCATGACATTCACACAAAGTATTGTGTGGGGGTGAGTGGTTCTTACTGCGAAGAGTGTTGGCAGAGCCTTGACTGTCTCATTTAAGTGCCTCTGCATCAAGGACTTTTGGTAACCCTGTCATCAAGTTGCTTTCTATCTTACGTGAAATATATCACCATTCAGTGCAACAACTCAAGTTCCAAGTCTGATGTGATTTCTTTGACATCTCTATAACTAAAATTCATTTGCTCAAAATTTGAACAACATTGTAGAATTCCATGAGTGAATATGTCTAGAAATTTTTGTTGGGGGCTTCCTGGTATTCATTTTAAGCTGCAGTAAAGGTATTCTGTTGCAAGCAATGATATGCATAGAAGTTAGGCATCTGCTTTTTGAATGGGAATCAGAGTATTGATTGAGGAGGACTTAAAGTAGAAATAGCATAAAGGCAGCTTGAGTAGTTCACCTGTTAGCCAAAATATTCCAAATATAATTACCTGACATGAGGTAAGACAGTCAAAACAGAGTACTTCTGGCAAAAGGGAAATTTGTCTTTTTTTCCTGGTCTTTTCTCCACTCCTGACATGCACTTTCCATCTGCTCTGTAGCTCTTCAGGCTCCTGTGGAGCTGATTTTGTTCACTACTCGGGAAGAAAACTAAACCAGCAAGAAAAGGACAGTTTTTCTTGAATTCAGTGAGTTGAAGTAGCAAACGATGGACTTAAGTGAAAACCAAGGCCAGTGTGAGGGAGGAGGTCTGGCAGCATGACCAGGAGCAGGGCGGGAGGAAGACAAGCTAGTTGGTGTGTGTTGGGAGCAGCCAAAGTGAGTCAGAGAGACACAATGCTGTCTTTCACAGCTGGAGTTTCCCTGCCAGGCTGTATCTACTTGTTTTTGTCAAACCTGTACAGGGCTTAGTTACTATATCAGTTTTATTTTTTTCTTGAAATACAGCCAAGGCAGAGGATAGAGCAGCCGTGGTCTTGAGGTAGTTGGTAAGTCAACTCTTTAATCAGACACAGGAATGCCTACTTGCACAACTGTGACCAGTTTTAGGGAATACGTAGATTTCCAGGACACAGTACTTACAGAAAGCAGTATAGTTTTAACTTCTTATAAAAGATGGCAGCTAATGTCACATGCCAAAGAATTTCAGGTTCCTAAGAAATTTATCCTCTCCTCTCCTCCCCTCCCCTTTTTTGTAAAATAATTTTCTTAAGCATTCTGCCTATATTTTAATTTAGCTGCATCTACTATTTAGGTCTTGCCCTTTGTTCTATTTGTAGCTCGCCTGCATTATAGTGTAACAAAATGTAAATCATACTGCAGAGGCCTTTGCAAGATGACAGAACAGTTCCTGGCATTTAGAAGGCATCCCCCTGGCCTAGAACATGGGACTTCATGTTAGCAACTCACTGAGCAGTTCCTGCACTCTATCTATTAAATAGCTGCTGGGGGACCTAGTCATGGGTCACCTGGGAGTTTCCTGTGTGATCAAGATTGCCTTTTATTCTGAAATACTCAGTCAGATCTCTTGGTACAAGAACCTGTAGTAGTAGGTGCATAAAGTTCAGCATAGCATCTCCCACATTTTTAAAACCTCGAGTAGAATTGCAGTGAAGTTCAGAGGGATTTGAGAAATGCTTTATTGTTAAGGTGAGCATCTTAGGTGTGGTGCAGAGCTTCTGAAATCATACTTGCTCCTGCTTGAGAAAAAGCACAAGAGGACACAGAGCGGCAAGAAACTGAACAAGCTGCAATGTAGTGCCTAGAGCAGCCCAGGAGGCACCCAGACAGCCCCTGGAGGCTCAGCACAGCCCCCCAGAGTACTCTAGCTCAGTCATTTCCCTGCAAGGTGCGATAAAAGGGTAATTTTCTCCCTCTACACTGAGAAAAAAAAAAGTTGCCTCTTATCTCTGTAGACACTTGCTGCATCAGATCCCTCAACTTGAGGCATAAGGGCAAATTACTGTTCTTTTATAATGATCCAATCTCCTTCAGCACGACTCTTCGATCAGCTTTCATCAAATGATAAGGGGCACCTGACTGACGCCTGTTACCAGGCAACCCCTGTGCTCATAAACCAGCTCTCTGTGGCTGAGGCGTCCTCATTATCCAAGGTGGTTATATTTCAGTGGCCTAATACATAAGTCAGTGCTGTCCCTTTGTTACCCCTCTATGTGCATTAATTTTTGTCCAAAACGGAGAGCAGGCAATGCTAGGAAGGACTGATTCAGCAGTCCAGGCAGAAACTGCTGTCTGCAACAGGGTGCTGTCTGTGGGCTGCTCTTCAGCATAGCCAAGGTAACAGTAAATGGAACTAATGTGATTTACAAACTAGTTTTGGTGCCAGTTCTGTTTTAAAAGCAAGCTTCTGTTAAACCTATAGGCAGTTAAAGAGCTGAGCATATGTTTATGCAGCTGATCACATTTGTCACCTTTGGTACCTGCAACCACTCTTTGCCTGAGGTACTTTTCTCAAAGACAATTATCTTATTTGGAGGACTCCAGGGATAGCCAATGTTATTTTTATTAGATTAAGGAGTAATTAAAATTAAGAATAATTGATGCAAAAAACCAACAGAAAACATGATTAAAAAATCACTAATAATCCATGTGACTCATGATTCTACAGACATTGTGTCTTGTTTAGTTTGATATCAGGGAAACTACATGGCAGGCTGGAAGACTTTATTTTAGCTGTCTTTTAGCTGATATTTATAAATGCGTGAATTTTGCACAGGACTGTGTTGCTTCAGCCTGATCATCTCCATATCCATTCACCCTCTCAACTGAAAGAAGCTAACAAGTACCACTTGCAAAGGATTTGCATGTGATTTGTGAAAACCTGCTTCCTAGGGCTTGAGACTACAATCAGAGTTCACAGCTGAACTGCCTTCTAATAAGCAATTACTTTAAATTACTACTCATGAAACCATCAGTCCAGTCAAATCTGAGAAATCTGAGAGATGCATTAGTTTTTTTCAGACACAAAATTAGGCAAACTAATATAATTAAAATAAAAAAGTTCATAATTCAGAAAAGAATACATGAAGAATGAAAATGAAGTCTAATTAGGGAGGTTTGATATAAGCAAAGCCAAGGGGGAGGAGAGAGCAAGTTTCAATTCTTCCTTTCAGCTCTGCCAGATTAACAAAGACCACTTTATCCACGATTGTGGGGATGGGGCTGTGCTTTAGTTGCTGATTTTTTTCAACTATGTCTGAAACTTGGCCAGCAAGTACTTCTTTTTTACAAGAAAAGTGGTTCCCTGTATTATATATGCATATTTGGAAGACAGCCACATCATGAGATATCTATGAACGGCTAATACAGAAGATGTCTGTATACACTACCAACTGTAGATCCCTGTCCTTTCTTTAACTTTTGCATTGTTCTTAGGGAAGGGCAGAAGAGTAAGCTGAATTGTTCCCACTGCCAGTTAGCCTCTTTCTCAGCAAGTGATTTTCTTGTTAAGACAAACTTGGGCTCCCTAGTTTGCAGTCAGCTAAACAGCTAAACCTCAGACATGTGGCAAAATTTGAGAGATGGGATGAGAGGGAGAAAGGGAAAGATGGTGAATTTGGATCACCATCCAAATGGTGATCATTATATAAAACAAGGACGAAAAGGAAGCTGAAAAATGCAGCTTCGGTTTTAGCAGACATACTTGTTTGTCTTTAACAAAGGGAGAGAGCTGCAGGTTTTTCTTCTTTCTCAGTTATTTTTATGCACATATAAACAGTTCTTGTGAAAATGCCTAAGTGCACTATATTCCCACAGGTATCACTGGATCTGCTACATCTTCTGATTTATGAATAAAGTGATTAATAAATTACTCCACAGAGATAAGGCAGTTTCTTTTTAGCAGCACAAAAAATATTGAACTGAAAAGTAAATAAGGAAAGCAAAATGTTATAGAGTCATAGAACAATTTGGGCTGGAAGTGGCCTTTAACAATCGGCTAGTCCAGCCCCCTGCCACCAGCATGGATGTCTTTAGTCAGGCTGCTCAGAGCCCTGTCCAGTCTGACCTTGATTATTTCAGGGGATGGAGGATAAACCACCTCTCTGGGCAACCTGTTCCACTGTTTCATCATCCTCATTGTGAAACATTTCTTCCTTACATCTAATGTAAATCAACTCTTTTGTTTTAACACCATTATCCCTTGTCCTTTTTCAAAAGGCCCTGCTAAAAAGTTTATTCACATCTGGCTTATACTCCTTTAAGTACTGATAGGGTGAATGATAGAAATAATATTGGTATGCTATTTTTTTCTGTTTATTATTTTGACCAAACTGGAACTTTGATTTCTAATATATGTGCATTTTTTTAGGAAAACATTTTGAATGCTTGGAATTACTGTAATCTTTTGCACTCTGTTGGATTATAAATAGTCAAATAAAATATCCTGGCAAAGTTATTACTTATTTATTGTACCCAGTGTTTGTATTTAATTTGTCATCATATTGATATACCTACAAACACAATGAAGCATAACAAAAATATGTGAAACATAAACTGTCCTTGAATTAGTGACTCAGTGTCATTAATTTTGACAATAACACTGCACTGTTTTGACTTGTTTCCACCATTGCTTACATTTTTCTAAAGCTATGATTCACTTTTTTCTAAAGAATAGATTTAATATGTGAAAAAAAAAGTCACATGGCTGTAAACCCTCCTACAAGGATTCTGTGGGATTATTTATCTTTAGATGAGGAAGGAAGGGATTGGAAGACATGATCAGAATCCTGTGTCATTGGGCAATTAGATTGTCTTTGACATTTCTTTCTGTTGCTTCTTCTCTCTTTATTTTAATTAGCTTTGTGATTCTAAGAATGACCTGGTACATTTATTTACCTACCAGTACATTTTTCTTATCTTGAAAATCAGGTCACAATACTACAGTGAAACTCCAGAAGCTGATTGAAGGAGTACTCAGACTTACAAAAAATATTTTTAAAAGATTCATAGATTAAGTATGAAATAGAAAATCTAAAGCAAAATTACTGTCTCCAGCTCTGTTATGTGGAATGATAGAAAATAGAATTGTTGAGCGCATCAGTTGCCTGTCTCTCTCATCAGCCATCTGAGATAACAAGCTGTAACTTTGGTTTAAGAAAAATATGGAAAGTGACCATCCCTAAGTAGTAAACTTGATTTTTTTTTAAGTCGACTTCTTTCTCTATTGTGCAACACAAGTAAAAAAGAGCTCAAGTCTTGTTAGTCACAAATCAGTATGAATGATAACTGAGACAACTCTTCGGTGAGATAAAATAGAAAAAAATAAAAGAAATCAAAGTGGCACCCACAGTTATCAAGTATCCATCTTATAATGAGGAAGGTCACTTCAACAATAGAGGGTGTTTTTTCCCAAGCTTCAGTCCTGTGTTACAACTGAGAAGAAACCAGCGGTAAAACAGTAAACCCCACCCCTAGCAAGTAAAGGGAAAGCTGAAATGTCAGGAGTGCCATATCAGGAGGAAAACAGCTGCTACCTGTTTTTGTCTGCCTGTCTATTGCCTTGGAAATTTTGTATTTCTTCTTCCTTTCTCCGCCATGTGGATGATATCACATAAGGAAAACAAAGAGACATTGCAGATCTTTTCATTCAAAGCCATAGCAGGCAAAGGTAAGGTTTTTCATTTGATGATACAAGTCAAATACAGTGGGTACAGGTGGATGCGCAGGGAAAAAAAAACCAGCTTCCTTTTAGCACAAAAATATTGCAGGTAGGACATCTGTCAAATATAGGAAACATCCACACAACACATTTTAAGTGCCTTCACAAGCAGATTCACAGACCTTTAAAATGTTTGATTATGTCTGTTTGAAGACCACATCCTTAGGTGTTCTCCTCCCCTTTACCTATCATGCCATCGATCCTTGATTTCTACCCTTTTTCTTTTAAAATATGAAAAAACAGAAATATGTAAGACATGATACTATGAATTGCAGCTTGCTCCCCTGATGTCCTGGTTTTGGCTGGGACAGCATTAATGTTCTGCCTGGATTCAGTGTTCTGTGGTGGATTCAGTAGCAATGATGCTGATAATACACTGATGTTTCAGTGGTTGCTAAGTTGTGCTTACTCTTGAGTCCAGGGCTTTTCCTTTTCCCATGCTCTGCCAGCGAAGCAGTGTTTCAGAGGCTGTGGGGGAGCATGGTCAGGACAGCTGACCAAACCAGCTAAAGGGATATTGCATAGCTTAGAACTAATAGCCCAGGATATGAACTGGGGAGAGCTGGCCAGGAGGCACTGGCCACTGCTTTGGGATGGGCTGGGCATCAGTCATAGGATGATGAGCAGTTGTTTTGTGCATCACTTGTCCTTCTGAGGTTTTATTTTTCTCTCTTTGTTGTTCCCTTTTTTATTATTACTAGATATGTTATTATTGAGATCATTATTATTATATTTAATTCAGTTATTAAACTGTTCTTATGTCAAACCATGTGTTTGGTGGTTCTTTCCAATTTTTGTCCCCATCCCACTGGTGGGGTCAGGGGGTGAGCAAGCAGCTGCATGACACTTAGTTGACAGCTGGAATTAAATCATGACACTTGATTATAAAAGAATACAAAAGCAAAACTGATTTGTTTGAAAGGAGAAGATTCTAGTGCATAGATGTACACATATTCTATACTTCAACAGCATATTTATGAGTTATCCTCAATGTTCATTCTCCAGAAGACAAAAATCCCTTTAGATCTAGACCAGAAAGGGTGATGCAAGCTAGTAACTGAAAAAGAACCAGGCAACATGAGTTTCTGAACTGTTTTATTCTTGTCAAATGCATGGGGAATCATTGATTTTATAGTATTCATTCATCCTTTTTCCTCCTTGAAATCCAGGTGTTTTCTGCCACTAAAACCTACAGATAAAATTATTTTCAATTTGTTTCACGACTACCAGCATATTAGAAATGAGTAATGTTTTGTCTTCAAGAGCAGCACAATATCTCTTGCTTCATACAAGGTCTTTCAAATGTGAAAATGGGAACACACAAATTGCTTAAATCTAGACAGAAGGCTGGAAATCAAGCTCTTAAGTTCTTGTAAAATTGGAAGATTGTAATAATTAGGTTCTTGAATTTTGAACTGATTGAAATATTTAGTGGTATAAGAAACAAGTTGGTTTCTGATTGCAGGATTTTTGTGTACAATTGGAGAAAATCCTAAATTAGAGACATCTATCACATGCATGGAATAGCATCTGCATTAAGCTTCCATTATGCAGCCTAACTGGCCTCTTTCAGGACTTCTGGAATTATTTATTTTGAAACAGTTTCTTGGACAGATTGATTAAAATCAAGAGTACCTCCATAAACTGCCAATTTCTGATATAATTCCTAGGAGTGTTCAACATTTCTGTATCTGAGCAATTAGGGATTCTATTCATAATGATTGGACTTTTCAATCAGTCAGAGGAACTTCATAATATGGCTGGATTTGAGTGTAGTGGATATACTATCAATTGTAAACCACTAGAGATATCTAAATTTAGCCTGAGGTATTCCATCCTGAGAGAATCAGTGCTATTACATAAACCCACAGGTTTGTTTCAGAGTGAATAAAAGAGGTAGGAACCTTAGGCTTTCAGTGAGAAGTTCTGTTCAACTTTCATATAAACTTACTTCTTTTGCTAAGTGTTTGGTGCTAGAGATTTTGGAATTGAGTTATGTTACTTTTAATGCAAGCTCTTGACACCTGCTTGGGATTATATGTCATTTAATGCCAGTTCCATACTGAAGCACAGTGAAAAGGGATAACAGGTAACACATACAAATTTCTTGAAGATGTAGATGACACCTTTAGATTTGCACATTATCATTTAGTTCCTGAAAGGGCAAAGAAGATAGAACTTGCATTTAACGTTCTGTCTAAAGTATATTCCTACCATGTCATGTATTTGGACATTTTGCTCAATAATTCTTAGAAAGGTTGTAATTCACAACTGAATCCCAGTGTCAGTTTTTGAAGACTGAATGGAGGCTATCACAAGGGCTTAGCTTGCTCTACTGGTTGATCTTGCAATTTAAAAATACCCATGCACAAAGTGAAATAGCTACCTTCATGTAGTAATGTAGGTCTTGATGTGATCATTTCTAATGTATTTCAGTATCTTTCTATCATCTTTATTGAATCCTGTGTCTTTCTCTTACTGTTTCCTTTTTTCCCTCAGTGCAAACAATGTATGTTGCTATGCAAAAGTTTTTGTGTTTTCCATCTTTCTCTCCCTCTGCTAATCCTCTTGTTTTGAATAGGATAGTTTTGGATATTTATTTTTGAGTAGAAATATTTGAATTCTGAAGCTTTACATTGCTTTATCTTGGTGACTAGTTCTTATTTGGTCCATAATTTTTGTTGTTTATCAGTTCAATTTCTGAGAAAGATAAGTAAATAATAACAGCTTTCAACAGTGGCATTTTGATGGTAGAACCTCAGTGTAAAAGAATACATTTAATAAATATTGGTTCCTAATTAAAAAAGTGATTTTTGTTCTTTCTGTTCTTAAAAGTGTTATGGTTGAAAACCCAAAGTTGTACTGTTCCTATGCACTAGTTCAGAGAAGGATCTACTTTAGTTCAGATCCATGGACATATGGACTCTCAGACAATACTGTAGCTCAGTTTCAGCCACACTCTTCTTTCTCCCTCATGCCATATTGCTCTTTAATTTAGCAAATAGCTGAGTCTGATTGCATTGTGTTGCTGTCTTATTCTTCAAACACAAAAATCCATGTGTGCATATTACCTAGAATTAGAAAACTGTCCACTCAGTGGTAATACAAGCAGGTGCAGTCTGCTTACAGGTACCTTACAGTTTCAGGAAAAATTTTGTCTGCCCTTATAGTAGTGATGTCTCACTTCATTTAAGTAAAAGCACAAAAATAATTTTGTAACGCAGTTTTTATGTCAGGTAATTGCTACAGTTTTAATTAAATGTACGCCACTGAACTTTTCACTTAATCTGAAAATTCTTCAGTGTCATTTAAAACTAACTTCCATTAGATTAAGATTTTATTTCTCCTGACAAGAATGGCACTCTTCATGCAGATCCCTGTTCTTATTTTTGAGCATGAGAGCATTCATTCGTCACATCACCAATCTGGAGATAGGAATATATCCTGCATTTATTCCTTTGCACGCTGTGGAAGAAAGAAAAAAGCAAATTATTCCTGGCAGCTGTAGTTTCAGGAAACAGAGGTTTTTGTAAAGTTACATATTTACAGTGGTGTGTCAGCTCGCCAGAGGGTCTGTTAGTCATGTTCGTTTTTGTGGTCTGATCCTGCTGTCACAAAAAAGTACAGAAAAGCTTGTATTGATTGAGAAGGAGTTAACTTGCTCCCATAATGACATTGCTGACTAAACAGCTGCAGTTAAATTATCAGGAGGAGCTGAAAGAATGAAGGAGGAAAAAAAAACATGGAAAAACATGATCCAGTGAGGCACTGAGAGCTCTCCTACAAAGTGCATATGCCATTTGTAAAAGTTACGCTCAGTGCCAGAGCTCTCAGAGGTACATTGATTTCCTTGTGAATTTCAATAGTTTCTAATCACAAAGAAATTACTCAGCTTGCCTCTGTGACTAACATAAATATGTGGCAACAAGATTAAAGCACTGGATACACTGATAAAATTCAGTCAAATTTTTAAATTGCCCTTGGGCCAGTAAACTAATAAGATATAGTGACCCACTTAAGCAGCTTGTATGAAAAAAAATCCTGCATAAAGTCAGCAAAACCCCCTTTCTTTGCTGAGATTGTAGTTGTAGTGTGCTAAGGCTGCTTTTTTTGAGCAACACTGTCTTTAAATGCGTGGTTTGGCAGTGTATTGCACAGAAGCTATGGTGTTAGACCACCTAATTTACCAGCTATGAAAATGTTTCATTGAAAGATTTGACTATATTTGGACAGTTTATATTTAAGTGCTGGACAAATTATATCTATCTATCTATCTATCTAATTCTAATACATTTTAAGTATGATTGCACATATTACTCAGTATATTTCAAAACACACGAAAAGAGGTTTAGACCTTTTTGTATTTAGGATAAATGAAATATATGGTCAGGGCAAATATCAAATACAAATGAATTTTCATGTAAAATTCAATGTTCTCCAACACTTACAACTTTGTTGTATCAGGGTGGTTACAGCCGTGGAACTGTTATGCCTATCATTAACACATACTACAAAAATCCATGATGAGCTGGATTTATGGCCAGAGTCTGGGTACAGCTGTGAAAATAAGGGGTGTTACAGTGTGATAGTTTGAGACAAAATAAAAAAAAAAAAAAGGTGTTGCATGGGTAAAAATCCCCACAACATGACTCTCAGATGAAATAAACCCTACTTCTTCCCTTCTATAGCCAAAGCTTAAGGAAAACTGGGATTAATTGCCAAGGTAATATTTTTTGCGTGCCAATGCAGCTAATGTTGTAGCACAGGAAAAAACAGATGTTAAATCCATTTAAGGGAATGCAGCAAATGTGATTTCTGAGGGCCTAAACTTTACACAGATTTCATAGAGAGGATAGGTAGAAGCCCAAGGAGCACATGCCAGCTAGTCAGGGGTTGCAGTACCTGTTAGTGAGTCCTCACTCTTTACAGCGGCCAAATGAGTGACGATGGAGTGACAGATTAACTGTGTGGGTTGTATCCATAGGACAGATTAAATAGTCGCTCAGTGAATTTAAGGTGATTTCTATCTAGGATCTTGCTTTTTGAGAAGCATTTGGAAAAGGAAGAGGGGAGACCTCCACAAGCAATTTAGGTGCCTAAAGTTAGGACTGTGGTATCTCAGCTTGCCAGTAAGAAAGAATCTCTTGTATGTATTCATACAGTAAAAATCATCTGGAAAGAAATGTCTGCAAAGGCCTTCTAAATGCAGCAGTACTTTTCAGATGCTAACTTACAAACTGAGATGACCCAAGAACTCCATAAGGAGTTTAAAGATGTGTGAAATATATGCAACTTGGTTAAAGTTCACTAAAGTAATAATGCATGAGATAAGCTGCTGATGTTTATGAAACACACATAACCTCTCAAAAACTATATCTTGTTCTGTAGTATACAATTTGGCAGAACCTTCTTTAAACAATGTTTTAAGGGTTATATCTTTCACTTGGCACAGAGAAAATGGAGCACTAAAATTCCATCAACGATAATAGGAGCTGTGTGTCTAATTTCTCATTAACAGTTCTAGTTAGTGTACACTCTTTAGTGCTAAGGCATGGGTTTAGTGTAGCCTCCACTTTCTTTAATTATAAAATGCTCTCCAAGACTATAAAACCTTTACACCCATTAACTCCTGTACTTTTACAAATAATTCACCCATGGATTATGTAATTTATAATTTTTTCCTTGACTGCCATTAAATTATAGCTTTAGGTACTGCAAATGGATAATGTAAAGGGTGATTTAGAAGGCAGCTATGTTGCAAAGCTTTCTTGCACCTTAAGCATAAATTAATTTGTAATAATCTGTATTCATTTACATTTTTTCTAAACTCTTTTTCATCATTTAAAATTCTGTTTCATATGACACAAAGACTATAATCTTTGAAGTGCCATTGTAAACCTCAGTGTGTACAGAAAGGTATACCTATGTATACCTATGTATGATACCTATATCCTCTTGCCTTCAGCTATGTGTTTGAAAAATACTTATCTCATCTACAAGAGGAAGGAGTACTTACAGATCTAATACAGTCTCATTTAGTCACCTATTATTTATGAGACTGCTTTAGGCATGTGTTTTCAGAGATACCTAACAAGAGCTAGTCATATTTTTTGTATGTAGGCAATTTGACAGCAACCTTTCTCAAATGAGTGACTGGAGTCTTCATTGCACAAATTGCTTTAGATGCAGGGGAAAGTAATAATTGTTTTGTCAGAGAACTTCACACACGGACCTTGGTCTTCTATGTTCCGTAGGGCAATTTTTATGTTTAAATATGCCTGAAAACTTTACTTTGCTTGTTCAATTAATATGACAGATTGTTATAAGCATTTGAGATTGTAACTCCTATTTCATACTACTGTCCTACCTTTTAACAGCTGACAATTTTATTTTAATAAATGTAGATATGTGACATAGTGATGTATATGAAATGGAGAACATCCAACTGAAACTTAACCAGTCAATAAAAATATAAGTGATGGTACTGAGCTTTCCTAAGAGAAGGGATACATAACACTGAATCATAAATGCCTTATTTTTATAACATCCACCAATGTCTTTTCAGATAAAAGGCTGAGAAGAGAATTAATGTGTCAAAAGACTATGTTTTGCAGCCTGTAAAGCAACAAAGCATTTCTTCACGGGTCAGCCTTAGCCTATATTGTAGATAAAATTGCACTGACCTTTTATCTGTATTGACAAAGATTTCATTCAACAGAACTGATTTCTGACTTTTATACTTGAAAAAGTTGTATACTTCGACACCTTGGCAATCAGACCTTTTCAGCCCAGACAGAATACGCAGGCAACTGGGGGAAGATGTTAGAAGCTCTCTTTGAAGATCAGAAAAGAAAGGCACTTTAGAGAATACTGACAGACTTCTAAGATTTTTATACTGCTGTGGTTTTATTCCAATTGTTCTTCTCAACTATTTTTTTTTTTTAATGGGCATAAATATAATAGGTTTATCACAGTTTATGCAGAGCTTTGAAATCTGAAGTTGATCTGATTTTTTTGTTAAGGTCTGTATGGAAGTGGCTAAACATTAGTGTTTCTTATTCCTTAGATTTCTTTCTCAGGTTTTCAGATACTCTAAATGTATCAAAGCATAATTAAATTGTGAACCAGAGAACAGCCAGATACTATCATCCATCAACTTGTCACTGGATACCAAGTGGAAGCATAATCTATTTTATGTGCTGCTAGTTTGTCTGTTGTCACTCCAGTGCCTACATACCCTATATTAACGAGTCAGATGAAGCCCTTGCTTTTATGATAACATATAACCTATATTTACACATTCTACATACTTCAAAAATCTGTTTTAATAGTATGTGGATTGTTCAGCTTCCTGGAAAGCAGTGTTTAGTACATGTCATCATGCGTACTGGATTAATATCCAGGAAGCTCTATTTCTATTTCTGCCTTCATGTCTGATTCACATGGGTACTTTAGATATAGAACTGAACTACTGAATATTTCAGTTTCCCATCTTTAAAAAATGAGAATAATTTCGGAAAACATTTGTTACAGTAATTTAGTGTCTGTGGATTGGATCTGCCATAGAAGTGCTAGATATTAAGCATGGTTTCACCTCATGAAAATGAGACTGGGGCAAACACCAAGAATTTTGTTTGAAGTGCTGCAATGCAGACTTCTGAAATGTAAGTGGTTTTGGTCACTTGGAATTTTTTTCCTTACTCTGTCCTACCTTACTTAGTCAAACAATAATTGCTACTGAGTTTTTGAAAGTCTGGTAGTAAAATCCAACCTCTTCTCCTCATTCCATTGTTTGAAATGTTGACAAATTAATTTGGAAAAAAATAGTATTTTTTATTATATAAGTATTAATTATCTCAAATAACTGTCATAATTCTGGAACTTTTCTGGGCTTTCATCATTTAATACTTACATCCATAGTTACTGGTTGATGAAGAATACTCTAGGATGAAACTTAACCTGACATATGCAATGGCAAATTGTGTTAAAAAACATTTTATTAAGCTAGGACTTTTTTAAAGTCAGATCCTCAGCATAAGAATATTATGTAAATCAGGTCAATTCTTTCCAAGCAGTGAAAACTAATGTCAGAAAATACATATTTTAGCATAAATTATTTAGTGAAAAGTTCAGTTCTTTTATAGTAGTGTGCCTGAAGCATTCGAATATGGGCATTTTGTCTGGTCATCATTAACACATGCCATAGGAGATTTCACTTCCTTCCAGACATTAGTTTCAAGACTTTTGCCATTCAACATGGTTTTTTTTGGTAACACAACTTTTCTTCCATTACATTCTCTGAAAATATTCATATATTGTCTTCTTGCAACTTATAGTAACCAAGTGTATTGGAAATTACATTTTAAAGTATTTTAAAATTGTTCAGAAATTTTAAAGTCTGTTGTAAGTAAAAGCACTGTAAGTCTTTCTGGAAGAGAAAGAGAAGGGAAGAGAAGGAGAAGAATGAAGGAAAGGATCATTGAAGGATTGGAGAGAAAATGCCTGTCCTCTCTATTGCTTCCAACAGGAAACAGTCTTAGCTATATTCCAACATCTTTCTTTCTTAAAAAATATAAAATTAAAAATTATATTTTTATTTTCTGTACATAAGTAAGTTTTGAAATTCTAAACTGCATGCATAATTGTATCTGGGAAGTTATTTTTAGTTACAGCTGAAGAATTCAACTGACAATTTTAGCTTATGAGCAAACTTTAAAAGTAAAGCTTTCAGGAAAAGAATCATTGAATTCTTTGAAGTTTTGTATATAAGGAAAAAAAAAATCCTCCCAAACCAAAACAATTAACAAATTAACATCATATATTCATAATATGAGGGCTGGAACAGACTGTATAAAGTAATCTAATCTACTTCTGTACTCCAGGCTAGAGTCTGCTATAACACTTATGCCTGACAGGGTTTCTTGAATGCGTCCTTAATGACAACACCATCACCACCACAGTCCCTTTGAAGTGTTCATGGGCAATATATTTCAATGCTTCACAACTGTTGTCATTGGCACAGTTTTACTGGTTGTTGTTTGAATCATTCCCGCCACTCAATTTCTTATTAGAGTATTTCTTCCTTCTTTTATCAGCTATGGACATAGGAAAAATATTTCTTTTTTTTTTGCAAGAAATTTTTACATCCTAGAGCATTACAGTCCTGTCCTCCTCTTTCTCCAACTGAGCAAATTCAGTTTATTCGGACTTGGTTAGCAGATAAAACATTTGGTCTGATCATTCATATTATCATCCTTTAGCTGGTACCTATCTCTTTGTTGAATTGCAGTGCCTAAAACTGTGCTGCATTTGAGGTCTTACCCATCTTGAGACTCTCAATAAGATGAATTAGTGTGGTGTGGAAGATCCATTGCTGCCTAACCCACCCAGTATGGTGTATGCATCCTTCACAGAAGTGTGATATTTTTTACCCAGCAGAAGACCTACTTAGGCATTTCTTTTACTGTGTCTGGTGACATAGTGGATTTTTCCATCTTGCATTTATCTCTTTTGAATTTTATCCTTTTTTAAAATTCTTCCTATTTTCAATATTCTTTTGAATTCTAATCCTGGGTTCCAGTGTATCTGAAATGTCTGTGCACCTGCTTTCCTTCTACTGTCCTAATAAGCATTTTCAATTTCCCCTCATAAATGTTGTTAATGAAAATATTTTAGAAAGTTGACCTAAATTGACACTAAAATGTGTCAGCAGCCCTATGATATCTCCTTTCTCATCCATAATAGACCACTGATACTTAGTGAATATTGTTATCTTATCAGTTTTATATCTACTGATACAGCAACCATTTTTGTCTCTTTTCTATAAAACTTTCATTTATTCATAGTCTAGATATACTTTTTTAAGGAGCATCTGTTTTTTCATTGTCATTATCTTAATTATTCTGCATTTGTCTGCCAACATCAAAAGTGTTGGATTAACCACTGCTGTCTTCTTGACAAAGTCTCTGATTCGGTCCCCCTCTTTCTCTTTTTTAAGTCCATTTTCAAGTTCATGTACCTTATACTTTGAAGACTGAGGGGACAATGTAGCTTATAGTTATAGATATGAGTTGTAGGTACACATTCAGTGCACTCATAGAATACTAAGGCAATATGGAACTGTAGAATCACTTAGTCTCAGAAAAGCTGTTTGGAAGGGACCTCTGAAGATCACCTTGTGTGTCTCCTCAAAGCAGGAGCATCCCTGCACTAGGTCAGATCAGTTATGGTTTTATCTACCCAAGTCTTGGAAACTACCAAAGAGGGAGGTTCCACACCCTTTCTGGGCTGTCTGTTCCACAGACAGTGTAAATGTATGTTTTTGGGGGGTGTGTGTTACCTGCTATTGGCTAACCTGAGACTCCTAGGTGTCCTTTCTTTGGCATTGTCCCCCAGCATCAAAATGAGTTTGGCTCCAGCAGCCTCCTTACTATGTTTTGGAAAGTCATAGAAAGTATCTCTGGAAGTACTGGCATTTCTGCTAGCAGGAAGGACACACTGAAATAAAAACAATCACATTTTTGAATGCTACAATGGAATTGTATTGGAAAACACCCTAAATCCACATTATATAGTTTAGGTGTCCCTCCCATTGTATAAACCCAAAATATTTGACAAACTGAACAATATTTCTGTTCCTTCCTGGACAAAGAGATAATCAAAAGCTTGGCTGAAAAATAATAATGTAAAAAAAAAAAAAAGAGTGTGAAGACTCTCCACCCTTCACTGAAAAATTATGCTTAAATTTGTGACTTTTTGTCAAAAAGTTACAAAGGTTATACCTTTGTTTTGAATTGAATTCCCTTCTGGGTATCAGAGTATGTTTTTTAAAGTAGGAATAGATTAAATGTTATTTCATAAACATATGAAAGACTCTGCCAATATATCTGTGGCTAAGCCATAAAAAAATTGAAGTAAAAATAATGCAGTATTTAGATCTCTGAAATTCAAGCTTCTGCAATTGTGATTAAAACATCATAAAATATTATGATAAATAGCACGGCGGATTTTACTGGGCTAAAGTAGTAAAGTTTAAAACAGTATATCTGCAAGCTAAAAATTAAAATCTAAAAATAAAGCTAGTAAGATATTAATATTTATGTTGAACTTAGTGGCAGAAAAAATGCCCTGAGCAAATTTCCTGCTTAAACATTGATGTTGTAAAATACCTTCAAGGTAGGATCTCAGACAGTACTTTGACTCCGCACTTAATGATATTAAATGTAAAAGAGTAAATTATGTACAAACCTCTAAAAAGATAAAAATGCTGAAGTGTATTGTAGCTCCCTGTCTGATGTAAATCAGAAGAGATTCCACAGACAGTAGCAGACATAAATCAGTATAAAAAGAGTGAAGAAAAGCAGAACAATTTTTTTAAGCTAGATGATAAATATTTTTGTTAGACTTTGCAGAAATTTTACTCTTAGATTTTCAATTATAGTATATAAAATAAAATAATATTCCACATTTCTCCTTACTTTTGCGTTTCTCAGAATACTTTATATGCTGCCTGCACATGAAAGAACCACATCACTTAATTTAGAGATAAACTGATGGTGAAGCAAACTATTTTTCAAGAATACAGAGCTTTGCTGGGCAATGTGAAGTGTAAAATATTGAAATTGTATTGTGAGCAAGAAGCTGATGATTTGGGCTATTTTAACTTTGGAAAGCTGCTACAGGATCTTTGAACATATTAAAAATAATGTATAGCAAAAGAAAAGCCATTGTGAAAAATTACAGAGGAAGAGCAAAAATTTGGTCGTGGTAGATGGAGCTGCATGAATGAAGCATGAGTTCTAATGTCTGATAATAGAGTTTAGTTGAAACGAAATTAGTAATAAATCACACCTTCTTAGAGTGAGAGTAATTAATCACTGTGATGGTTTATTGAATAAAGTAGTAAATTCATCACTTGGAGTCTTTACCAATAACACAATTTATTCCTTAAACTATCCCCCAAGATGCTGAGCTTGATAGTATTTACTTATGTAGCAGAGTATTTCCCACCTATGCAAAATTTATGAACTAGAAATGTGTTGTGTAAGAGGTAAGTCTAAACGACTCTAGGAGATTTCCAGTTCAGTTCTGTTATTCTGAGTGGTTTTGTCTGATATTAAGAAAAAGGTAAAAAGCTATGTGTGTGTGGGGGGGGTGGGGTGAGGTGGTGGTCCTATTGCTTATTTGAGTAATGGCATTACACTTATGAACACTCAAGTATTTTAGTGTTTCATATATTGCATGATTTATATACAGTGGTTTTCCATGATGATTATATTGATTGCTTACATTCTTATGAATGTTTGTCCAGACAGTAAGTCATCTAACTGGTGTTTTTAAAGTTTTTGTGTCCGTATATTCTTTGCCCTTTTCTTGCATTTCAGATCAATTGTATCTCTGTCTTCCTGGCAGGACTAAAACTTGTGCCTGCTTTGGAGTATGACTCAATTCTTTCATGCTTTGTAAATTAGATAAATGTTTTTATTATTGTACTGGGTCATGGATAATATCATTTACACTCCGTGAAGGAATCTGGAAACTTTCTGTATGATTTAGAATGAAAATTCAAGATACTGATGTTTTACCATACTTCAGCCCAGATATTTTTTCAGTTTAGAGCTGCAACAAATTCTTTTATTTTTCTGTCATGAAAGTTCAAATACACATTCACATAGAGGCTGCTCATTTGCCTTGTCATGCAAATGCAAAATTTTACATTTTAACTCTGATATATGTAGAGGATCCCTTCCTTCCTCAAGCTTGCAGCCGGAACATTTTAAGCCAAGCAGACGAAGTGCCATGACAGATCCTATCAACCACTTGGTTGAAGCAGAGTTCTGCACGATCAGTCCTTGTGAGGACCCAAAAATATTTCATGGTAGGGTTGCTTTTTCGTATAAAAAATCTTGTACATGGTCCTTTGCTATTCTTTCCTCCCATTTTTCTTTTGTTCTGTTCTTTTTATTATCCACTGCTACAGCCATTTTTTTTCTTTTTTGTCCAGATTTCTCCTCTGCAGTGTATCCTGTCTTCAAACAAGAGAATCATAAGATAAAGCTGTAGAGCCCTAAAAAATAGCACTTGAAAATAACCTGAGATTTTTCAGACCCTAGTGGCCATTCAAACACAAAATAGAGCTGAGAGCCCCTGTCAGATGTGATCCTGGCTTTGTGATGAAGCACACAATTCTAATTTCCCTTTGACACCTCTGGGTCTGAAGGCCCTGGTCACAGTATGTCAGCAAATGGCACAGATAGTCCTACGTAGCTGAAAGAATTTTTCTCACTGAGCAATTGACAATCAATGAGGAGTCAAGGGACTCAGCTTGATTCCCCACATCCTCTAATGCAGGCTACTTCATTATCCAAATTAATCTTGTTCTATAGCACAGGACAGATGTAGATATATAGGTGGATCTTACTAAGGGAGAATATCCATCTCTTGAAGAAAGGTGCCTATTAGCCTCAGCAAGAATCATACATTTACCTGGCTAAATAATCCATGTTCTTTGCCTTATCTTCCCACACACTACTTTCCCACCAACCTTAAGTTATTTGTATTCTCCACTAAAGTATTGCAGATTTCCTTCACTTTACAAAGTTCCATATATCCACCTGTCATGAGCCTGTAGTTACAATGTCTGTCCTCAAGTGTCAAAGAGTACTGGTTAACTTGTCCCAATAACAACTCTGTTCTCAAGTAGCATCTGCCTCCAGAGCTCCCAGCATCTCCCTTTTTGGGTTGCTGGTAGTTGTTGCTTGCTAGTCTTCCCACTGATGCTGTCCTTTCTGGTTGCAGTTACTGCTGACAAAAAGATGACGCAAATATCAATACTATGCCTGAACCTTGCTGAAAACAGTTATCTAAAGATAGGAAATTCTTAAAAAAATCATCCAGATTTTTTTCATTAGGGGGATTTTTGAATTCTACATTGAGCAAGATGTCAACATATCTGTTTTTTCATTAAACTTCTTCAGCGAAGACTGTTGGTCACATACTCAAGTAAAATGATTCTTGATGTCTATATAACATTTATAGACCAAGTATGGACTGAATTCTGTGATGAAATGTTTATAGTAGGAAAATATTTTAGTTATCTTTTTGTATTTCCAACTATGTATTTCAAACTTTCCTAAAAATATTTTGAAGACTGGGATTTGTCTAGTAGATACCCAGAGCTCTCTGTATATCTCAGCCTTGACTTAGGCCTGCCTATTTTATACAGAGCTGATGCAGCACTGATGATCGTGTAGTTGTGACTTATATGAAGAATTAGAAGAAAGGAGTAATTATGGACAAAGAAAATTCATAATTACTGAATATATAGGAAGTACTGCTGGGAATTTCAAAGAATTTGAGTAGAGCTGTGGGATAATGGTGGCCAAAAGACAGAAAAGACATTGTATTCACCTGCAACACTACAATATACATTGTTCATATGTTGATTAATTTCTCCTAATCTTCCTCTCATTCTTTTAGAGTTTTGGTTAGAATTTCTATCTTACATCCTGCATTTGAGAGGAAACTGAAGTGGCAGTGGCCATACTTTGCTTCAAGTCTCTGTATGCCTCCAGAGAGAGCCATAAGGGCTGGGAAAAATCCACCTGTCAATCACACCTCCCAACAAACTCTAGTTATTGGTCAGCAATCTTGCTTTAGATAACATCAGTCCACAGTTTATCTTCTCTAAAGTGTTTGTAAATGCTGAGTGGAAAATTCATGCTGTGCTCTGAATTTTGAAAAAACAATTGGCGTTGTTCTACATGAATACTGTGCACCTAAACTCTTCAGATAGCTTCCAAACAACGTGATGAATCCTGTTGTAATATTAAAATTTTAAATGTTAAGGCTGGATTCTGCAATTCTGTCTAATATGTCTACAGCAAGCAATCAGCTAGTTCTTACAGGATTGTAGGACCCAGCCTACACTTACAAAACATCTCAATCGAGCAATGATACTGTTAAGAGTTATTAGAAAATATTGCTGAGGATATTAATATCTAATTATACTAAACTGATTTGTAATTAACTCCACAGGAGCACAAGAATAATGCTTGCAGAATTAATTAGGACAACATTAAATAGAAGACATTTTTCTTTTCTATTTGTTTGGTTTAAGAAATCAATGTAGTTATTTTGGAGGGTTCCACTGTTTTTATGTCTTTTTGAGCTTCACAGACATGCAGGTTCCTACTTAAGAAATTATTTTCTTCTTCTTTTAACCTACCCATTTTACTTATGCTCCAGTTTGGAACCAAACAAGTATAAGGATTGCAAGTCAGGATTTATTCTTCGCCTTAATTAAAGATTCTCCTAGTCCCTCAATAAATGTCCCTTAATTTGTCCTGTGTTAGATAATGACCATTTAGGACCTTGGCAAGCCTAAAGGGTTTTTTGAGCTGTTCTTTTGGGCTACTTAGCTTGATATAAATGCAGTTAGGCATGACCTCATTTACCTCTCATGGAAATAGATAATAGTGGCAAGATGTCAGTCCTTTATTTAGCTGTTTTAGTGCCAAGTTTTACTTTTTTTTTTGTCTTCACTGCTGACCTTCAGGATATGCTGCAAAGCCCTACCTGTTCACCAAGTTTTCCATAAGGATTGAAGAAAAAACATTTAAGAAAGAAGTGGGAAGGATCTCCATTTCTGTGGATTAGGGAAGGGCTTAATTGGTATTGTCTCACCCCCTTAGCTGCAGCTGGAGGGATCACAGCACACAGAAGAGGATAGACAGTTAAGAGGCACTTCAAGACACCTCTATGTATTTTAAGTCCCTTATTAGCTTATATAGTTTTTCTCAGGCCCCATGAATTTCAAGGGATATGCACAGTGGGTACAGATGCCCTTGTTGTCTTTCAGGACCTCCAATAAATTCCCACTTTAGGGTTGCTTTGTTCCAGCTGTACAGAGAAAGTAGTTGTAGAACATCCCAAGGTCTTTTGCTCTATGATTAATTTACATACATTTCATTTTGTAAAATGTGTTTTAACACCTGTTCATTAACTTCAGTCATTTCAATATAGTCTCTCCTGTAAAAATTACTTACCTGTATTACTATAGTGCACCAAAGCCTAATCTTCACAAACCCTCTCTGGAATAAGTTGCTCTTCAAGTAGAGGGTTAGGTGTAATCCTCACGTGAAAGATTTCCCTCTCAAATAAACAACATTTGTACTTAAATGCAAAACACACTTCTCATATCTAAGAATGAATCCTTGCTACATTTCTTTGCTATTTGGCAGCAGACTTTTTGTTCACACTTCTGTGTTTGAGAGGTTCACAGATCAGATGTTTTCTTTGTCTCTGCTTTCTTTGATAGGAAAGAGAGGAGTTGATTCCAGGCTTCACAGCTTTGTGCTGAGATACAGCTGCCTCAAGTAAATTTGGCTGCTTAGAAACACTTTGTCCACTTTTTTCTGAAAGCCCCTGAGATTTAAACCTGCTATCTCCATAGTCCCAGGCTGCTTGGCTCACTTGCTTTTGTAGAAGAGGTAGCTGTTACATCTAGTTTTAATGCAAATTTCTCAGCAAGAAGAAGGAAGCCCAGAAAAAGTGAAGTAGAGCAGATAAAGTGCTATTGTTGTGTCATGTCTTTTCATGAGCTTTTGAACATGTTTCTAGCCTGCTGGCTTCAGCCCTTCTTATGGATAGCTTCATCCTTGGTACTTTTAAGAAACTGTTTCTAATGTACAACCAAATTTCCTGTCTTCTTAAGGCTACTTTCATTTCCAAGCTGATCATGGCCCAGTTAGAAAATCACACAACTGCCTGAAACAGAATGGTAGTAGCAGGTAGCGAACCTCGAAAGGTGGTAGCATTTTGCCCTCACAGATGTCAGATATTCTGAATAAGGTTAGGTATGAACTATCCATAGTAGCCTGCAGCATGGAGTTCTCAGAGAGCAGCTTCATCAAGTTTACTAAAACAATTTGCTTACTACACAAGCTACAGCATCTTGAACCAGTACATTTTTATGTCCCCAAAGGTAAAGTTTTTAGATGCTAGATACAGCACTTAAAATGAATAAATGTTTCCCATAATCAAATCCTCATTTATTCCTCCATTAGCAGAATCACTCCTTGTGTGACATTGCATTGCATGATCTATTCATGAGGTTGGGAGTGAGACAGAGATAAGTGTGCACAGATATAAACGCGTGTACATTTCACGCACATTTCTGTGAGAACACATATTTAGATGTAGGTTCTCTCTGTGTATGAAGGTAGAAAGTGGGAGCAGAGAAGGAATAAAAGTTGTTCTGAGTCTTCAGTAGGTACAGAAAAAGCCCTTCTCTTGCCCAGGAACCCCACACTTTGCTCCCCATCTGCAGTACCTGACAGCAGCATCACCTCCAGAGAACACATTTGCTCTAGACTAGAGATGAGCACCTAGTCCAGGGAGAGGCCACAAACATAACTGAGGGCCTGAAGCACCTCTCCTGCAAGGGAAGGCTGAAAGATCTGTAACTGTTCAGTCTGAAGATGAGAAGGCTCAAAGGAGCATCTTACCAATTTGTATATATGCCTAAAGGGAGGGTGCAAAGAAGACAGAGCCAGGATTTTTCAGTGGTGACAAGTGACAGGACCACAGGCAATGGGCACAAACTGAAACACACAAACACTTCTTCACTGTGAAAGTGACTTGAGCACTGGCACAGATTGTCTGGAGAGGCTGTGGATTCTCCTGGAGATAGTCCTGGGCGACTGTTTTATATGTGAGGTTGGACCAGGTTGTCATCCAGGGCTCCTTTTCAACCTCAGTCATATGTGATTTCTGTCATCTGGAGTAAAGCTAAATTTTAGCAGAGTCATTTTTAAATGGAAGGCTGATTCTTCAGGTAACATCTTTTGAGTTGAATGTAACCATTTAGATGTCTGTCCTTTACATAGTTCTTAATTTTTATGTTTGTGTACATTTTATTATGTTTGTATATAGCTGATGTGTCAGAAGCCCAGAACTGGTAGTGGTGTCAGCTTCAGGGTAGCACTATCTAAGGTAATTTCCACTAGTTCAAGTTCTGCAAGTGGTCTCACTTCTGACTAGAGCATAATAATTTAGAAGAGACTTTGTGTTGTGTTGGGTAGACCTCTGTAGGTTATCAAGCTGAATGTTGTTTCAAAGACAACTGTATTTTGCACTGCTCTTTGCAGTGCTGGCATGGGTTGTGTTTGGCCACTAATTAATTTTTTTTTCTGGCTGGTATGCTGTATGATATGCCCTTTTGTTTTCTGGACCGTGTTCATCTTTTGTCCTTGCCGAAGTTTTATTTCTTTTGCTTACCTTCTTTAAGGTGGCTGTTGTGTTACTTTGAATTATTTTACCCTGCAAATCTAAAAATAGTTTTAAAATATTGGGAGGAGATTTGAGACCTGCAATGAGTAGCAAATTGCAGGATAGATGCTCTGTGGCCTATTTCCAGTTTTAAATGCTATTGCACAGTTGCATAACTGAAGTGCTGAACTCAATTCTCTTGTCCACTTGTTTCCTCTGAGGCCTATGCTCATACACTTGTATAGGGAAAAAACCTACACTTTTAAAATATCCTAGTAATTTTAATGAACAACAAAAATGAATTATGGCAAGAACTTTGAAATGAAGTTGTAATTCAATTCCAAGTATTGTTCTTCAGGTTTCAGTCAAAAAATTGTTTAAAAAATATAGAAAACATTTAATGACTGCAGCAGATATGAATTAATTTTTTTTTCTGATCTTGCAGTAGCCAGATTGCAGTGTGGTAGCTGAAATTAAGCAGCTATAATTCATGAAGAGAAGGATCAGATCTGAGTGAAAGATGATTCAAATACCACCCTGTAGTTACATGAAAGAATAAAGTGTAAGCAAAATATTTGGAATATGTATATGCCAATTTTTCAATTAATAAGAAAATGTATCTTTGCTCTCTCTGATAATTACCTCAATTTTAAAAAACAATCTTTAAACCTCTGGCAAAAGTCCTATGTTGTTTCTCTTTCAGTCCCTTTATTCTGTATGTTTTTTAATCACTTTCTTTTTTTTTTATTTACTCTTTCAGTCAATGTTTCTACACTTTCAGCTAGGTCCTTTGTGGCTGCACTTTCTCTATTCCCACTGCCTCTTACCTTCCACTCTTACTGCTGAAATCCATGCTTTGCAGACAGCAGTCTGCATTGTTAAGGTTCTCTGTAGCACTCGTCCTCAATCTTTTTTTAATCAAACGACTTCTTCCAAAATACTTCTTTTTTTTTTTAAACCAGGAATCAAGCATACTGGTAAAAGTGAAGCCAAGGGACATGGGGTCAAGAAAAGGGCTAATAGAGTTTTAAGTTATTTTCTGCAGTGTTAAGAACAGAGTTAGTGCTTTAGAGAAGAGTATAAAATCACAGACATTTGCTTGTGGATGCTGGAGATGAGAAAGTTAAAACTGAGGTTGACAGGAAAAGGAAAGTATGATGTTGTCTGCAGTCTCTAAGTGCATCAGTACTTTTCTTCACAGAAGTTGGAGATGCTCCTCTAAACGCTTACCTGATAATGGCTACTGCCAGCTGCAAACTATCAATTTACAAGGACCTCTTATCTGGTCTAAGGAAATTCTTAACATTAAGGTTTCTGAGCACTGTATTCTCTGTGTTGCCATTTCTTAGGTGCCAAAATATGAATTATCTGGTTCTGGAATTTCGAAAGTAATGGGACTGGGGAGGGAGAGAGGGGGAAAGGCTGAAACCAGATGGATTAAACTGTGTATTATATACTATACATCTGGTCAGATTTATTGATGTCCCACTCAGCAAAACCAATAACAAATTCTAAGAAATTTCATGTAATATGTTTCTAATCTATAAATGCCATTGCTAATCTGTACTGGAATTACTGCTTTCCAAGGAGGTAACTATTTCTCCAAACCCCTCATGTATTCTTTATTTCAAATGCCTGATTCATTAAGTGAGTTTCTAAATTTTGAAACTGATAGCTATTTATTTATCTCAGCCTGGTCTGCCAGCAAATCGTGAGTTTCTTCTGCTTCCTTAACCTTTCCCTCATGGTCCTCCTGGAGCTGATATGGTAGCAGTACCCTCAGGCTCCCTAATGAAGTTACAGCAACTTATCTCTAACTCAGGAAAAAATTCTGGTTTGGGGGCATTTTGATTGTTTACCTAATCTGTATCCTAAAATAACAACAGTACTTTTATATCTGTTGAGATTTGCTCAGTCATTACAGAACAAAACTAAACAAAACAAACTAAAAAGCCCACGTTTTATTGATCCAGCAAGAAATTCCAGAAAAATTTAAGATCTACTTCAAAAAAATAACTAATCAAATATATATATGAAGTGGACAACAGGAAACATTTTCTCATTAAGTCCTTCTTATTAGTTTCTAAGTTTATTGAGGAAAGTAACTGATTTAATAGTGTGTTTTTAAAGTACTTTCATTTCCTTGACTAAGTGTATGCTAGTAAATGAAATGGGCAAGGGGTGACTCTTGGACTGGCTGGTAAAGCACAGTTCAAGTCTCTGCAGTTGTTTTTACTGCCCAAAACAGAGCAGTCACATCTACACAGCCTTTTGGGAATGAACCTTAATCCAGGGAGACTCTCAAGCCTGGCTCTGGGCTCTGGAGTCTGGACTGAAGAGTTCTCCTAGCTGACTCAAGCTACATCTGTACCAGATAGTGTGCTAGAGATCTAAAAGCAGGGATGGCTGTATTACAGAGTTTGAGCCATGGTTAAGTTATTGGTGCAGACATGGGTTCTATGGCACAGAGAGCTTTTAGCAGGGACAACTTCACAAAGCTATCTTCCTCCTCTTTTCAGTTCTCTTTTAGCCTTCCAAACCAGTGCAGCAGTGTTATGAATGCAATTCCTTACAGGATCAGTTGCCTCAGTCCTGTTTCAGAACACTGTAATTATAAACTAATGGTGTGGATGCCATAAGAACACTTAATACATTTCATCTGAAAGGCTATCCTAGTTCTCTTTAAAATGAATGTACCCATCACTGGTCTGACAGTACAAAGCAGTATTACAGCCTAAGAGATAACTTCTCACAGTGCCTTTTTGTGCATGCTTTTCAGGTATGGATTGAAAATGTGCAAATGTTTTTCTGGCTAGTATGCAGTATTGTCACGATCGAAATTACTACTGGGCTGAAGAGAAGTACAGTGATGTGCTTATTTTTTTCAATACAGTGATTTGCTGAGATAGAAATTTCTTAAGTCTTTGTCCATATCTGAGGACAAAACCAGTGCTTCATATAATTGTTTTCTGGACAGAATGTACAGTCTAGGCAGAGCATGTCTTACCCTGCTGCTTCTGAACCTTAGAACACATATTCAAAACAATTAGATGAGTTGAGAGCTCAGGCAAAGCTGTAGCCAGTTGCTTTAACCCCTGCTTTTTAGAGTGTGTGTTCACCCAGAAATCCCAAATCATAAATTCTGGATGGGTGAGAACCAACCCAAAAAGTAGCTAATCTCTTGAAGGGAGGGTGGTTACTGTGTGAACAAAGGGTTGGAAGGAACCTTGAGGTTGGGAATTCAATTGCTATCCCCAGGCAAGGCCAGCTTCAAAGCTACATCAAGGTCTTATCCTGTCAACTTTCTACATTCTTCAAGAACTGATGTTCCACAGCATATCTGATCCACCTGTTTTAAGGCTCTCCAGATGTATGTCAGACCCTGGAATAACCCAGAGTTATTCAGAAACTAGTATACATAATTGTTTGTGTATCAAGGGAGGCAAAGTCTGTCTCTAAATATCCTTTAATGGACTAAACAAGAGAATTAGGTATTCCAATATCAAAAAAACTAGTTAATTGTGATACATTTGGTTTTTAACTGAAATAAATAAACATTTGCATAAGGAAAGAGAGATTTTCATTGTTATGCACTTAAGACATAGGCAATAATATTCATAACTATGAATTAAGAAAATTTGCTTCATATTTATGTTTATTAGAATAAGGCAGTTAATTAAAAAAAGAGGAGCACTTCTTTCAAAGAGAATGCACTGTTAAATTTCTGTCTCTTGGAGGGTTTTTTTTAAGAGAAAGAATAAGAAAAAAAACCTTTCCCCCCCCTTTATATAGTATTAATATCAAATGGTGATAATGTAGAAAAAACAGCTATATTTTTAGAAAGCATTCCGCACTACCTAGACACAGGCAGCATGACTCATGGTAGCAGTTTCTAGATAAACAAGGTGAAGAAAAATTATGAGAAAAGTGTTAGCTTACTTTAAGTTTCAAATACAGCCAAAATTACATTGAACAATTTAGCCTTGTAATAACTTTCAGTAAAATTAAGGCATAAAATGTAATTGAGTATCTCTTCTTGATTTACCCTTTATATAAAAATTCCTATGCCTAATGCATCATATTGTTAGCATCTTCCGATAGCTTGTTCTGTGTTGAATACATTCTGACCCCTGGCATTTCTGTAGAACATTCAATGCTTTTAATCATAGCATTTGTAGTTTTGTATCATGTATGCATATGCATCTGCAATATATATAATGCTGATATTCATGTATATGTGTTAATGTTACTGAAGGCAAGTTCAGAATATTAAAGGGGTTTTTTGGGGTTGGTGGTTTTTTTTCCCATTCTTGGAGCACAAAGTTTCAAGTCCATTTGTGATCCCCTTTGCTTTCTGTGGGAAGTACCATGCACAATTTTAGGCTGGACCTCCAAAATGAATCTTTTGCAGAAGGTTTCACCCTGTCTTTCATATTTCATATTTGTATGACCGATTTTAACTAGTGGTTGATAAAACAGTGTTTTTATTTTTAAAAAAGACAGAATCTTCTGAAGAGATTGACCATAAGTGAAAGCTGAAGCAAAATTTTTTGGAAGTAGTACTGCTTCATGTCTTTAATTTGAGAGGAACACAGAAGTTCTATAATACTTTGTCCAAAGTATAAAAGCACTTGGGAAAAAGATTTACCTTGCAGAAGGTCAAGAAATAAGCACTACAGTAGGTGCCAAGAAGTACACTGAAGGAAATAGCTGTGTTTAAAAGCACTAAAATGCTGACCTTCAGAAAGAATAGTGGCAGATAATGCTTTTATTTAAAACAAAAGGCTTCATCTTTTTATGAATCAGGTGCATTATCATAACCAGCATCATTTAGCAGCCCTCACTGACAAATATTATTTTTGACATTTCTAGACTTAGCCTAGATTCAGCACATAAAGAAAAGACCTTGCCCTTCACTGTCTTTGGAAGAACGAAATACCAAAGGCAAAATATGTATGATAAGTTATTAAATAAACAAATGGATTAACTTTGAATGCACTTCCTCTTAAAGCAATTTTTTTTTAAATAATTTGATGTTATAACCAGTGCAATTCTGTCCTAGGTTTGGCTGGGATGGAGTTAATTTCTTCTCAGTAGCTTATACAGTGCTGTGTTTTGGATTCAGTATGAGAAAAATGCTAATAACACACTGATGTTTTGGTTGCTGCTAAGCAGTGTTTATCCTAAGTCAAGGACATTTTTTCTGTCTCTTGCTCTGCCAGTGAGGAGATACAAAAAAAAAGTCATCAGGGAGAAAAGCCAGGACAGGTGACCCAAACTGGCCAAAGAGATCTTCCACACCACAGAAGGTCATGCTCAGGATATAAAGTGGGGGAGTAACACAGAAGGGGGCTGATGGGGATGTGAGGACAGGGTCTGGCATCAGTCTACAGGTGGTGAGCAATTGTGTTGTGCATCACTTCTTTTCCCTGAGTTTGTTCTTTTTTATTTTCTCCTTTTCTTTATAATTATTTCCTATTATTATTAATTTTGCTTTTGTTTCAGTTACAAAACTGTCCTTATCTCACCTGAAAGTTTTACTTTTGATTCTTCTCCCCATTCCACTGGGATGGGGGAGGTGAGTGAATGGTTGCATGGTGCTCAGTTCTGTCTGGGGTTAAGCTGTGACAGTTTTTATCATTTGGTGTTACAACCACAGTAATTTATACCCACGTTCCATGTAAAGACCAGGTCTGTCAGTACAGTTCTGTAAACTGCAGTCACTCAGACTTAACTAATAGGGTTTAAGATACAATTTTTGTCTGCATGGCTAGTTCACGTGTGTGACTCTGTGCCCCATGCAAACTTCAGCCGATCACTTTGATTTCTAAAACAGTACATGCTTAGTTCTTCAGGTTTTGTATCCTCCCTTGGTTTTATACAGGTCAAGGCAAGTGTCTCTCTCTTTTTAAGTCTGCTGGGTCCCAGTTTATAGTCCAGTCACATTTTTCCCCAATTGGATGACAGTGTTAAAATGTAAAAAGTGAAATACAAAAGTTAGAGTTCAGGTTGGTCTGCCCACTCAGACAAAAAGGCAGTAATGAAAGCTGACGGGTCTGTACCTTTCTTTTTTCATGTAGGGAATAATTGAGTACCTCAGCTGATAAATTGAATAGAACTATGCTTCTCTGCCTTTCTTTCACTACCCTCTTAATATAGGTAATTTGTACTACAAAAGATGGATACCGTCTGAGTGTAGCAAAGTTATAAGTGTTTACTTATGACAAAGATGTCATAAATTCTCTCTTTCTTCTTCACCTGCTTGCTGCTACTTCTCTATTTCCAAAACCCTAAATGTGAGCAGAATCTTGTAGCATATTGGTTCTTGCAGCTCCATTAGCAAATATGGTACAATTATCAGATTGGGTTATCAGAGGTGATTTTGCTGGAGAGAGTAAGAGAATACTAAAATGAACCATTTTTTGTCTTAAGGAGCTAGAAAATATCAGAAATACATGTAACAACATTCATAGGTTAATTAACAAAATTTTCTCTGGCATGTACAATACATTTTCCTGACTAAATCACACTAGCCTCCTGGTGTGGAATCAAAGAGATGCTGTGGAGAAGGATTTCATACTCATCATAGATGTACCAATTTATTTATTTCTCCATTAGCTTATGAGAACTTTTTCAGAACATCCTGGATTTTCAATGAGGAAGGGAAAGGAGAAATGTTCACTTAAGGGAAAATTTGTATTGGAAATTGAATACTGAATCTGTTAAATTCTAGCTAAGAAAGCCCTGAAATACGTCTCAACAGACTGTAGAAGGAACAGTATATATTTGTCTTCCCTCTTGGTTTAAATACTTTATCACAACAAGCAGGACTCTTCACAGTGGTAAATTGCGACTTCAGTTCTCATTTTCTTTATACTTCACATGATGACATTACACATAAAGAATTGTCAGGCCTGCGTAGAATATAGCATAACTCAAATGTACGGAGACCTCTCCAGACAGCATAAATTACAAATTAACCCCAGAGACAGAGTCATGTCTTTCTCCATCTCTTGCCTAGTTCTAAAGGGAAAAGGAAAGTGTCATTGGACAAAAGCTATTGTAAAGAATTACCTCCCCAAAATAAGTTGATTGTAGCCTGTATCATTCTAGTGATGCAGGTTGTGGCACAGCCCCAGAAAGAAAGAACTGTATAAATGTGGAAGAGGAAACTTTATTCACTGGAGCAGGAAAAGAAGATTGGGCAGGATGTCGTGCAGAAACATGAATATGTTTGTCAAGCTTCATTGCCGAATCCAGTGTCTTTTTAAGCCATACTCCCAGAGTCGTGTAACATTTAAGACTTCTCCACATGGCTCTTGGGCTTCAAGCATACTCCCTGACACCTCAATTGGGAAGCTTTTCTAATCTTGAAAAATGAGCTGGTCTGGGTTCAAGACTGTCTGGGAGCTGGCTACAATCCTGATGGATAGGGGACCAATCTTTTTATCAAACTTCAAATGTCTGAAGAGAGAACTGCTTGTCCTTTCTTGCACAAAGGCACAAAAATTCCTTCCTTTTGTCTTCTGTCCCTCTAAATTCAGTCACTAGGTAAGAATGATTTGAATTGAAGTAGTGTATAAGGGGCCACCCCTGCCGGAAGAAATGACAGGAAGTGACCTAGCACAGCTGGTCTTAAGGACATGACAGGTGGGTTTTGCCCTGTAGAAATAGCATGAAATCATCCTTCATTTTCAAAGGAGAATACCTGAACTACCCTCTGCATGGTTTGCTCATCAGCAGACTATTTCAGATGGCAGAGTCAAGCTCACAGAAAATAAATACAGCCAGGAAACCACATAGGTTCTTTTCTCAGTTTCTCAGAACTTCACTTTCAGAAAGATGCTGCTAGTCATTTCTGTTTATTGTTCTCCCTGTTTCCAGCTGTTCGGTTTGCCAGATGAGCATAATTACTGACAGAAATTACAATAATTTAAAAGTAAAATTGAATTACTCGTACTATCCCCTTCCAAACACTAGCTGAAAGGATTTAGAAGAATTCAGATTTCAGACTACTCTACTATTATAATGGAAAATCCCATTTTCCTCATTCTTCAACTTTTTCTTCCACATTCCACCTTCCGTACATAGTAATTTCCATTCATTGACAGGTCAGTCTGTTTATTCCTAAATATGATTATACTGCTTTCAACATTAAGGAATAGGAAACTGCAGTCTGGGCAAACTCACTTCTAGCGTCAGCCAAATGCACATCTTGCCTGAAAACCAGCTGGCTACTGCTAGGTGCAGTGCTCCCTTACCTTGTGAATCTGATGATGCCATATCTTGTTATCATCTGAGTATCTGGTCACAAAGGACAAGTAATAAATATTTTCCTTATAGAGTACTCATTTTTGCACTTCTTGGTCTCTATATCCTTCGCTACGTAAAATGCGTTTTGCGTTTCCTGTATCTTAAGTATGATGGTATTGACTTATTACATTATGAGAAGATGTTTGTATAGATAATGTGCAGTTTTTGAATGCAAGCTGATGTGATGAATTCCTCCCAAATAAGACCTGAATGCACTAGAAGATTCCTCTGGTGGACATTTGTATCAATGGTTCCTATAGTGAATAAGAGGAAGCTTCATCAGCATACCCCTAGCTATGTGTCAGGCACACAGCTGCAATTTACAGACATCTCATGGAGTACAGTAACTACAACTTTAAAAAAGTAAATTATAAAATTAAAACAAATTATTATTTTTTTCACATTTCTGTAAAATAATGTATACCTGTGTTTTAAAGAAAGCGTTAGGAAGATGGCACAAATTAGACACAATGGAACAAATAAAAATTAACATCTATAGCTCAGTTCTTTTTTCTTTTACTGTTACTTACAATATTTCCCTAAAATGTGGACCATCTCCAGCCACTCTTCAGTTAGGAAAATGTCCTCTTTTCTTCAATTTAATGTAGCATCAGCTACATGAGCGAAGTCACAGTAAAATGACTACAAACACTATGAAAGAGAAAACATGTAAAAAACAGTACTATGAGAAGCTGAATTTGGCTGTACTACTATGACATTAACACCCTGTGGATAAGCATCCTGACTGCTGAAGGTTTCCTAATAGGAAAACTTTGATTCCTGGCACTAGTTCTAGTCTTTGGCACTCAGTTTAGCACAACCATGACTGTAGTTGAGGGTAGATCTACAGAATCTCTGTTTTCTAAATTACTAATAAAGAACAAATATTTTACCAAGATTACTGTACTTTACATTGGGCTGTAAGAAAATGATTACAAGGTTGAGACATAAAAGGGATGCAGCTGCCAAAGCAGGTAGTTTGTTGCATTTTACATTGCTTTAGGTGGTATATCTGGACTCATACTTTCTTTGAAACCTTGTATACACATGTAAATGCAAATGGGTAGACAAATCTGCAGGGGACTTTCATATGATGACATCAACTTTGGTATTCTTATAGACATTAATTTTCTTCCAGTTTTCAATTTTTGAACACAGTTTAGGTGAGTGAAAAAGAACTATATTTATTTATTTTAAAATAAAATCCTCTTCAAGAATTAGCACAGTAGGCAATATGTTCAAGTACAGGGCCATTGTGGAGGCATTCCTGAAGAAAGGTAAACAGTAGAACAGCAGGTCCCTTTTGTAGTAATAATACATAAAGGGTTATAGTAATACTTTAAAGAAAGTGCTTCATGCTGAACTGCTATAAATCTGAGAGCTGACAGCAGATGGAGATTTCCTTATATGGTTTTTTTTGAAGAGGATATTAAAAGCCTCTTTTTTTTGCATTTTTATTCATCACAGAATCTTCACTGTGTAGCTCTTAGGAGGCAGAGGAAGACAAGGCTTTCTTGCTCCATTTATTTTCATTAGGAATGAAGTTATCCGCTTTGTATTGAATTCTGCCTATTCCTTCCTTGAGACTTACAAAATATTACCATATTCTTGCTTTCCAGTGCTAGAATGGAATTCCCATGATTCTGCATTCCTGGGAAACCTTTGTGGAATTTTGCAGTTGCAGAAAGATTCTTGTTCTCAAAAGGTGTTTAACAAGCCAAACAAGTCTCTAATAAAATGGTTCCCATGGAAGTTCTCTTTTGTAATGCCCAACTTGGCCATGAGTTCTCCCTTCATCTCCATAAGGCTTTGGACCAAGCCTGGTTACAGGCAGGGGGTGATACCTGAACTTTCTACCCTGCAGTTTCCAAAGTGTTCAGGTTTGTAATTTTTGGTTCTAAGAGCTTAAGTGTCTTTCCGTTGAAGAGGAGCAGACAGTATTACAGACCATGACATAAAAAATTCTCAATCAAATTACTTTGAAGTGTTCCAACCTGAAATGGAAAAGCAGAGATCTTGTTCCAGATGTGTCATGAATGACTAAAGCCAGAATAAGAATGTCAGAGCAGCCACCACTGCCAGATTCTGCTTCATGTTAGGATACAAACATTAAAAAGCTGTCATGCTCTGAGATGTCTTTAATCTTGTTGTGATTACATGTCAAGGGGTTAAGAAGGTAAACCTTTCTACTTTGGATTGGCTTTTTTCTTTTCTGAAATTAATTTTTCATATCAGAAATTATTCATTCATGGATCCAGGGAAAAGTAAATATAAATGTTTGGGAGCCAAGACAATGAGTTAAAGATGTCCTATAATTAACTTTGTTTTATTAATGTTTCACTTATTTCAAAGTAATTACATTCACAGAACTAATATCGCTGTATTCTTAAAACAAGTTATATGGATGCTTGAAATAAAAGGAGGGGATCTATCTTCCACTGCAACAGCACCTCAGCTTGGAAAACACAAAAACATAGACCTGTGGCCCTGCACACTTGGCACTTGAGTGAGGTTGCTCACATCTTTGTGTGCAAGCAGAGGTATGATGATAGGATTTAGGAATATGAATTTGCCTACCGGGAGTTCAAGCTGACTGAAAACAGTGACCTTTCAATAGTATTAAAGATATATCTATTTGTATAGCTTGTTTAATAGAATGCATATTGCATGTGTACAAATTAAATCTGCAGTGGATAGACTCAATGCAGAACTATAACAGCATATTTACTGTCTTTTTATTCTATTTCCCTATAGTTTGTAGCAGCACTTCAAATTGAAATCCTGTTCAGAAAGTGGCAGAACCACTTTTTTCCAAAGTAGTTGTCAAAAGACAATGAAACTTAGTGGTTAAGAATGTTTACTGAATGTAAATGTAGTTATCCTTATTATTCCAATAATTTAAGTGATGCTTTGATTAGACTTCTTTCTACTGAAAATAATTAAATGTGTAGAGGGAGGATATATTAAACATAAGTAGCCATTAGTAAAACTAGAGAAGAGATGATCACATCAAGTAGGTGAGTAGTTAATCAGAAAAATACAGGATTGTACACTTTAGATGGAACAAGAGAAAACATTACCAGAGAAAGATGTGAATTCCTAAGTCATAAAGTTATATATATATAACTTTAATGTGTGTTTTTGTGATCCTAAGAAAGGACTATGCACAAGAAAGAGAGAAAACAATAGATGTTTGTAATATATCCACATTATATAGTTTTTTTTTTTCCTTTTGCCATCATCCTCTAATATTTTATGAGGATTTTGTCTCCTTCCTTAAAACTGAAAGGTACTACAGTCTGAGAAATCTTTAAACTTAGGATTCAATGTCAAATTAGGGGCTAAGAAGATAAGCCTTTCTACTTTGGATTAGCTTTTTCTCCTTTTCTGAAATGAAATTTTCCTATCAGAAATTACTCATTCATGTGTCCAGGGCAAAGCAAATATAAATGCCTTGGAGATAAGACAATGAGTTAAGTATGTCCCTATAAAAATTACTCCATGTTAAGAGAAAGTATTGTAAAGTATGGTAATAACCTACCTTTCATGTGTGGTGCTGAAAATATTCTAGTGACACTACTACAGAATAAGAATTTTTTATATTTAGGTTAAGCACGGTGCACATTCCCTGTAGCATAAATTAAAAAAAAAAAACTTCACTGCACAGAATCTTACAAAAGCAGATAGATTTGCTCAGGTGAACACACTCAATATATTTCTTGCATAAATTACTTGAATTTGAACTGATTGTTTTCAATTCTTAAACAGTTGCTAGAGCTAATCAACATTAGATGTTATTTTAAAATACCAGGCAGAGCTGAAGTGTTTGGGTCTGGATTTACCCGTACAGGAAATTGCCTCCATCCATTTTGAAGTGGCATTTGTAATCTATTTTTCATCAAGGCCTGCTCATTTCTTTTTTGCTGATAGTATTCTTCTGGAAGGGGTAGTGGAGAAAAATAAATTAATGATGCTAATTTGGCACTTAAATACTTCAACAACTGTGGGATCAATGTAGTTTGTCTGCTACAGCTATGTACCAATGCCTTCTAGTCCATTCAGTCATGGGTTTGAGTTATATTCTTTGTTTAACCCATAGCCACTTTGTGCTCAGGCTTTCAAGATAGTGCTGTAGAAAATCATATGAATGAATTTTTTGTCTGAGTGAAAGTTAGTTAATTGGATATGTTGTTTTTCACTACCCATATTTAAAGTGGGATAATGAGGAGTGCAGAAAATCTAGAAGCATTACTATTTGTACAGTGTTTGGTGATCTTAGGCATTTAGTTTTGTTTAAGGGGTATTATTATGAAGAGAATTTTTACTTTCTGTAGGCCTCCAACTCTAAAGTTTAACTATCCATATAACATGGGAACATGTTTGACTTACTAGCACCGGGAGCATGAACACCTTTCTGACTTAGCAAATGATAGGCTAGAATTATAGCCTTGCTAGATGAAATAGATAATTAGGTTTAAATAATTTGCATAATATCTAAAAGTAATATTGTAGTATTGTTGGAAAAGCCACTCCCTGTTTGACATTGTCTTTTGCATCACAATCTGCAATCTTGACATATAAGGCCAGTTGCTTATCAGAAAGCAGTGATTGTTTAGAGACAGAAATTATAAGAAGAATGATTTTTCAAAAGAAATTGAATCATTCTACACTAGTACATAATTCTATATTATTTCCTATCTCCCTAATTTGCTTTTTTGCTTGTGGAATACCAATTTTTTTTACAAAGGGTATTTTTTAAAATAGAAATATATTAGGTTATGCATCTGTGAAGACATAAATAGAAACATTTGGGAAATAAATAGAAGTTTATAATAAAAATGATCATAAATAATGCTGTAGATGCTTTTTGGCAAAATTATTACAGTATATATCTTCTCCCTAGTGCTGCATTTTGAAATTAAATGTAAGCATTTCATATATAGGAGGCACATCAAAATTAAATATGTTAACATAGAGAAATTTCTTCATGATTCACTTTTCTCTTGAAGAGTCAAGATTCAGCTAAACGAGTCACTTTCCATCTACTTATACAAGATATATCTTGTCTGTGTTGTAATGCAGTACAGATGCACAACAACTGTCTAGACATTTACCAGCCCATCGATAGGAGAATATTGAGAGCACCAGAGCAAAAGTCTCTGATTTGTCTCCCCAGTAAAGGAGAAGGGAATCATTGAAACCTGTGGGGAATCTGAGAAGAAAATACTATGGATTTCTGTCTAAAATTATTGATGAAAGTTAAATGTCTGCTCAAAACCATAATCAAGCTCAGGAGGCAACAAAACATTTGTGTGAGCTGTTTAACTGAAAGTGAGGTGCAAAGGAATCCTGTTGTGAAAACATGGGCTATCTGGGGGTTCAGATCGGACAAATACCTGGTTCTTGAGAACAGGAAACAGGTACTGGGAATGAAAATGCTTTAAAAAATGAGCTCCTTCTGGGGGGCGTGCCTTGTAATTGCTTTTTCTTTCTTCCACATATCATGCATCATCTCTAAAGGTTTTTAACTCAGGTTTAAAAGAGGCTCATCATAATAAACCTATCCACGGAAGCACAGCTGAGTTTTTCAACTTCAATAGTTCAAACAACATTCCCAGCAGGTCACAATGTTATACCAGGTTTTTGGTTTGTTTGTTTGTTTTTTAATAACAGTCTTTCAGTTTGAATGATTCAAGCCTTAACATCATAATTTTTTGCTCCTCAGGACTGATTGCCTTTTAGGACAGACTGGAATTATAGGTTCCTTTCTGAATTTTAAGTTTTTAAAATCTGATGGTTTACTTTCAGCCAGATGGGATTGCCTCTCCTCCATGACTGAACCAGATGTTGATTTGCATCGAGTTTTTGGCAAAGAGCTAATATAATTTTTGTACTGACTGATCATTTGCATATCAGCCTCATTAATAATGTATAGTCTCACCGCAGTGAATTACCATGACCATCTTTTCTGTATAATTAATTCATATAGCTCCTCACTGCCCTAGATAAGTATACCAATACCTACAGGTAAACTAAGTGGTAATGCTACTTGTGATCTTCTAAAATCAGACTATAGCTGCTTTTGACTTGTTATTTTAAGCATCTAAAAACTAAAATTCAGAGTTTTGGATTTAAAAGAAAACATGCACCTGCATAAGATATGTCCATCACCAGGAACAGAGGAAACCAGGACTAGAATTGCATTACTTAGAAAGGGAGAAATCAGATGTACAGTGTATTTTACAGTCTTAATTTTCTCATTTCTTGTGTTCTCCAAGACAAATATGGGATGGTATTTTTTCAGTGAAGTTCTGCAGAACTGAGACTAAGCATTGTTGTTTACTAGACTGAAAATCCATTATGAGCCAGCTGGGGGAGCATGAATAGACCACAGTTGCCCCCAGGCATGCACATCATCTGCTGGTCATCAAATATGAAATTGACTTGAATGTTGTGCTTGGGAAGAGGCTCTGGAATGTACCAGATCTTGAAAGGTTCATTTAGTCCATGAGCTGAGCTTCTACATATATTTCAGTTTTGGAGGACACAAGTCTGCCGTGGATCTTGCAAAAGGTATATATACCATGTCAAAACCTGATTTTTTTAAATACTCTTTTTAAACAATAGGGCTTTTCTTATTTGAAGCAAGGCCTACATTACTAAGTGTTGTTATGCTTCATAACACTTGGAAATGAAACAGTTCTAGTTCTTTCTACACCAAAGTTACTGAAATGATTTTAAATAATATATTTATCACCCTGATAGCATCTGTGGATATATTCTGTCTCAGTTTAGAGACAAGCTTGGGAGTGAATGCTCTGGAATGAGTGCTTCTAAAGAAAAGAGTTTCAGCTATTCTTTCCCACTGATATGAAATGAATATCGGTCAGTGAAAGTGAAAAAAAAACCAACCAAAAAACAAACAGCTCTTTATTGACAGAGTACCTGCAAGACATAGAAAAAAAAAAACCCAGTAACTGTTAGATATTGAACCTTCAGAACCTTAGCCACCCCCCCACCCCCCCACAGCAGAACAAAAAACCAAAAAAAACCAAAAAAATCCCCAAAAACCCCCCAACCCCCCCAAATGCCAGGGGAAGGAAAAGAAACAAAACTCTGCCCACCATGTGGCAAGAAAGAGCAAAATGTCAGACAGCCTTTGTAAACTCAGGGAAGGAAGAAGAATCCACACAGCAGCTTGGGGGAAAAGAAAACAGATGGGAACTTTGTGGAACTCTGATGTTGGTCCCCTCCTCACTGCAGAGGAAGCTGGTGTATTTAGAGTCCTTTCTTTTCTTTGTTCAGCTTTTCGTAAGGTCTGGGCCGAGATGGGGTGTCCCCGCAGCTCCCCACTGGTCCACGCCAGTGCCGATGGTCTGATCTCAGACCAAAACCAAACCGAACAGTCCAAGAAGAAACAACAGAAGCCACCAAAGAATTGCTACTGCAGTCCTGGGAAAAACCTCTTGCCTGAGCTAACAAAAACCAAGCTAGCTAAGCAGCAGTGTAGCTTCTGATCTGCACAGCACACGAGCAAGCCAGAGAGAGACTTTGAACCAAGTCCACGCAAGGGCCCCAAGGCTGCTGCCCCTCCCTGCAACTCATTTTGAAGTCACAGAACTCATTTCTGGGCATAAAGCAGGCAATCAGAATAGAGTATCATCATAAAATCACCCCAAGACAATCCACATATCAGGGAAGATGTTTTACAGCCCCTATAGTCCTGAGCTTTTGGTTATTCAGGTCAGGTAATAGTTGTCATTTTCTTCCAAGTTTGTTTCTCCCTTTCTGGGAGAGCCTAGGAGAGCAGGAGCATTGGTTCAAACTGATGTCTTGTCCCATCATTTAGTTGGAACATGGCTAGTAAAGTCAGTTGAGTTATGAGAAGTGGAAAATATGCACAGAATTTGTCCTTCTGCAGTCAATAGTCTCCCATGTTGGTTCAGCTGAAAACAAGAACTTGCCACAGTTTGTAGCTTGCAAAATACCTTCATGACCAGGTACTCCAAAATTGGAAGCTGATGATTAGTATATGGCACAGTGACCATAAACTAGAAAAAAATGCTCTATTACTCATCTAATACACCTGACACACAACTCACATGAAAGATATTGTCCATGAAACCCTCCCACACTACTCAGATTCACAGGAAATTAAATAGGAGAGTAAATTATGACTTTGCTTACAGCATGAGTCAATGAGCTGCCCCCGAGCTGGCCAGTAATCGCTGCTGTAATGGGAAGTAGTTTCCTGTATTTTAGGAAATAACAAAGGTTGTTTTCATCTTTCTGCAAACCGTAAAAATATTGGCTCTCCCTGGTATAAAGTTCAGTTCTGATGTGATTCCAGCAATATCTTTTCAGTAAAGGGTTATAACCAGCAGCTTCTTTTAATCTGAGAAACTGGAAGGTCAGTTTTTAATTATTAGTGCTGTATTGCTATTAAAATATTTGATCCCTTAAAATAAGTCAATTACCCCTTTATATCAGTTTCCATATCTAAAGACAGGAATAGTCACTTTACAGGAATGTTTAGGGATCTGATTAATTAGCCAGTGCTGAAGTGTAAGCATGAATTCTCCTGTGCTCATCTCAAACAGTTTATTAATTCCTTCAGAGAAATAAAAATTGCATTATTCAAGTTGCAGGATAAATTTAGATTTGCAGATATTCCCACATTAAGGTTTAGTCAAGACTCCATGAATAACACTTCTATTCCTGTGAAAAATACATATGGGATTGTAATAAAGGACATTTGCTTTCTCATAACTTCGCTTCGTTTCACATAACACATATTCATTTCACATATGATATACAATTCTGGCACCTAGGTGTATTATTAAATATGAATCTACAGATAAAAATATGAACACATTTCTTTTTTTTTCATATCCTAGCACTAAAGCTGCTTTGTTCATAACACACAATGAGAAAATGTAGATAAAAACAATTTGTATAAAACTTTTATTTAGATTACATAGGCTACTTCAGATAGGATCGTATCTTCAGTTAGGTCTTGTTTCTTCTTGATTTCTTCACTGAATTTACTGAAATTCAATAGTATAAAATGTAATAAGAACTGGGAGGGGGTTGGTTTAGTTTTTGTTTGATTTTTTGTTTTGTGGTTGGGGGGGAGAGGTTTTTTGGGTATGTGGGGGGGGCTTTTTAAAAGTGAATAACCTGGTAAATTCACTGGTTTCATAACTTTATCTTCTAGTGGGAGCACTATAAATTTACTTTTCAGATAGCCTTATGTTTCCAGCTCAGGAAGACATTTCTACATGCCAACTTTATAGTTGATACTTTTGTAATGGACCCACTAGTTGTAATTTTCCTCCTTCTGTATAAAGCATTGGGAAAATAGCTGGAATTGTAAACCAGCAATGAAGACCTTTTAATTGCCAGTTTTGGATTTGGTTGGGTTTTTTTGGTTGTTTTTTTTTTTATTTTAATAATGTGTTATTTGTGCAACATGCATGATAGTCATATTCATATGAGAGACAAACGAAATAATTTGATTGATTGGAAGTCCTTCCTTTAAGCAATGAACAAAAGAAAACTTGAAAATACTTTATAAAGACACTCAGTAAAAGGTGCAATAGATATTTGGATTATGTGAAAGGAAATGTATACATATAAAATTACTTAGGTGAACTGATGAAGTTAGTATTAATTTTCAGATATGGTCTCTGAATCCATTGTTTCTCAAGTTTTACTGTAGTTTGAGGTAATATTTTATAAGAGAAAAAAATTAATTTGTCATATGGTTGCCAAAAAAATCCCACAATACCTATCAGGAATTATTTTTCAATGGAGTTAAATAAAAATACTTAAGCCTTCCTCATAACTGAGAGGTACGGATTTTTTTTTTTTTTAATAAAATCCAAAATGCAGATATAATCCACATGCGTTAGGGACAATGCCAAGAAAGGAACTGTGACATTTTTTTAAAGTAGCCTGCTCTGCCCATAATGCTCTCTGCACATATTTCAATAGCAAAATATCTCTCCTCCCCCCCCTTTTTTTTTTTACTTTTAAGAGTTCTCTTGCCTACAGGATTGCACACAGAAACAATACAAGTTGTCAAAAATTAGATAACTAATTTACTTGGAAAATGAATTAATGCTTTTCTTATCTGACACTAATTTTTTTGGAATTGTGTCTGAAGTGGAAAATGTTTGCTTTGAGAGCAGAATAATAACAGTTACTTCTTCAGACTCAACAGGCTGAAATGCCAGGACTGAGAAGCCATGTCCCCAGTATGACCAGAATATAAAGTGACAACCTTGGTGGGATGTTTTCCTCTCACTGCTCAGCCCTGTGTGGGAAACAGTGAACAAATTCATCAGGATTAAAATTTGTAGTTCATTAACAAAATTTAACGATGAAGAAATCAATATTTCTGTAGATGTTTGCATGTTGCTTCACAGAACCTGGGACATACTCACTAGACTGTCACTAATATTTTGTGGTAGGTCTCCAGTTTGCATGAAGACACTTCTTATTCATGAGTGAGAAGCTTCTGGTAGGTCTGTAATGTAGCAGCCAGACTAGTCTGTAATGGGTTTATTTTGTGTTTTCTGTTGTCCTGTGAATAGTGCAGAAGCAGTGAGCATGGGGCAGGTTTCTCTGCCATAGTCACCTCTTCTGGAGACATACTATTTATGATGGAAATGTGCATTCAAATTGCCATTTATTAAGCATTTTCATCTGCAGAAATGTTCCATGTATTTTTCAGTTTAGCCCTTAAAATCTCATTTTTACACAGACTGGATTTTTCAATACCAAATGCTACTCCAGATTTTACTGTCACATCCTTTTTTATGAATATTGGCAATACTTCTGGTACAACTTAGCAACGTGACAGATGACAGTAGTTCAGAAGATGGCGAAATTGAAAGTAGGAAGCTCCATGTAGTGAAGAGAAACAAAGTAGGGACTGCAAATTTGTATTTATAACATCATCTGATTCTTTTTATGCAGGTTAAGGGTAACTCACGTTCTAGGTAAACAACCTGGTCTGTTCCTCCAACTTTGGCTGCTAATGGCTGTATTCATCCAGTACATTGGGGCAGCAAGGTCAGTAAGGATGGGTGTCAGAGGAACCACTGAAGAACTTTTGGATCTAATTTGGGGAGCAAGAAAGCTTAGCATGTAAATAAGAGAATGGCAAGAATGTTCTCTGTAAAATTATTGCAATTCTATTAATTTATTATCTTAATACAGATTTATTATCTTAATACATTAAAACTGTAGCATAATCCATGTATCATGACAAAGTTTTAGAAAACTCCCAGGGACTTTTTAAATGCTAAAATAGTGTGTAGTTTCATATAGTTATTTTTTTTAAGTTCCTTAGAGAACTGTATAATTTCAAAGCATATAAAATTAATTTTTGATAAAATGGTAATTAAACTGCAGCAGATTCAATTTGATTTATGTAAGACTGAACTGGGGTCTTGTCTAGTTGTTGTTTTTTTTCTAATAGTTTTTTTTAAAATGTATTGTTTATAGTCATCTGTAATCCACAGGTGATTCACAGAAAAAATCCAAGAGAAAAATAAAAAAGGTATTTAAATGAATGAAGTTGGTGTTTCTCCTCATACTCAATAGCCTGTAGGTTAGAAAATTTGTTCCTTCCTCACTAATGATTTTAACACATCTTTTTTTTTACAGAAATACACTAACAGAGTAGAGGAGGCTATGTGATACTGTAAATACTATTACAGTTTAACAGGCTTTAAGTAAAACAGTGACATATACATCTATGTAAACATAATAATCTATAGCATATGTCAGTTTTCTATGTGCTAGAATTTAGATTTACATTTAAGGCCCCCATCAGGTTTTTTTGATGATATTTGGTTTGCTTTTCCTCAACACAAAATGAATCACAAGGTGAATCAGACCCTAAAAGTGCCTGTTTCTCTTCACGGATTATAAAATTAGTCTGGTCAGATAGCTCATTTATAAATATTGACTTTGTATAGGTAATCCACATTTAATCAGATGTTTCCTGCTCTTGCTTCAAGATAAAACAGTAATATATTATGCTAGTACATATAGGTTAAAGTGTCAACATACTCAATTGGTTGATCAGACAATTTTTCATCACTGGGATGTTTGCTCAGTAAATTACTTCAGACATTTTAAAAAGTCTCTCAGCTAAAAAAGAGTTCAAATCCATAAGTTTAAGCAGTTTAGATGCTTGCATTTGGATGGCTTGCTGCTATCACTTTCTTGTTTTATTGTTTCTTGCTGTTCTTTCTTGTTTTCTGGGAACCCTCAGGCACAGTAAGCAACTTGTAATTTTTTAATGTTTTTATTTAAATGTAGCTAAGCAATAAAAGATGAAGCATGCAGACGTGTTTCCAGCAGAGCTCCCTATTTCTTAGAAACCTGTCTGCTTCATTAAAGTTGAATTTCACCTTAAAACACAAAACTGCTTAAGAGTTTGTCTTTGTATTTGCAGCAGCAGTGTATTATAATTGGAAGTAATGAGCCAAACAAACTATTCTTAACTCTTCAAAATGACAGTCTAAGAGATTTCTTTGGAAATTTGGCAGAGGGGGTTGGTAATTTTTAGTTTTTATTCATTCCACAATGAATGTCAATGAAGAAAAAAATAATTCCTTAATATATGTGAAGGCGTGATTTACTGCAAGTGTGTTTAGCAATAAAGAAAACTGTAATATACCCAGCATTGGAAGTGGAAGAGTTATATTTGTCCCTGCAACAGGCTGCATAGCAATGCAAATGATGATGAACTTCTCTAACATGGCATCTCAGCCCTACCCTTGAAAGATTATCACGTGAGAGAAAATTATTATCTTTGCCAATTGAAACATTAGACCTCTAAGGAGAGTGGCTGCTTAAAACTGTTTTTTACTGATCTGGTTATCAAATAATTTCAGGTGGAAACATGGCCTTTTCAGAAACATACTTAATGTAGTTAATTTCAGGCATGTTTCAATCCTAGCCTCTTTCACACAAAGTAATCATGTGCTTGAACACTGTAATAAAATTGGGTTTTCCCACTACAGACTAGCTATCACTGGCAGTCAGAAATGGGGAAGGTGCCCTCTCACCAGGTCCTTTAATTCCTTACCCTCTGTGCAGAACACACTCAGTCCTTCTGTTAACTGCTCTGGTAACTGTGGAAATGCACCAGGAAAATGGTGGCAGGAGATGGAACTTTTTTGTCACTTTTAACTTATTTTTAATTATTGTCCAGATTGCTTGACATGCCTTTTGCCTTAGCAGACATCAGACTATTTTGCTATAGGAAGACATGGAGCCCATTCTCAGACTACTCTTTTTTTTTTTTTAATGATTATTGAACTCTTTATTAAAAACAATCTGTAACTGTAAAATAAAGTTTACAAACGAAGCTGAACGTAGATAGTTTCACTAGTGAATAGAATTTTCTAGTGGTTATAGGTTAGTTTGGGATACAGAAGAGCTTCATTTCCCTTTATCAAAATATTTTGACATTTTAGTGTTTTGCAGTATCTGTTTTTAAAGCCACTGTTTAAGAGTTATGGTCATGCTTCATGTGCTCTTCTGGACTCACAGTTTACTATATGCAAAGTGGAATAACCTCAGCAATAATGGGCTGATTCCTTTTTTCTCTCCCCACCTCCCACACCGACCACCCCTTAATAGCCATTGCGTAAAATGCTGTTATAGAAGAGTTAAAATCCCCTCTGACAGGTATGGGAAGGAAAGCTTCCTTCCCACTGAGTGCTTTAACTCTTCAAATGTGACTGAGTGCTTTAACTCTTCAAATACCACTCTGCATATCAACTTCATTAGGAAAAAATAAAAGAGTGCAATAGGTCTGCTCTGGTACAGTTTAAGAGACTGAATCCTGTCTGCAAACATAGTAGAGAATAATCTAGTTTGTGAAGCCTGATAGGACTTAGTCAAAGATAAGTGCTTCACTTGTTAGCAAATCCCAAAGTAGAACTTTAGGTACCATGAGAGCTTTAATTTGGGAAACTTAGAGCTCTGCAGAATTCAGACATGAGTAGGCAGCAGCAAATTAGATATTTCAGGCATCCGTGTTTTGTATTTCAGTTCTTCAATCCTGGTTATGTCCCACTTTAGATGCCTATGCCCTTATTTCAATGTCATCTATAAAACCCAGATCTCAAAGGTATAGCTCTGTTAGAGTATTAGTCTCTCACTGGTTCAATAGAAATTCATTATCTATCTTTAAGTATCACAGTTCTAGGATGCTAAATCTTACTGGAAGGCGTGGGAGTTAAATTCGTAAATACCCCTGTGTTTCATAAAAAGAAGGTTTAATTGTACAAGAAAGTTGGCGTAATTTTACGTTTTTAGGTATCCCACTGATTAACAGAATCAAATCATTTGAACTGAATTAGATGTCCAGAGTCCCTGTGCAATGCCTTACAGGAGAGAGGCCCCCGAGGGAAAGGTATGTTTATGTTCTGGTTTTGTCATTCAGATTTCCAGTGTAGAAATACCTAGCTTGGGTACTGAAACAGTCCACTGTACAGCATGTTGTGCAGACTAATGTACCTTGAGAATATAGGCTCCCTGCAGCAGGAAGCATTTAAAATGGACTTTGATATCTTCACACAGCACTGTCAGACTCTGCAGTAAAGCCAGATGCTGACAATGGGCTTGATGAAACTCAACGTGGTTCTGAGTAAGGACCTGATTGAACCACTCTATAGAAAACACCATGAAAGGAAGTGGGGATAAACTCTGCCCTTTGAAGGTCAGAGTAAGGCATGTGCCTCTGCTCAAGGCGTTCGGATTATGCATGAAAGCCAGATCACATCCTTCCTGAGAGAGATAGTTCCTACCTGTTGTACCCAGTGGTAAAAGATGGCAGTTTTCAAATGGTTCACTGGTGTGATTTTAAACAGGTTTGCACCCATCAGGCAGCTAAACAATTCACTTCTGTGGGGGTCATCTTTTCTCAGTCCCTGTCATTTTTATTGCTGTTTCTTCTTGCACAATTAACTATTCATTGAAGTAAAACTTTGATCCTGATTTCTATCCCCCCAGCTGTGCAGTTTAACAGGTGGATTAGAGAGTCAGTCAGCAGCATGATATTAACATTTCTGTGGCAGGGAATGTGTTTTAGAAGGTTATCACGACTTGCCTCTTTTAGCTGTGTTTTCTCACCAGGCATTCCAAGTTACCCCCTCTCAGTTCTGTCTTAGCAACTCTTGTATAGCTGGGCTGCAAATAGGAGCAGTGCAGCCCTCCAAAACCTGGTGCTATTACCTCTTCTAATTTTAATACTGATGTTCTTTGCAATGCAGTCCCAAAACGGTTATATCACAGTAAAGGAGGGTGGGGAACTATAAAGGGGTGCAGAGAAGGGCCGGGGGAATTCACAGAAGCAGTGAGTTGAAGCCCCTAAACTGTATTGACCATGAAAGTATTGACCATACTAATGTAGGATTAAATCAAGAGAGTGTCCCTGCTGCCTTGCATTTTGGCTTTATTGATGGTAAAAGCACAGTGAATCCACACTAAAAATTCACAACAGTTCAACTGCATCAGTACTGTCAAAATAGTACAAGGTTTCTGTGCACACCAGCCCTAAAAATGTATAGGCTTGTACATTTAACATGGTCCTTACAAAAGCATTGTCCAAATTCCAAAACTCTTGCCGTAGGCTGTCCTGGCAGACTGACCAGGAACTGAGTGGCTATGGAAAATGAACTGACTTGGTACTACGAGGAGCTGTTTCTCTGGGGTCAAGATTCGAAACATATTGGTGGAGAAGTGTATGTCCCCACTGTTCAGCCAGAATTTTTCTGTAGATGAACAAGAAGACTTTGCCGCCCAAGGCTGTCAGTTCAGCAATTTTCTGTGAAATAAAAAGAAGAAAAATCTAAACACTGAGTCTTCTAACCTTAATGGTGTTGTTCCCTTCCAGATATATTAGCTGATTTTCCTTTCTTTTTTTTTTCAATAGCTTAATGCTCTATCAGTATCAGCATAATCAATGAAATTAAAAGCTGTGCTTTCACAGTAGAATACAATTATAATGTTTTGTTATTGCTCCCTAATGAGTGTCTACAGACAACGAAATTACAAGTGTATACTTCTTATGAATAAATCTTATGGATGTAGTGGATACAGTTCAGCAAAGAGGAATGTGAAGTTCTGCACGTATGCAGGACTCATCATCTATTAAGTGCAGGAAAGAAAACAACTAAGTGGGTAGAAGTTCTGCAGGAAAAGATCTCATATTTGAAGTGGATGGCAAATTCTGTGTGACTCAATGTTATTAAGCTGCTGCAAACAAGGCAAATATCCTACTGGGATTTGTCAACAGGAATATAACCTGTAGGAGTAATCCTTCCATCCTGCTTAATGCAGAGGTAAGGTTTCAGCTCAAGTACTCCATCAAGCTTCAGGAAAGACATAAAGCAATTACGCAGAGTCCAGAGAAAAGCAATGAAACAGGTCATAGGTCTGGTAAATTATGGCCTCTGAGGAAGGTATTTGAGGTTGTTAAGTCTTGGGAAAAAAAGGGGAGAAGATATCATAGTAGTCTTTGAATAAGTAAATAGATGCTATGATGAGAAAAGAGATATATTGCTTTCAAATAACAGGCTTCAAGGGCGGCACGGGACACTGGGAAAACCATTCTAAAGGAAAGATTGATCGGGTTTTGAATGGAGTGCAGTGATGTAGAATTTCTGTTACTGGATGTTTTTAGGAAAAGTTTGGACAAATACCTGTCAGGAATTATTTAGGTCACTAGGATAGACAGAAGAATGACTTTTTCAGTTGCTTTTTATAACTGTGTTCCATTTTTCTCTAAGTAGATATGTGACTTTGGTTTTTCACTTGATACATTCTTTGGCTATACACATCAAGGAAAAAAAAATAAACTACTACGGTTTCTACACCAGGAACAAATACATATATTTCTGACTTACAGTATTAAATAACAAATGGAAATCTCACAATGACTGTCAGGTCTGTTGAATAATTAATAAGGTGAGAAAAACCATACTCAAATGAGTCATTCTGTGCGCACCAGAAGTCTGGGAAGACAGAGTGGGTTCTTAGAATACCAAACATATAAACTTAATTACTGGCATTGCATTAAATCTGAAAGAATATTTTTTATTGAATGTTTGATAAAATCAATTTTCTAATAAAGAAAAATTAAGAGGATAAGTAAAAGGAATCAAACTCATAAAACATGATACAGTTATAACTGAAGACTTCAAAAGGATCTTTATAATGAGAAAGAGCAATAATTTACCACTTGATTAAAAAGAAATTTTTTTAAAAAATCTTAACAGGATGGTACAGTCCCTGGAGAAGTAAAAAATAAAATATAATATTAGGTGAATACAAAGCAAAAATACTGAAATTGTCTGCAACATGAAGGTCAAGATCTAGTACTGTACAGTGCAGGAGACTGAGTGAATGTACTATTCTGCATAGCAATGCAATGCATTCTTAAGTATAATCAGACACATGGGTAAGAGAAGAATAATATTTTATAACTGGTAGTCTTGAACTCTTTACTGAAATATCTGGGTGTTTTGTTTGTTAGAACTGATAAAATGAGGGGTTTGTTTTTAATCTTGGGAAAAATAAATACAACTCATCATTATGAAACTGAGCATCACCCTAGGGGTATAACCTTTGACAGTTTGATTATATCCTGTTTTATTTGGTCCCACATCACTTTGTACAGAAATAAAAATCTGAACAAGTTATAAAGGAAGCACTAAAATATAAGCAAAGGTCTATTTCAGCTTTAATTTACGCAGAGCTGTGAGGTAGTGTTTATGAATGAGGGTTAAGCTGTTTGTGGTAAAGCAGCTCATACCACCTCAGCAGCCTATTTCATGTATGTATCAAATAACAGAAGCAAGCAGGAAGCATCCTCGTGTCACACCCCAGAAGCAGGCTGGTTGTGAGACATCTGCATGGGGTGGTTGTTTTCTTGATCAGTGCCCAGCTGTCTCAACACTTAATGAATGTTTCCAAGACACTGGATTCTTCTTATGTAATGTGTATATTTATATGTACATGAAAATACTTATTTTTGTAGCCATGACCTAACTCCTCGGGCATGCCTGGAAGAGGGAAAATACTCATGTTTTAAACCCATTACATAAGCTTTTTCAGCTAACATAAATTTAAGTAGCGAGTGATTTTAGAGTATGCAGTCAAAGTATTTAGAATATACTAGCCAGTCACTGTGACTGTGTTTGTGCTAGTAAACTCTCAAGATCAGGGTCTGCCCTGACCCTGAGGGAATGTGGCACAAGAGTTTTCATTCAGTGGCTAAGTGCTCTTCCTTTCAAAACTGGGACCAGTGGAAAAAGCAGTAGGAAATCGCACCAGGCATCAACCAACCATTAAGACTGAGGAGGTCATGGCCCTGCTCAGGTGTATGTGGGAGAGGGAGTGTTATGCATGGCAGACAGGAGTTTTATGAGTTTCTGCTGTTTGCTCAGGCTTCTAGCAGCAGGCAGTAGCTTTTATTAGGGTGGCTAGCGCCCCAAGACTCGGTCTCATTTGCAAGATTCTTTAATAATGGCTGAATAAGTCTAATATGATATAAATTACCATTTATTAGACACAGAAAATGACAGACATAAAAACTTAGGACAAACTACATACTTACACAGGAATAAAATGATTGCAAACTACGAATAGCTAAATTGCAATTATGGAAAGGTACCTATTCTTACTAACAGCTAGTAAGAATAATATAACTTAGGAACCAACGTATCTTACCAGCCAATTGGTGGTGGAGAATACTTGAGAATCCTTTCACACAATTCCCAGGAAAGTAACCGCAGAATCTGCATCCAGACTCCGGGGAGAAGCTCCTTGCACATCTTCAGAGTGTGCATAGGAAACCTCTACATTTGGGATTTTTTTTTTGAGATTTTATAGTTGTAAACACATGCCTTTCAGTCAGTATTTGTTTCTTTGTTTCTCTTTTCACATCCTCTTTCCATACTAAAATATGAATTCAAGGTTAGAGGCCTCAGACCTTCAGGAGCCACAAGATAACCTTATGCTGGGCTTCTGACCCCACCGGAGTTACCTGTATTCCACCACAAAGAAGAAGGAGAGAGGGGAGGGGGAGGACGTCCTGCCACAGGGAGCCATAGGCCAAAGGGTAGTAGTAAAATATTCTGCTCAGAGCAACAGAAAATGATGTGAATATCAGCTCAGCTTCCCCACTGTCTGTCCCCCCTCCAGTGAAATTTTGGAGAACTGGATGTAACTGGTGCAGAAAATATAGGAAGCTGAGTTTGTGGAGAGGGCAGGGTAGATGTTTATTTGCTTGCTTAGTTGTTTGTGGTCCTCGCTTTCCCATTACTTAGAAGAGTAATCAGCAATTTGTGTTGGCTAGCAATTAACTGAAGTAAAATTCTTCAGCTGGTGCCTGGTTCCCCCATGATACCCATGTTATTCTTACAGCCATGCCCAGGAGAGGACTGGTATAGCACCATCAAACTCTGGTCAAAGACATGTCAAACACTGACTGTACTGTTCACAGGACAGTACTTCATCCTGTGCTGTGGCCCTTTTTGCTTGATTAGGATAGCCTTCAATAAACCCTGGCATCTGCAAATCCAAGCATAGCATTAACCAGCACATTTGTATCTTGGTAATACCTTTAAATCTAGAAAATTACTGCTCAAGTGGAGTAACTGTATTTATCCCACTTGTCCCTTGCCTTAGTTGCTTTAGATGCAGTTCCATTCAAGAAGAGATCTAGAAGTGACAAATGAGACCACAGCCCTGTGTTAGAGGAAGCCTCTCAGACCGAGCAAGCAATATGGCAGATTCAGCTGTGTGTAGTGTGCAAATTCCCCATTATTAACAGCAAAGGAAGAACAGGGAACTGAATTTTCCACAGCTACAGGGAGCTCTAGAAGAAAAAGTTTGCTTCACTGCTGCCCCCTGAGGACATGAGTAAGAGATCCATTTTCACCAACAATTTCAGAATGCCTTGTCCTTTCTCAGGACAAGCAGTAGTTACAGCTCAGTGGAGATTTAGTGTAGGCTTTTCTGTTAAACAGGAAAATTTTAAGACACCCTAGAACCATACCAATGCAAAAATTTCAATCACTGTGATATTTTAGTAATTTTCAAGATCATTTATTAAGTAATCTCTATGGACAGTTCTTTACTGCTAAAGTATTGCTGACTTCTTACTTTAAATGGAAAACTTCTGATGTTGCTTTCTATTCTGCATGCCTCCTTTCTTCTCACCACTGAAATTTCTCATAAGATTTCTATGTTCCCTGCTGCTCTGGACTTTTTTGTTTTTTTAATTACTTATTCTTGTAAAACAATTAGCTAGTGTCTCCCTAACATCATTACAGAAAAAAAATCTTTTATATAACTTCTGTATTTCTATTCTTGTATACAATTCTTCTATACAAACAAAGTCTAAACAATAGTAATGATCTAGTTTAAATTATTAAATTTAAATTAAGAAACTGGCACGGTTGCCAGTTTCAGCCATTTTCCTGGCATTATGTTCATCCTTCCACTCATCTTCTAGGTCTTAAAAGCCAGCACCTGCAGCAGCATGTCTCTGTAAAGGGATTAACTTGTAATTTGCCATAGGCTCCTGATCTATCCTCCTTGCACCAAAAACATCTCTGTAGGAGAAAAATCAGCTTCTGGCAAGTCAGGAAGAGTTCAGACAGGGCAAGCCCAGGGCCTTGCAAACTCAGTACAAAGCTTATGGTCTCATACTAGTGACAGCAATACTGTGTTTCAGAGGTACAAGGTAACAATGAAAGTATTCTCACCACAGGTGTCTAATTTTCTCTCATGAAAAAATTATCAGAGACTGTGACAGATTTCTTTGCTAATCTTGCCAGCTTCATTTCCACGTATCCTTTGTACTGAATTTGTGTCTTCTGTCATCTTTGTAGCTTTGTTATTCCTTAGTTCATGCCCAGCTCTGATCATTCTTTAACATTAGAGAATCTCAAATAATAACAATAACAGTAAAAAAAAGAGCTCTTCCTTACTAGCCCTATGAATGTTAAAAATGGAAATAAGTATCTTTCATTATTACTTTTAAACAATTTTTTATTGCCAGCAACCATAATAATGAGGTAAATAATTGAATATGAATTTAAGGTAATATTTCTTATGAACATGCTAACATAAAGCGCTGCAGTTAGTAAGTCCAATTTCTAAAATACATTATTTGAACAAGGCACCTGAAAGCCAGCTTTCATTTTAATGATTGCAGATTTTATCGCAGAAATGGTGTTAAAATAGTTATTGAGCAATTGTACTCACATGGCTCTGTCTGGTGGTTGTATGGGCTTTTAAGCTACAGGGTTTTTTTCCAACATCTACATAAAATCTTGTAAGAGTTTTGGGAGCAAGGAACAGTATAAATTAACAAAACCTTTTTCACATACTAAGAACTACATTTAGTTCTGAATTTCCTTTCAGTATCCCTCATAAACATCAGCTGTCATGCTATTAACATTTTGAAAGTTAACGAAGTGTTAAATTAACAAAGGGCCAGATTCTGCACTGAGGACACCACCAGAGCCTCTGCAGAGAAACCAAACCAATCCTTACCAGGCCTGCCATCACTCAGACTGAAGTTGTGACCCTGGAGCACTGGGATGCTCTAAAACTGAAGAGAGTCTAGGAAGAGAAACGTCTAGAATCACTAGAGCATGATGACTTAGCTCATATTAAAAAAATCCAGTTGTGATTTTTTCAGGCCATAACCCTCTAATTATGAAACAACAGGATTTTGCTCTCCAACAGTTACAAGTGCTCCAAAAGCAGTGGGAAGGAGGGATGCCACCTTGCCCCAGGCGGGGAGGCAGGGCAGGCAGGGCAGGCAGGGCAGGCAGGGCAGGCAGGGCAGGCGGTCAGTCGCAGCCGGTGCCCTTGGGCAGGCAGCGGCCGTGCGCGGTCTCCCGGCTCCCACTAGCGGCGGCGGGGCCGGGGGGCAGCGCTGCGGTGCGGGAGCGCTGCGGTGCGGGGATGGGAGCGCTGCGGTGCGGGAATGGGAGCGCTGCGCTGCGGGGATGGAAGCGCTGCGGGGATGGGAGCGCTGCGCTGCGGGGATGGAAGCGCTGCGGTGCGGGGATGGGAGCGCTGCAGGGATGGGAGCGTTGATGGGGAGCGCTGCCGTTCCTCCCGCCGTCGCGCCTCCAGGTTTGTGGCAGAGCTGGTGACGGCTGCTTCCTAAGGAGCCGAGCTCTTGTCTGTGCCTGAATCCTCTGTGGGCAAGTTGCGGTTTGTTTTTGTTTTTTTAATCAAATTTTTGTATCAAATTGCTCGGTAGATGGATCCCACGGAAGTGTTTTAGTTTATGTGCTAACCCCGATCATTTAGTTTGTATCTTAGACTGGTTTCTAAGCCAAGCAGCAGAGTTGCTCTCCCTGGTTGGATGGCCCAAGCTTTCCAAGTAAGAGAGGGATCATTCTATTTTTTAATTGAACTGAATGTTCTTATTTAGTTAATGAGTTTATTGTGCAAATAATAAAAGAGCTCTTCAATATGCCAGCATACTAGTGCAAATACTCCTACATATACTGGTTTGCGGAGATTTTTCGTAACCATGAATATTCTATTGAAGAAAAGTTGTTTACTGAATATTCATGAAGAGCTGGAGGAAAAAGAGGTCATGAATATGGACAAGTCTAATTTGGCGGGGTTTCTTCGCAAAGAAATAGCGAGGCATTCAATTTTGCTGTTGTCATGCTCAACTCTATTTTTTTCACTTATAATGACATTCACATTTAATTCAGCAATGACAAAGTTTACTGGAAAGCTGAATCTTAGGTATTTCCCTTTCTTTAGTAAATTATTGGTGTTTTTCTACTGAAGACTCTGCTGTTATATGTATAACACTCTACTGTCTTTTCAGGGAAGCATGTACAATTGCCCATAATTCTTTCAATCTGTGACTGAGACAGTTATTTAAACAACTAATTTTTTAAACTTACATATAATTCCTTCCTCCTTAAATGTGTTCACTTATCCGATGAAAGATACAAGGAAAAATTTTGGTCAGAACTTTGTCCTTTTTCCTTAAAAATTAGCTTTCATCAGGCTATAGTTGTGAAAAAAACAGTTTAGAAGTTCCATTTGGAGTCTTAATTTCCTGACAGTTAGTGAAAATAACTTTTGATTTTACCTTTACTTTGACAAAAATTCTTTTTTCTTTCCTCTAAAAATTACAATACTTTGCATGTTTACAGGCATCTATGATGCATAGTATTTTGGAAAACTTGGAACACCGTAAATATCCAACTTATTTAAAATTAAAATACAGTATGTAGAAGTACAGTGAGAGAAAGGAATGAGTTAAAATTACTGTCTGCATTAGGGAAGATTATCCCAGTCAACCTTGGGCATAACAGGACTTGAATGTTTTTCAAATTCTCAAACACATATGAAAGAAATATTTTAAATAGTAGGGTTAAACATTTAAAATTATAAAGGACATCACTATTTACATCACCAAGTCCTACTTACTTTCCATGGCTACTGGATGCCCATGTGTGAGTTTTAAAATGTCTGCCAATCTGTTTAATTATTTTTAGCAATTAAGGTTGTAATTTGTGGATGTTGCTTCAGCTTCTTGCCATGTTGACTGATGTCTCAATGTGTACAATCTATGTCATGCCATATGTTCCTTGCTAACTCTTATTAGGCAGAATGAATTTTTCTTTCTAATCAGGTTTTTGCTGGTACATGTTTCAGGAGAAAACAGAAAATCAAAGTACACTGGGTCTGTTTCTCCACTGTTCTGCTCCTTGTATTCTTTTCTCATAAACGTGGCAAATGAGTATGAATTGGCAATGAACAGAGAATTCTTGTTTGCATGTTTAATATGCTCACTTTGTCCAGGTGGAAATAGTTTAGAAAGTACTAAGCCATTGAAATACCCGTCCTGTGAGGATCAACTAGCTTCGACAGATTGCTCCCAAATTACAGCCACAAACCACTAACATTACTGAGTCCATTGAAGAGCATCTTTATGCATTGTATACCCACTTTATGACTCAATTCAGGCACATTTTTCAAGGCAGCACATTGTCTTTTTTTGACCATAAAACAGAAACAAATGAAGCCACAAGATGTATACCTACCTGCCAGTGGAGCTTGCTGTGGATAAATGAGTATGCTGGAGCAGAAGCATATTAGGAAGAGAGTGGTTTTAGGAAGTTTGCAATTCTATTAGTCCAGAATTCTTTTTGTCAGAGGAATAAGTTATCTGATTCCCATTTTTAGCACATTTATATAAGAACGGAAAAGAGGAATATAAAACTTGTCTCAGAGGTTTTGGTTTTATTTTTATTTTTCTGGTGAAGACTATCTGTATCTTTACATGTTGATATAATGTCTGCTACAGCTGGTTTCTAAATTAAATTTACTTGATGGGCTGCTGGTTTTATTTTTATAATGGTGCTTTTGATCAAAGATACAAAAAGATAATACACATGATAATTTTGATTGGTGAAATATATGAGGCACTTCCAAATGTTTTTCAAGCACTGTTTGAAAAAGAAAAAAGCCACAAACATATTAGCTGTGCTAATTAGTAGTGGAGAGCCTTGGATTTTCTAGGGTGGAAAGCATTTTTAACATTTGTTCAGAAGCTTCAAAGCTCAGTTTTAAGTGCTCAACTTATGGTGATAGGAACTGAAAGGCGACAGTGACAAGGAGTAAACAATATTTACATCGCAAAAACAAATTGACAACTACTTTATAAATATTGTAAATGAGAGGGAAAGCTGATAGCATTTTTAAAGGAAGGTCTCCTTCAGAATTTAGTTGTTATTTTTTTTTCCTAGTGTTCTCTGAAGGCCATTTTATACTGTTCTTTCATGTAAATATTATTTCATATGATCTCTATTTGAAAAGCAAACGTAGGTGTTGAACTGTAATGCAAATCCACATTTAGTAATTGTTAGTACCAAAACCTGCTGAGGACAAATACATGTTCTACACCTGTGTACAAGCGGATCTCCCACAGATTTTGATTAAAAATCCAGTGCTATGGTACTGAATCTGACTAAAAGATCTACAGTGAAGACTAAAGAGGGCACCATTACTGTGTTCTAGTAATTACTTTGGCAGATTGTAGGCAAGATAACACTGAAGTAAAGGAGTTGGTTCTTGGTCATTCAAGTTACTATTAATTCAACACCTGCAAGAAGAAAAAAGCTCTACGTATTTTTCAGAAGTAATTTTAATTCCCTGCTTTAGGGTTACAGATATTTGCAGTTTGCACAATAAGAATTATTGTAGAACAACTATAAATTTAAATAACATAAACATTCCAAGAGATCACACTTGTGCTGATGCAAAACACACTCAAGACATTATACAGAAACTGTCTAGAATTCCCCAGGTTAAGTAACTAGTCTGGCGGATAAGGTCATATTTGCAGACCAATAACCACGTTTATACTATAAAATTTTATAGTTTATAAAATCAGCCTGACTCATGAGTCGACTTTGAAACAATAGTGACATTAACACATCCAAAATAAGCACTCAAAGGTAGCTTTGACAATAACTCCATAGCTGATCATAATTTAAAAAAAAATAAAAAATCAGGGTTGCCTTTCTGCTGCCTCTGAGCTAACAGGTCTGTTTGATGCCATTTCAGACAACAACCTGCTATGCTGGCTCTCTGGTCTAAGTTTCACTGGCATCCTGAGGCTAATGTGTACTGTAGTGTTTCTATTTCCCACACTGCTCCACTAAATAAGAATACTTGGCCAGCTATAAAGTGAGACTAACATGTACATTGCTAATGATTAATTATTAATCAAGTGGTTTGTGGTAGTGCCTAGGGACAACTGAGATTCAAGCCCCATTATGTAAGGCACTGTGCAGTTATTCAAGAAGGTTGTAGATGGATTTTCCCTTTTAAAAGCAGCAGTGCTTTTACCACATTCAGGTTGGTTGCACTTTTTACCCTTGTATGCATCCTTACAAGTTCAACACATTTGGCACTTGAACTTCTAAATTTGTTCTGTTTGACTTCATCTAGTTGTTTCCTGAAGCCCTGTAGGAAGGGGGAGAAGTGCTGTTGCAAGATGCAACTTCATCCTACCTGAGGATTGTAAAAGTGCAATATTCTGATCCATTTGAATTCGGGTATTTTACTGTAGTTCTAACCAGCCAGCTTCTCTTATGCTGCTGAACTTTTCTAAACAATAAAAATTTGTAAACTGAAGTCTGCTAGGTTTACTCCTTTTGCAATGCATGTCAGCAGCTAGTATCATTATCGGCAGGAGGGATGCTTCCACAAAGGATACCATGCTCAATACATTTTTGGCAGAGTCAGGTGGCCATCATGAGTCACTAAGGCACCTGCTGTCAGTCAGGCTGCTATATTGGCAATCTCAGTGGTGTATGAAATCCAGATTTCACTTTCTTATGTTACTGGGTTTTGGCAGGTACTCTATCAACAGGTGTGATTATCCATGATAGAGATCATGCAGTGATGATGGGTAAAAGCTTGCAGAAGTCCCTAAAAGGACTATTTTTGATGAGGGTGAGAGATTCTATGGTTAGCAGTAGTTTCTGATTAGAATCAGAAAATTCTGCCTGTAATTTCAGTTTATGCTTTCCTTCTGCTGTTACCCTTCCCACTCAACCAGAATCTGAAAAATAAGTTAAAAACTGGTGGAAGAATACTGACTCTGATGTTATTTTCATGAAATACAGTGGGAACAGTTTCATAATAGAGCAAGTGAAAAAAAAAAAAAAAAAGCCACATTCCAGCTGACAGAGGAAAAAAGGTGGATGAGAAGTGAGGATGACTGGGCTTCATAAGGAAATATTAAATGAAGAGGGGACCAGAGAATAATAAATGAATAATGTGTTAAATGTCAGAGGGAAGCTGAGAAACATAGCATATTAAGAAAGAACAGAGAAAGTTAAGGGAGAAATGGAGAGGTGAGACAGATAATGTTTTTTTTCTAATGATAGTCTCACAAACTCAACAGAACCTCAGAAGATAAAGCAAAATTAGGTGTTCAGAAGTAGAAGATAATCAGCAAGTACACTTCACACAAAGTTATTTAAAGTCTAGGGGAAAATGTAAAAAAGCAACAAAAACCTTTGGGAAATTATACCTAAACAATGTTTGAATACCATTTATATATAAAATAATAACGAATTTAAAAACTGGTTACATGTTCTAGGGACCTGTCAAAATTACTAACTTAAACTAGCACAGTAGACAAGAGAAACTCTTCCATTCTTGTTCACCATTTTGGAAATGTTTCCTTTCTAAACAGATCATTCACTGGCATCTAAGCAGTCACCTTTCATTGCTTGACACCTATATCCCCGGGGAAGGGTTTGATGAACTTATAAACAAGCACTGTGCTTTGAAGTTGAGATGAGTATGAGGGTAGACAGCAGACATCACATATGTACACTAACTGTAGGCCTTCATAATAGGATTCCTGTCCAAAAATGTGAGTGACTCTTTGCAAGGTTGTGCCACTTGTACTTTGGCTTTCAACTGCATCAGCTTTGGAAAAAAGACCCAAGCAAAATCAACCAGAAATCTACACAATGAAGGGGGTCACAATCTGAACTCCTCTGATAATGTGTTGATTCATGTCTATTATGTGAAACAGTAGGTAATCATATGGGGAGAGGCAAAAGCTAGTCCATGTGCTTCGGTGACTTCAGTTCCTGTGTTATTTTCATAATACAGGTTTCTATGATGCTCATGCCAAGGATTATAGTTCTGAAACAGTGTTGAAGTGTAATGAGAATAGATTTCTTTGTAATGTTTTGAATGTTCTCCATGATCAGCATAGTCTCCCTCATGTTTTTTTTTTCCTTGCTTTAGGTTATTGATGAAATTAGTAAGATAAAAAACAGATGATAATTTTGAAAAGTTAATTGAAGTTTAATGAAGTTCAGAAGTTTCAAGTTAAACTGAAATTATGTGCAGAATTTTCTGCTTGCTTTGTATTTTCTTTTGAATTGCTTATCATTCAGGAATAGGTGAATACCTGAACAAGGTATTTGGGTAATGCCTGTGGCAGATACAATAAGCAGAGAAGTTTTTGACATTTGAAAACTACTATAGGGAAGCAGCATTCCCTGCTCTGTCATTCTCAACTTAGTTGCCAGGGACCACAGTCTATGTCCACACTCTATGATACGAGATTCTGGGCCTAGGAAGAAGAGATAACATCTCTCCCATATCTCATTTCACAGTACTTAATACTTACTAAATTTCCATCTGCTACCAAGTACTAAAAGTTATATTCCAAAAATGAGGACATCTGTTTTCATGGTTAAAAGACCCAAAAGAGTAAATCTTAGTATATTTATAGAGACTTCTTTAAAGATACTCTTATTTTGGAAGTTGTCCAAGGCCCTCTATGAGGTAACAAACTCTGGCAGTCTTTTTGATACATTTAATGATGAGATGTGAAGTGTTTAGGTAAATATATTGTTTTCAGAATGGTAAATAAAAAGGAAACATTTTAAAGGAAAAAACCACAGATTTTAGGATTTTACAAATAGCTTTGTTTTGTTTGCATGCATGCATGCATGCATAAAATTTTACTCTTCAAAAACTTTCAAGTGAAATAAGGCGATGCTGTAGATGTTGTCAATAGCTTGTTCCAGTTTGACTTCTCATAGTACTACAACTCGAGAGGAATTCAAGTCACAGAGTTTCAGTGCTGTTCCCAGCACCACTGCAGTATCTGATTGCAGAATTTACTTTGGTTTAAAGTGCTACGGCTTTTCTCCACACTTGCATCTTTGCAAAACTCCTCGGAAATTTGAGCACTATTGTACAATACTGGAGTGAGCTTGTCTGTCTTAACTGGGATGAAATCACTTTTCTCAGAATTACGCAGAGTAGAAATCAGCAAGGCAACTGAAAGATGTCCAAAGCCAATTCCCCAAATGATTCTTTCATCAAATTGCACAAAATGTAGTTTCAACTAAAACATGTGAAAGGATTCTTTATCTCAATGGAGAACTTGGAAATTTGTTGCTGTCCGTTATGACTTTGAATCAAGTCAGATTTTCAAATCTCCAGAGTAGTACTGTAAAATGAAATGGTTTCATCTTACCTGAAACATTTCCTGGATCATTGAGCCATTGCCCTGTCTTCTTAGCCTGTATGTCTGTTAATCCTATGTGAGATAAAATTTCCATCTTTGGCACAGCTATGCCCAGCAGCAGATCTGGGTTCTATCTCATTTCTAATAAAATTTGGTCAGGAATTGTAAAGAGTAGTTAATCTTTCAGGTCCCTGCTTGATACCGAAAAGGATATAAACTATGAGAAAAACATAAAAAAGAATGAGTGAAAAGGTGAATAGGCTACTATTGTAGTGAGCTATCACCTTTATGCTGTTAGTTTGGATGAGAGATTGGTGTTCTTCTGTTTCTGCTGCTGAGAGTATTCTGAATGGTAACGGGTTTGGTCCCTGAGGGACAGAGTAGAGCAGCTGAGACAACATTAAATCCAGCAGATGAAGGTACAGTAAATGCCACAGGCAGTGTTCAGTTTTGTGTGTTAGCAGCAAGGGATAGACATTTAAGAAGTGGAGAAATGGCAACCTTGTGTGATGGGATGTGATGGGAAAACATTGCATTTGTCCTGAATTGGCCTCTTATGCAATTAACTATGCTTTCTGTAGTTTCTTCTTTGTATGATGGAAATGGCTAATGAGTAGAAAAAGATTAATTGACAGTATAAGCGTGTTCTCCATGAAACATAATTAGACAGGTACCATGTGACACTCGGAAGAAGTGTATGAAATACATCCACAGAAATCAGAGAGAAGCTCATGGTTAGTTCTCAGGGCCTAGAGGACACCCCCTCTAAGCCAGAAGGAGGGTTGCAGAATAAGGCTGCAAGATTGCTTATCAGTCTTTCACGGTATACTATCAAAACAATACAAGTTTTACAGAAAAAAAGCTTATGGGATAATATCTCCAGCTGCAATGTAGCAGAGAACACCTGCTTTTTAATTTTGCTTTGTTTTCATCAGTCCTCTGTTAGCTGTAGGAACTTGAAACACCTCAAATCTCACAGTGGTTATCATGAGAAGGATCAAATCAGAACTCCTGCAGTTGTACATTGCCCAAAGAAGAGATTAAGCCTTCTTATTGTTTCCATTAAATACATCTACATACAGCACACACTCTGAAATCTGTGTTCTGTGATCTATGCTAATGCCTGTGCTGTGTGCAGAAGCATCCAAATAATTCTTCCTGAACACCCTCAGTATCAGAATAAGTAGAGTAGCATTCATAATGCACCCTAACTACATAGTCTTCCAGAGGCAAAGTTTCTTTAATTAAATATAGACCCACCCTACTGTGTATGTGTGCAACTGTGCTATCGTGTGCCAGCTCACTGAGCTGGGCTGATGATAGACTGAGGATCTGTGTGGTGCACACTGTCACTGACTGTAGAAATTCCTGCACTGCACAGCATTAACAATTGATTGTTACTGAAAATCTTGAAAGAAACTCAGGCCAGATCTTCCTTGTGGAAGATATTGCCATTAACAGTAATAATGACCATCATATATAATGAAACTATTTTTCTTATCTAGAGTAATTGCTAAAAAATCCAGTGTTCTAGGAAACATTGTGTAATATTCATTTCTCTGAGTAATTCTGTTAAAAATCTGCTTTTTCCCAAGGTTGCTAATGTCCATTTTTCTTTATTGCTTAAATCTGTCCCAGCTATCGTAACTGGGAAGCAGATTCAACTTCCTGTGTCCAGATTTGTTCTCTGTCTACAACCCACCCCCAGAGGGGAGAGAAGCAGACACACAGGCCAGATGGAAGTACAGAGGCTTTCCAGACAGGAACTGTCAGGAAAAGTTTTCCTTGGAGTATTCTTTGGGTATCTAGCCATGCCTACCTTATCTCCAGTCATGTCAACAGCATTGTGGGCAAATCCCATCAACTACCTGAAAGGACAATATGCAAACCTACTGATTTCTTTTGATGAGGAGTAGGAGCTTGGCTACTGCCCTAGGAGAGAAAACCAGAACTGAAATAAAAATAAAACACATATTCCTTGGTACATGAAGGACACCAGGATGTTCACATACAGAATGACAGTCCTGTAGAGGCTGCCATTGCTGCAGTGATTTAATAAAGATACTTCTTGGATATACTAAAATATTAACCTTTTTTTCCTAATGAAAAATGTTTCTCATAACTTTTCATTAAACTCCTTGTTTTCAGTTGGTTTGCTGCATGAAACATCCTTTTGGGGCATTAAATATTGCTTTGATTTTAAAGTATTTATTTGAAATAACTTGCTAAAATCAACAAGAAAATAATGAAGCATAACCAGTGAAATTTTATAACAGCCTTTCTTCATATAAATTTAAATTCAAATTTCATTTTAGCCCACAATTAAATAAATCTGTGTACTCTTACTGCTAAACTCCATTTTTACATATAAGAAAACCAGCAATGGAAGTGGTAAAATCGGACATATTTGACAAAGTCTTCAAGACCAATGCAACTGGGTAATTCATGGTCACAATTTAATAAAACATTAAATACCTCAACAACTTATTTTGTTTCCATCAGATTTTATTTTGCCTTGCACATAGTCAGGTGTCCCACTGTGAAATAGGAGGACACTTATAAATAGCGATGCCAGTCAGGGACTGGGAAGATACTACTATGAATGTAAACTAATGTGGTCTAAAACATATTCTCAGCAGTAGATGCATCAGGGATGTGTAGGGATGGTATTAAATCAATTTTAAAAAGGAGGGTGGGAGGGGTCAGGGAGGTTTCTTCAGTGTGAAAGTTCACAATTGTATTTATTTTTTCTAACTTCATTAGTTGGTATAATAGGAGATAGTGCCTCTATCTACAGAACTTGCTTTGCTTTTATTCTAAAACCATGAGGGCTAAAAAGGTACATGAACTCTGCACTTTCAGACTTCTCATCTATTAATTTTCTCCAACCATAGAGTCTAGTTTTCTTCCTTTCACACAAAATCTAGTGATTCTATCCCTAATATTTCTATAACCGTATCTCCAAAGTATTTTCAGGTAATAATGCACACAGGATTAAACATGGATGCATTTGGTGTGGGATATACAGGCAGGAACTGCAGTGTTGTCTATTACTTCCACTGTTGCAAACTTGCGAACCTTTTCCCATTTGCTCGTTTTTGGCGTTTTTTGTTGTTTTCATTCTAGCTGTACTTCGGTTTAGCCTTTAGGTGGCAGCATTTGAGAACAGTTGTAGTTGTGGGCTGGCCACCATATAGAATGCCATTCGTGGGAAGGAATTATAAATAGATAGGACCAGAAATGTAGGTGCTCTGCTCAATATGCAATTCGCGGCAAAGCTTATACAGAACCATTCAAAATGTAAAAAAAAATTAATAAAATTACATGACCATTTCGTTTTTAACACTTCTTCTCTAACTTATGTATTTTTTATATAGAAGTGTATTTCTGCCAATGCATATGTATACATAGCTTTTGAAAATGCTTTGAATCAAAATGGATTTTTTTTTCTGATTTACTAAATGTGAAATCCTTTATCCTATTCCTCCATGCTCTCTTTTTTCTCTCTTTCTTCCTTTTTTAATTTTTTTCTTTTTTTTCTGTTCTTGAAAGCAGTTATTATCTAAGAAAGAAATGAGAAATTAAGGGTCTTGAATTTATCCTGCTTTTTTATTATCTTTCAGTCACAGGATGGCTAAATCACACTTTTCTGAATATGATGAGATCAACAGGGTAGTTTTAAAACATACACAAACCTTTTCTCTGTTTTAATTCACTGAAAACTAAATGAACAGTGTTCACCTCATGTCAGGTTGAGTATTCCTTCCATCTAAAAGATTTATGTATAATTTCTCATATGTATTTTGTCTAATAGGTACAAAATAGATAGGCAAAAAAGATACATCCTTGGCTTTATGGAGATTGTGGTGTCCGTGTGCAGTGGACAGGTATGGTGGGATGGGTAGAGTGAACATCAGTGCTGCTGTATTTCATTCAACTGATATAACCTCTAGTAAATATAACAGAGCAGTTTTGTGTCCATGTGCTAGTAGAAAATAACTTCTATTTCAGTATGTATACTTTTTCCTAATATTTACCCTAAATCTGACTTGTTCTACGCTTACATACATTAAATTGCTTCTTGGTCATGTTATTTGAAGGACCACATGATCATAACATAACCAAAAAGTATTCAAATTAATCACATTTGCAAATAATCCTGCAAATGCTGAAAGTCAGAAACCTGACTATATAATTGTAATTTAGGCTACATAGGCTGTAACAAATTAATGAGCTGCATGCCTCTGTGCTAGAATTTGCTGACTGAACTACAAACACAAAGGAAAAAAAGCCTAGCAAGATTTTGAGGATATGCTTCACAATGTGTAGATCATCACTGGACAAATAGTAGAAATTTTCTGAGGAGACCTGTATGTCTATTCCATGTAGGAACAAGAGAAGAGGAGAGCCAGGTCAATCTGTTAGGATCAAAAAAGAAAAAAAAGGTTGCATGGAAGAAAAATAAATTAGATATAGGCATGTTACCCACTAGTTACTATCTGATCTATGCCTACTAGTCTATGACTAGTCTGTGACTGTTACTGCTTTGCGAATCATAGAAATTTAAGTCTGTTATTTAGGTGTCTACATCTAAATGTACTAGTATAAAACATTTAAAAAAAAAACCAAAACAAAACTAGCTGTCAAGTTGGAATAAATAAGGACTGCATGCAGTGAGATGGGGAGACAGATTCCAGACTTGTCTTTGTGGGAATGCTGTAGAAGATTCCAAATCAGCTGAAGGTGTGACCCTGAAATAAATTACTTATTCTACTTTGTGGACAAGTCTCATTCAGAGTTAGAGTGGCTTTAATTCTTTTTAGCTTAATTTACCAAGTAAGCTAGAATGAATTAGGGCCATTTTAATTCTGAATGAATAATTTAGTCCACCAATTTAAGTGAAATGCTTTGGTAGTTATTCATGAGCTAACCCAAGCCTAGCATCTAGACTGTTTAATGGGCAGTGGCTTTAGGCAGCAAGAGACAGAGTGTACTTGTCCCTTTCATTTGCACTTGCAAGCACAAAAAGCAATCTAAATGAAGTTGTAAAGTTATCTCTTCTGACCTGTATTTTTCCCACTAGTGGTTAATATATGATATCCCAGATATGTACTTAATTAACCAAGTCTAACATGCATTGAGAAACGTGCAATCTACAAATAAATAATCTATACAGGTTTAAGAACCAACATTTTATGCCGTTAAATGTAGTTCTTCACTTTCTCTCTAATTTCATGTTCAGTGTCAGCATATATTATTACGACAAAAGAACACATAATTATATATTTAGAAAGCTGGGATGGTAAGTCAGATGGAGTTATGTGAAGGAGTAGTGAGACAAGGAAGATCAGAGCTGCATACATATCAGAATGACAACATAGAACCTTTTTACCTATTTGGTCACATGGACATGGACATGCACATAAAAGTATATAAATATGCATATTAGTTGTTTTCCCTTAAATTTAGATGATAGCTGTTCAGAGAATGAGATTGACATTGATGGCTTCATTGTCATGTAGAATATGCAATGTCTTAACTTCTCTGGCAATTTTAAAGACAGTAACATCAGGTAAAGATGGGAAGCTCTCCTATGAGGTAGTAAATGTTGCTAAAGAATGTAGCTTCAGTGTTTGCATTTCTCTTGATTACTTACCCATTTATGACACTGTCAGTCAGGGCTGGCATCACTGAAATGAATGTAGCCATGCTTACAACTATGATATAAGGCCATGCATGACAGGTTAATGTCATTATGTTAATTACTATATCTTAGTTTTCATTGTTTTTATAGAAAGTATCCTGGGATCTACTTGTTCAAAGCATAGAATTATTTGAAAGGCTTAAGAAATTTGTCCTGAAAATTTGTGTGTTTATAGGCAAACATCTGCCAGGTCTGGAGCAATAGTTATGTAAATAAAGGTGTGGTTCAGCCGTAGAAGCCTTAAATTTGTTTCCAGCATGATTTCAGTGGATGGTACAGTAGCGTGAGAGAGATTTCCAATACATGAAGGAAAAATCACTCGTATTTTTTCAAGGCAAGTGAATGTTCTGTGCTCATCACCTACACAGCTGCCGTTCTGTTGTATTTGTTAATCTAACTATCAAGTCTGGCTCACATTGTGGCAAGTATATTTTGAATAGTCTTAAATAACTAATGTACATAATGATCCCTAACATCATGTTCTTAAAATCAAAGTCTTGAGCTGATTCTTCTTGACCAAAGTCTTTTGATAAAGGAATTTAATTTATTTCTAGATGTTACCTTAGGCATATTTCTCTGCAATACTACAATAAAATAGACTGTGTTCATGGAAGAAACATACTATGAAAAAGAAAAAAAATAGATAAAATAGATGTGTTCTGTTTTTACAAAACAGGAAAAAAATACATATAATTTGAAGTAATAAGAACTGTTTATATGCTTCCCAAATATAAACACACAGCGGTTTTGTATGAAAGAGAGACATGAGTGAGCAAATGTACATAGCGGGTCATGAAGAGAAAACCTAAAGAAAGTTTAAAAATATATCATCTTTGTAAACTGACAGTATTGCTCCCATTTCAGTGTTCTTTTTTCTTTTAGTCATCTCAGTATGTATTGATCTTGATGAAGGCAGGCTGAGACCAGGCAACAGAAAAGAGAAGATAAAGAGTTACAGAGCTGACAATGTTTCATTCCAACAAACTGCATTTATTAACTTTAATTGGCCTATATGGGGCAAGATCAGTGCAAATTTAGTACAAAATGATTTGCATTTCTTTTAGTGTTTCAAAATCCCCCTTACTGACCACGTTTATAGCTCCTTGTCTGTTTCATAAGAACTTCCTGTTCTCCACTTTTATCATCTCAATTTTTTTGCTCTATACCAATCGAGCAGGAAATATTCAAAAAATTCAATTTTTCCCCTCTGAGGTGAGCTTCTGTCTCATAGATTACTTATGATCATACGTATATGTTTCGGTATGTGTATGGTTTAGTAACTGGGCAGCTAAAAGGAAAGTTACACCTCTGTGTAACTTTTCTCTGCTGACTTTTTTATTTCTGGCTATTTTTAATCTATATTACTGTGTCAAATTTGCTCTGTAGCATATGAAGGATTTCTCTTGATTGACTAAGCAGGACTGTTTAACATACAGTAAAGTTAACAAAAGTGAAATGAAATGAAATTAAATGAATGAAATAAAGTAAAATAAATAAAATAAAATAATAAAATAAAATAAAATAAAATAAAATTTGGTTTCAAAAAATATAGAATCCCCTGAATATGTGCTGTAGATACAGGATATGTTGATGTTAGTGGAAACCTAAGGCTTTTTAAAGTGTGTGGATATATGGTTTTGGAAAGTTCACAAGAATGGTTTCCTGTTACTGAGGTCTATGTGTTGTGTGCTAAACACAAGTGTGGAGCTTTCCTTTACTTTTTGGAGGCCTAATGAAGTTGGTGGGCAAGCAACCATCAGCTCCGTTCCCTAGAAGGATGCTGCAGAAAGCCTTCGTGGAAATGGAACTGACAGACCAAGAATCAATTTTGCCTTAGTGTCTGATGAGGGTGTGTCCTAATTATTTTTTATAGATTCCTACATGAGAAACCCTTATCATTAAAAATTACATTAAAAATGCTACCAGTGTTAGGATAACATTTCTGTTTTAAGTAGTAAATTGGGTCAGAAGTGTATTTCATGAATTCTAGCAAGGAAGACTAATTATATGTGCATAAGCAGAAAAAAATAATATACTTTCGTTCCTTCCTTTTCCATCATATTGGAACTGAACATTGCTTCTCATCCTCTTCTTACATGATCAAAATAGTCAGTAAATATACAATTGGTCTTTCTGAATTTGCTGCTGTAGTACACTGCCATTTCCCATTCCTTTCAGATAGCCTGTGCATTCCAACTGTCTCATTTCTTGCATTTTGGCAGTCTTCTAACAGAAACAAGATAGTTTATACTCTTTAACACACTATGCTAACTTCACCATTTAGACTTTGCATAATGACTCCTACCTGAAGTAATTTTGGTATTTTTCATGTGAGTTTTTAATTTCAGTATAAAGCATAATTTCATCCTAATACTTTATTCTAATCCTGATTTATATCTTAGCAAGTGTACTTGTCTAAAAGACCTTCAGTTAAAAAAAAATGTTTCAAAGCATAATGCAGAATATGTAAATAAGGAAATACTACAGTGCTGGTACTGATATTAGGGAAAATGTCAAAAAAAATCTGGCCAAAAAAGGAGTTTTATATGACTCCTTTTTTCTTCAAATTTTCTATAGTTTGTCAGCCAAGTTTTCATAACCCAAAGTGTCTCTCTGGACATGTTTCTGAAACCCAGTTTGTAATTCCCAAGAACAATGTAGAAATAACTGTTTTACTTTGGAGTTTTTAATCCTATTTTCCATGCAAAAAAAAAAAAAAAAAGCTATTGCCATTCAAGAAAGAGAAAATGAGATGCAAAACTTTTACTTTTGCAGTTATCAATCTTGAGTTATTTTACACGTTGTTTATAAACAGGTACATTAAAGTTAAGTGAAACACAACTTGACCCATCAGCAGATCTTAAAGCAGTATGATTAACAGTGGGTTTCCACAGGTCTGAGCCTTTTCAATATTTCAAAAGGAATAAATATACAGCCACAGCTGACCAAAACAAGGAATTCTAAGAATGGCGCAGTCTTTCTGGATGACTTCGGTATCTTGGTGTACTTTGCTTTACTAATCTAATCTAACCCCTTGCTTGTAGATGTGCATGAGAATTTAGAGATATTAACAGATTAATAGAGCAATTTAGGTAAATTAATATCAATATAGTATGATGCCAGAACATGAATGGGGAGAAAGAGATTTTAGGTGTAAAACCAGCAAGTTAGGGGGCTGATAAAGAGTCTGAGCTGCAGTATGTGAGGTATTTTAATGGCCAAAACTGGCAACAGGTAAAACTGTGTGTCTCACAGGTTCTTATGAATGAAACCTGACAACTGGAGATGATGCCGAGAAAAGTTTCCGTAGTTAAGTGATTATAGAAAGCTATAACGGTAAGGAATGAAACAAATATCAATGGGAGTAAAAGTAAAGCTGAGGAATTCAAATAATAAATTATGATCTTCAGTTTTCCAAAATTTAGTCTACTGCCTGAGTTGGCTGTACAACAATTTTCCAATGAAACAATCACAAGAATACATGTATTACATTTATCAAATGGAAAGATTTCTAAATGACACAAACAGATCTCAAGCACTACTGCTGGGATGATTGTCTTCTAAAAGAGTGACTAATAAAAACATAAGTAGAAGAAAACAGGCCACCTCTTGTTTTTAAGGAAAACAAAAACAAACTAAACACTATTTTTAAAAAAAGTGTCTATTTGTCTTTGTTGTTCTGAGATCCAGCTTCTCTGAGATGTGCCATATTTTTATTCCCTTGTGTTTGTTGACTTCCAGCAAACAGCACTGAACAGCTTTTGTTTTGTCCTTCCTAATACTCAAGGGCCATTGCAGTGGCCGCTCCTCGCAGCTGTGAGCATTGCTGGAGGAGGGCCTCTTTGTTGTTCTGGTGCTATCCAGGCTCCTTTGGCAGCCACAGACTGCCTCGAGAGGAGAGAACATTGCTCCCATTTTTATGATCAGATCTGCCTCCCTAACTTTAGTCATCTTGGTCCAAATGAGATTATTCTTATTCATAAGGTAGACAGTGCTCTCTTGCCAAGCTTGGGCAGTCTTGCTGTCTCTAGGTGAAGACCACTGGATTTACCAAACTCTCTGTAAACAGGAGCTCAAGCCCCTGTTCACAGTTTGCAGATTCAGTAGTTGAAGAAGAAAAGGTCTTATTATGGCTCTACAGTAGTGGCACGTACAGATCTCCAGAACTTTGTTGTGCCACGATTGATCTGACTTAGAATAAAAGATCTACCACTGGCTCTCTAACAAGCACCCCACAGGCCTCATCTGTCACTGGTTATTTATATCAAAGTGACCTTAGAATGATGTACAAGTAAAGATGCTTTGGGAACATGATATTGATGATCAAGGGAAATGTCCTATCAGGCTGTCAGTGGCCTCAAAACAAGCTCCTTGAGGGCAGCCTGGCGCTCAGCCTTCCATCTCCCCATGCAGAGCACTGCGCTAAGTCCCATGGCCCCACAGGATCACAGGTCAACTCTCTGCTCAAGTCACCAAAGGAAGCAATAGGAGTGGAGACAAACCTGCACTGTTCACATCTTCTGCTATAAAACCATTCCAGAAACAGTATGCAGAGAGATCTCATTGAAAGGGTTGTGAAGATGCAGAACATCCTATTAGAAGCAAAAACTGAAGAGCTGAATTGCTGTTCTGTCATGGACCAGGTCAGAAGAAATATGCCATATATAATTTGATGGCTTTATTCTTTAATTAACATGTTGAATGATCATGCTTTATAGTTGAATAGCTTAGGTTTCATGTGGGATCAAAAATGCATCTATATGTCTGTTTTTAGTTCATTGCAGCAGTTTTGAACAGTAGCAGAATATTTATGAACTCCTATAAGCCTTACTGTCAGCTGAAACTCCTTTTTCCTAATGAAAACTGCAGCTGACAAGCAGCATCATCAATAGATTGAACATGATAAGAATTCACAGCCATGAAGCAGAATGTCAGGTCTGAAGCTGAATAAGATGACTGGTTTCAGGTGCTCACTTTCCTGGTGACTCCATTTATTCATCCTCAGCACATGCAGAAATTATCAACAACTCCTCCATCAGTACATGAATATATAGAAGAGGAGCGATGAAGAGATACTTAGGTTTCATAGATTCTTAGCTACTATTTCCTACTTGTTATAAATTTAGAATTTTTAATTTCTTAACAACTTCAGGGGTGGAATGAGCAGGTTTGAAGCTGCTTATCATTTGGTTATTGGCTTTAACATTTTATCCCTCTACATGCTCAATGTAATTATGATTCTTGGATTACATCCCACATAATTATAATTCTTTTATATCTTTTTTCACTAAGTAAAGTTGGTATTATTTTATTATTATGAAGAATCCTAATGTAGGAGGTAATAATTTACTTTTATTGTAAATCCCAGTGTGCTTGAATAGATGCAATACATTTTTTTTAATTTGTATTTTTCCAAATTCATTCACTGATATAATTTCTAGAATAACTGATTTTTTTCTTCATGACACAAATACATTTGGGGCTGACTCAAATGTGTAACTGAGAAAGGGCTTCTGTTTTAATAAGAATTAAAATTCAAATTGTAGGTATAATACAAATAACAGAAATAAAGCTATTTCAACTTTTTCAAAATGCTCTTCTTCTTGCTTTTTCCTTTTTTCTCTTTTGTCTGATACTCTTATCTTAGTTTAGCTTAGCCATTAAGTCTGGCCTTGAGACAGCTTTTTCTTATGAAATGAGTTCCTTATGTGAAAAATATTATTCGCTTCCCAGCGGAATTCCATGTTGGTAAACTCTCTTCTGAATTAGATTTAATGTTTACCTGTTCCTTTACTGTATCATGTTACAATGAATCAATATAATCACCTGCAATTGTCTTGTGACATTTTTAATAGATGTTATTTAGCTTAGAGGTAGTAGTGAACAATGATGTAAATAAAATTAAATATGTATATATATATATATATATATATATATATAACATAATAAAATTTTAGTTAAAAACAGAGCAGTTAAAAACCAGTACCATCCAGCTTATATACTTTGAGAATGGTTTGAATTAAATTCATAAACAGCCAATGAAAACAGAAGCTTTGATGATTATTGTCTTCCTCAACCCCATAATCTTCCTGGATTGAGCAGAGCCAGAATGACCCTGACCAGACATATAATCATATGCTTTCTTTGCTTCTGGGATGTGCCCTTGATTTTTTGGTATGGTTTGCTTTTTGTGGTTTTTTTTTTTTTTTTCCCCTGTTTGGTTGGTTGTCTTTTCTGTTGTTTGGCTAGGGGGGTTTCTTTTTCTTTTTTTTTTTTTTTCATCCATTTTTCTGCTTGGCTGATTCTCTTCTTTAGATATTATTTTGTTAATCATATGACCACTACTTTTTTCTGATGTTTTGAAGCCTGCAGAAGTCTCCTTTCTGCTACACCAAATTCTGTGTCCAACAAGTAATTTTCTAGTTCCAAGTTTTCCACGACCTGTGAGAGGATATCCTCCTTGCAGAGGTAAGGAGAGAAACCAGAAGAAACTCCATGCCAACAATTTCCATCTTAAAGGAGTGGTATTTATGCAGACTCTTTACAAATTAGTCATAAACACTCCCTGGATCCTTATAAATTTATAAGTCTTTTAACTCAGAATTCTTAGGCTATGTTTTGACCACCAGAGTCAGGAAGTTAGGTGACCATGGAAATAATGCGTCTCTCCAACTCTTAGTCTCAAGTCTGGATCTACAGCTAGTTTGTGAAACTGGTGTGGGATTTAAAATTTGCTTCAGCTATAAATACCAGCTAAGGGACTTGCACTTCCTTCCACAAAAAAAGAGTTGTCTCTAGAGTGAGGTTTATTTTTTACATTTTATTTATGTACATTAAATGGCACCTTCTTTTCAGACTAATATTTGTGTACTACTCGATTCCCACAGGCATTTGTTCAGAAGAGTGCCAATTGTACAGTGATCACATGTAATAATTCTACTCTGCACAAGTGTTTTGCTATTTTTCCTAAATTCTTGCTTTTTTAGCAGCCTGCCCAGGCCCTGCCACGGGATTGTTTGAAAGGTATAGTGGCAGATATTCCTAACTGCAGTTTAGTACATACCCCGTGATTACAACTATAACATTTCAAGCCAGTAGCAGTCATGGGCCTTGGGGCAGTAAGAGAAGAGCAACAACAAGAAAAAATATTGTACCAACTGGAGCTATTTCTCATGAAGTATTGCAACGTCTAATTTTTAATACTGGGAATAATTTATTGGGATTACATTTTAAAACACTGCTACTTAGAGGCAAATCCAAGCTGACCTCATCATTAATACAGATTTTGTGAAATCACTCCTCAACTAGCTGCAGTTATTCCTATAATCTAAAGCATTAAATAGTATGGATATGCATAAGAATGCACATAATCTAACAGAACATAGAGGAAGAAGCTAGAAAATCATTATTCTGGGTCTGGCATTCCTGTGTTCTGCTCCAAACCAGAGAAATTAATCTGTCTGAAGTCAGTTCTGCTCACACAGCAGTTATATGCACATTTAATTCTGCTATTTCATTACTTTTGATTTACACTGGTGGAGGTCAAAGTATTTTCATTTATAGGTGATGTTCCTCTAATGTATTAAAACCACACCATGAGGTACAGTGAGACTTGTCTATTCTTTTGATAGTGGGAAATAATTGAAATGCACCATAAAGTGATCAAAATTATAGATGTGCTAAGTCTGACAACCAGTATAGGGGGCTGTATATTAACACTAATGACTTATTTTTGGGCAGAATCTTTTACATAAAAAATTGCATCTTCATGTCTTTTGGGAACTTGTAATGATTTTTGAAAAGCATAAATTGCATGAGAGAACAAAATGGAAACATCTGTTCTATGGTCTAAACTCAACACATGTGCAGTTATATGGCACCAAGTACTTTTCCCAGAGGTAGATCTTGCACACCCAGGCTATCCTTTGTTATGTTTTACATATGTTAGCATGTGGGCATTTGTATAACCATATCGTGCATCAATGGGTTCAGCAGTTATCCTGGGAAATAAACTTCTCTGACTGTAGATGTAAGTACCTTGGGGCTCCAGAGTCAGTTCCAGCACAGAGCACTCCAGTTCAGTCAGGCTTTGCAGACCTATTGCTGCATTACTTTCAAAATATTCATTAAAACTAATGGAATGTTACTTCGTAACCTAGGATTCATAAAACTGATTTTATTTGAGGTTGCTATGTATGTATCAAACAAATAATAATTTTTAAAAACCAAAAGTGTATTTTAATTTGCTAAAGTTGTTGCTAAAATCATAAGCCTTTAGTCTTTAGAAGTACTTTATTTAATCTGAGATATGAATTAATATCAAGTTGAAGTAACTAAACAGAAGATTAAACTTAAATATGTCTGGGAGAATGTAAAAAATATTCCACAAGATTGATACAGAATGAACAGTCTGTATTGGGTCTAAAGCTAGGATTTCTTTTCTGTTCTTCTGAGATCTGGTACCTTATGAGCTTCAACATTAGCTTTCCAGGCTCCTTAACATGCTCTTGATGACATGCTCTTGCCTGAGGCAAATAATACCTGCTGTATAACATTTCTGGTCAACCTAGTGGGGTTTTTTTCCTGTATTTTCTGAATGTATGATCTCCTTTGCCTTATTATGTTTTTGAAGTTACCTGTGAATCACTTAAGTGAATATGAATTATGTCTATTATGTTCATTATGGTAGTAGTTGGAGCTATGGTCATCTGAGTACATAGCTATAGTTCTGATTGTTGGTTGGATGATCAAAATAAGTCTCTAGTGAGTGTTATTTAATTTACTGATTCAGAATTTGTTTTGATGTAAGCATTCCATTATACACACCTACAGTAGACTTCTTTCAGGTAACTAAATAATTAGGCTATTTTCAGAGAGCCAGCACAAAAGAGGCAGAAGCCTAATCTGAGGCAAATTCAATTTTTTGTTTGAAAATAGCTTTGTATAAAAGCAATTTTATTGAGCTCTGTAGTGAACCCATTCTTTTCTATCCCTTTCTAGACAGCAGAGCAGAGGCATTTGGAGAGATTTATAGGCTATCTGTGGGCAGATGTATAAGTAGCACTGTAGATGATTCAGAAAAAGGTTCACAGTTAGGAGCAGCAAGATGAGATTCAAGTCATAAGCTGTGATACACATCCCAGTTGCAGGTCTCTAGCTGCTAAGGGAAAGTCTGCACTAAGTAAAACACAACAAACTGTAGATTTCTCCACAAGATATTAGTTTTTGTATGTCCATAAGCAATAGGTCATTCCAAGAATACATTTGTGGTAAGTTACAGTCAGAGCTCCCAGAGTAATGAGTTTTGCAAATGCCGTAGTTCTAAGTCCAGAACTAAACACCTTCAGTGAAAAACTCCCTGCTTGCAATCTCCAAACACACATATATGTTGACTAATTTGGCATAATTTCCCCAAATGATGGACCATGGTAAGCTAAGACAGATTTTATGTAGCCACATTGCATGTTATGCTGACAGGCCGAAACGAATTGCATGAGATGTAACCTGTGTAGCCATCATGCAATAGACATTTTTAAATTATTCTTATTATTGACGTGTAGGAGAAACTGTATAGAGTACATCTTCGATTAATCATTGTGGAGGTCAAAAGGTATAGATTGTTGCAGTACTATTTGTAGGACATACATGAGAATTTTAAAAGATACGTGTGTAAAAACATGCTGGAATGTAGGAATAATATGAATACTAAAATAAATTCATTTCAAGCTTATTGAGGAAAGACAGGCATGCTCTTCCACCTCTGAGGATGTATCACTTCAGTAGTGTCATCCCTGTAATTCTCCCTAATATGAGTATCAGTGTTGTGTCAACTTGATTGTGTTTTCTATTGCTTTCTAATTTAATCAGTGAAGTGGACAAGACGGCACTTTGCTGTGTCTGAGTAGAAATCTCTGCCATGGCTGGAAAACACCATTTTAAAAAGTTTTTTAAAAATATGTATGTTGCAAAAACCAGCATTATATTGATGGCTCTTAGAGCCAAATCTCTACCAAATCTACATATTTGGTAGACCTGTAGAGCATCATTACCATAGTCTCACTCATTCTAATGGATTCATTTTCTCAATCCAGTAAAGTGCTGTTTTGCCTGTGTTAAGAGTGGTACATCATATCGGATGGATTATGCCCATCGAATACATCTGCTCTTAAGTCAAATTTTCTGCTTTTTTAAAAAATATTTTGGCATTGGTTATTTGGTCTGGTGTTAAGTAGGTGAGAAATCCTGCACCTCAGTTATTCTTTAATGCAGGTTTCAGGGTGAACTTCTCTAGGAGGTATGTGACAAACTATGCTTTGTTTAGCTCAGATCTGCAGCTGACCAGTTAGTTTGCTTTTACAGAGGCATTGCATGAGCAACACCTGTGAAATAAGCCATGGTACTCTCTGACATAGCCCATAGAGGTAGGAAGGACATGTTAGCAGATGCACTCAGATATTTTTTTCCAAGTGTATATTATGCAGTAAGAGTGAAGGAGAACATTGGTCTTTAGGCTCTGTGAGATATTTGAGTCCTTAAAAACATTAAATGAGTTGCTGCTTCTGACCCTGAAATCAGAATTTCAGAGACATAGAAAAGTGCTTTTACTAAAGCCAGTGAAAACATCTAATACATTAAAAAAAATCCTGAAAGATCTAGGGCCAAGTGATTTTTAGTGATAGTTTTTGGTTAGATCTTTTGTGTGCTTTCCTATTTAAAATCCCATGCATGTATTTCTGAAGGAAGGATTTAGATTTATTTTAGGATTGGTTTTAGTTATTTAGCAATGGAACAGGCTCTCCAGGGAAGTGATGGAGAGCCATCCCTGAAATTGTTAAAAAAAATGTGTGGATATGGCACATAAAGAAATGGTTTAGAGGTGAACATCATACTGGTGCAGGGATGATGGTTGGACTGATGATCTTAGAGCTCTTTTCCAACCTTAACAATTCTATGATTCTATGCTCATGAAAATTTGATCTGAGGTTTAAATTTTGAGTCAGTGGTTTTCCTCTCATTTTTATTGTGTTTTTCCATTAAGGTTATTCTGTTGACTAGAGAAGAGTTATTTATGACTCATATTTGTTAAGACCACAGGTGTCCCCTAGGAGTTCAGAGAGAAATTACAGCACCATACGATACCTTTTAAGAGGTTCCATATCAATTTTGGAAACCATTGCAACACCCTTCCTATCAGGGAGGTGTGCCATACACAGATATCCCAGGATGAGCTGGGGGGAATAATATGTTTGAAATTGCATGTGTGTGATCATTAAACTGCAAGTGACTGTTAGCAAGGGCACATACCCTTGTGAACTGCTTATATAACCCTTCTAACTCAGAGTAGATCTCTAGTTTTGGTAAACACCTTCTAGTCCACCTTAACTGACAAAATTTAGTCTGCCTGGGTGGAGCTAGGCCATCTTGCAACAGCCAAGGCTCTTGTCCTTTACTTTTATCCTTCTCTTCTCTACATGATATTTAGCAGCCACCCATGATGTCTGTACACAAAACAGCCAGCTTTGTGGTACCACAAATTATAAAAATGTAATGTACAAAATTCACATCCAGCAACACTTCCTCCATTTTTTATTATTTTCTCATAAAAACAATTTAGGAGATTTAAACAAGAGCAAGAAAATGCTCTTAAAAAGACATGCAATATCATTTACCTTCACTGAGAATCTTTATCCTTCTAAAAATCCATGCTCAGTTTAACTGTTCTTCATAATTACAGTTTGCAGTACCTGTTATTTAAAATACTGATTCTTGTTCCTTCTTTTCATACAGCTTTAGAATCTTTCACAGAGTGTAAACTTCCATGTCATAAATTCACAGATAATTCATCTCATATTTTAATGAGTGCTTCTATCATTTAGAAAAGATTAGGCAACCATCTGCAGAAATGTCTGCGGTAAATAGTTGCAGGGCAAGGAAATAGTCTAGATGTCCTTGTGAGTTCTGCTTTCTGTGGTTTACTTGCTTTTCAGTCTTTCTAGAACAGAAAATAAGAGTTATTGAATTCAATAGCTTAGGAAATCACAGTTTATCCTCAGTCATCATCTCTTGACTTTTAATTGAACAGAACAATAAAAGGGCACATACTAGCCTGTGTGTAATAACTACGTGGCTTGCTGCAGTGTTCAGTACAAGGAGACTGTTTATATAAAAATGATGCCATTCAGAAATAACTCCTGCACTGGCTAACCATATCAGTAATTCAATTAATTAAATATACAACAAAAACAAAATACTTAATGCAGAAGTAAAATGGTATGATATATAAAGAAGAAATGAAGATACTGAAGTATTATTATGATACCATGGTGTAAATTTTTAAAGACTACACATGAATAAGTTATTATAGTAGAAATATTAAAATTATGAGAATACTACAAGAGAATGCATTAAAAGCCTTTCATTTACAAAAGCAAAAATACATAAATGTAATCCCCTGTGTTTTCATTCTTTAATGTGTTATTACATCCATTAATCTTTTGAGAGAACAGTATAAAATATGAGAGAATAACATACTGCTGAATTTACGCAATTTAAATGTTAAATTTGAAAATGTAAAGTGCTTTTTTTATCAGTATTGTTATTTTTATTTGAACAGAAACATTTTGGGATGGATTACTAGGGAAGTATTTGAATGGTAAAAACATTAACTACAGAGCATCTTCTGCCTATGTGGCCATGATAATTACAAATATGTCAGATTTGATCGACATAAAAAGAGGTAAAGGTGCAGTTTGGTCTTTTATCCACCCCTCCTTTTCCACTTTGCTTAGTTATAATTCTGCAAAGCACATGTGAAAACACAGTACCTGGTGTGGTGACATTTTACATTCATTTTAAACAGGTATGAGTCACTTCACTAGGTTTTTATGCTCACTTTCTCCTGCCTAGATGTATGATGATGAGCAATTGGGGCCAGAAAGGCAAGTAATAGAGTTTGCAGAATTTCAAAATTCTGTGCACACTGAAAGTGAATAAATATTACATCTTTATGATATTCTTAACGGATCAAATCTGTAGCCATAAATAAATAAGTTCAGATCCCACTAAAGATAATGGCTGGCCAAGAGAGTCACTGTGGAGATGCACAGAGGGACAGCAGATTGCACTGCCATGAGAAAGTCTAGCTCCTCAGGATTTGTGCTATCATTTATATTTTAATTCAGCAATATTTCATTTCTTATGTCATTAAAAATACCAGCAGTAGTATTAATCCAAAATTATGTCCTAGGAGTAAATGGGTCTCCCGAGAGACAAATATAAACTAATTACCTTTGTACAATATGTTGACTGTTTAGAATACATAATTATTTTCTCTAATTTTTTGAGAGATGAAAGAGTGCATGCTTATATGTATTGGGATATCTCTGTGTGCAAGAGAAAGGAAATCTTGTATCTAATTTCCTACAAATGTTAACCCATCTTTTGCTTCATAAAATGCAATAATTTATTACAATTAAAAAATATATACTTTGTTAGTACAAATACTTTTGCCTTTCATATTTCCACTATTATAAAATCCATTCCAACTTTTCATGAGTAATAGCATATCTTTCTCACTGTCTTCACGCATACAGCTTAGTTCAGATCTTAATTCACTCTCGTGAAAGAAATTATTCCATTCAGTTTGAAACTGATCAAAGCTCTTCTATACTGTTTTGGAGAGCCAAAAGAGGACTTTTTTATGGGACCAGGATCTACGTAGGAAGTAAGCAAAGGCTGTTTTAAGAATGTTTTCCACATTCACTAAGAAAAGGTTCCCATGGATATCTAATTCAGCTAATAGTTATGTTACCCTTTTGGCAACTTGCCCACCTCATGAGGGAATATCATTTTACGGGGTTCCCATAGAAAGCTATAGCTTAAATCTGTACTGCAGTGATGGTATTCACTAATGCCCTGAAGCTCTCTGTCCTGCCAATGCAGCATTAGAGAACAAGTGCTTCCTTGTGGGGGCCTGGGTACCCTGCTACAGTGAAGTGGTGCTGGAGATAGAAAAGGGAATGCTCCTTGGATTTTCTTCCATCATAGGGATTACTGTAAGGAAAAAAAAACCCAAAAACCAAAATAACTGCAGCTCGTGTTTTGTTCAGTTTGGTTGTTTTGTTGAGGTTTTATTAATCTTCAGTCCTACCAAAGAAGAACTAAAAACAAAAATAAAAAAACAACAACAAAAACAAACAAACAAAAACAAAACAAAAACAAACAAAACAAACAAACAAAAAACCCCAAAACCCCTCAGTCCTTTGAATGGAGAGACATTTATTATATATGTGTATATATGAGAGATAATTTTATTGTGAAAATGAAACAGAAAGTCACAGCTTCTCAAGTCAATGCAAAATTGTGCTTCTAAGCCAACACACATTCTGCCATCTAGTGACCAGAAGAAATTGTACTGACCAGTTGCCAATGTGATGACAAACCCCAAGTACTGCTACTGCTGGGTATCTTTGTGGGAGAACCTCTAGAATGGGCTAAAAACAAATGTGCAGAAAACTTTTGCTGGCTCCTGGAGGTCAGAAATTAATCAGATCTACTGAAATTAGTTAATATTGCAGTCCAAAAATTATTTAAAGAAACAGATTCTTTATATATTTCTGAAGTCTTCTTTCTTCCTTTTCCTCTCCGCATCCCTTCCTCCTCCTTCACCTGGGACTTACATCAGCATTTTGCATAATTTCTCAGAAAAACATTTATGTGTTAGAACAGAGAGGATGCCATGCTACTGCATATGAGACAGTTTTCATTATTGCACATTCTGGCTGTAAGACCTATTCTGTTCATTCTGTAGTCAAGAGTAAATGAAAACACTCATCTGGCTAGTTACAGTTCAGGAGTGGGTAGAATAGTATGAATCACACTGCCAAAGTGCTGTGGGTGAAAGAAAATGACAGTCACTTTGGGGAATCGACTGCCTCTTCTTGCTTTTAAGGTTCTGAAAAGCCTTCAGGAAACTGTTCCACATTCCAGGCGGCTCCGTACAAGCTGACAACACTCAACAACTCTCAGAAGTTCTTTGACATTGTACATGTCCTAAGGGGATAACCCTAAAGGTCTCAGAATCACTTTCTTTTTTTTAGTTCATTCATGTTGGCATCACCAGCTACTATGCTGAAAAAGGCTTTTTATGTTAATGCCAGTGTGTCCTGCACCATAAATAGCACAATTCATAGTAGATGGTACACCATAATACATTTGCACTGTGATGTTCCCATGAAATGTGATAAAAAATAGCCATAAAAGCCAAACCATCATGGTTTATAATGTCATCTGATGACTAGGATATATATGTAACATATATATATATATTATAAATTATAAAATCATATCTACATATTATAAAACAGCCTAGGCATAAAATCTGCTTACCTTAATTTTAAAGAATATCCACTTGTCAAAAAACAAAGACTAGCCTTGCTGAGTAGAACCTTGCAAAGCCGGTATTTTTCTTTTGTATTGCTCAGTTGTCCTAGTTTGCATTCTTACACTGTTAACAGATTTTTTTTCTTCTTTGTTCCTACAGAGAGCACATGGCACCTCTCTTCTCTCCTAAAAATGTACACCTACACTGGCCGCAAGTTTTTAGATTCTCCTTTAAACACTAAAAAGGTTACTCAATAGGAATAAAAATTCCCATAACAAAAATAAAAATAAAAATAAAAGTAAAGTCAATGGAACTAGTGATAAGAGTTGCAAATAATACTGAACTGTAAACTTTGGAATTGCAATTTTTTATTTTTTTTTGTCCTAGAAGGCATGGAACTATATTACATGCCTCAGCTTGTATGTAAAATGAAATAATGGAATCATATAATCATTAGGTTGGAAAAGCCCTCCAAGGTCATCAACCTTTGACCAAACACCACCATGCCAACTAAACCACAGCATTAAGTGTCACATTCAATCAGTTTTGAACACTTCCAGTGATGGTGACTCCACCACATCCCTGGGCAGTCTGTTCCAATGCTTAACCAAATGATACATCACATCCATATTAAAATATATGCATTGCTAAAATACTTTGAAGTATTGATCCATTATGTACAGCTGAGGAGAGATAAAATAGGCATCCTGTTGGAGGGATCTCTTGTACTTTTATAGCCACCAAAGGACCACTGACAGCAGAATAAATTCTTTTATCAGATAACTAAACATCAGGTTTTATACCACAAATGTTTGGAAATGTGTTATTATTTATTATAAGTCTTGGTCTGGTTAAAATGATCCATTCAAGGTTTCCCATAATGCTATTCGTTATTTACATTTTGAGGTATTTATGAGTTTTACCTTCATGCTGTGTAGATTATAGCATTAACGATGTAATAAAAAGGCTTAAAATCCTTGCCTGTTCCAGGCCTAACTTAGAGTCACACTGCCCATTTCTGAATTAGACCATGTACCTGTTTGTTGCTGAAAGGATTTGTTTTCCCCCTGTATTTAACCAAATAATATGATTTATATCAATGTCTGAGGTAAAAGCAAAAAAGAACTGTCCTGTTTCACCCAAATAAAATTTAGGACAGACATCACCAAAAAAATTCTCTTCAGAAAATAATGGATACAAAAATATCTTCTTCTGGGTTAGAATACTTATTTTCAGCAGCAAGAACTAGGTAAAAAGAGTGAGAATGACAAAAATCCCTTCACTCAGAATGTCAATTCAAATATCCAATATTATATCCCAGATATCAGGTCTTGAATCATGCTGACTTGACCTTGCAGTACACCTCTATGCCAGACACGGCCTGCATTAAGATGGCTCTTACCACCTTTCCCACACAAACAGGTCCTTGAAATTACTGTGTCATTTAGTCATACCCTAGGCAGACTTGTGCTAAAATGCTTTCCCAGCCCAGAAAGCATTTAAATACTTCTCCGTGAAAGTATTGAGGGAAAACAACTGCATAATGGGTTCACCTTCTACATTCATTACCTCAGATCTGAAAATGAAGGAAAGTTTAGTTCTATTTAGTATTTATTGTAAACTTAAGTAGGACATTCTGTTATAAAATGCTTTACTGTTAAGCTTCTTAGATTAAACAGTTTTGAGATATTGTTTGTGCTTATACACAGAAAGTGGACATTTCTGATCCCATTACAAAAATGCACTTGATCCTTTTTTTTCTTTTCTCATGAGGCCTGAATTTTGATGAGGACTCACCCATGCCAGTACATTGCATTTCCTGGTACTGCTTTTGTTCTCATGTGGCATTTGGTTAAATACTTCAGCTGAATATGAAAATGAGAGCATTGCATAAGTGTGGTTCCATTTTTCGACAAAACTCTTAAAAAATATTTTTATCTGTATAATGAAAAAATTATCTTCAATATATACTTTCAATATCAATACATAATATATCAAAGGGAGATTAGCTGAAAAGTGCATCTCAAAGACCATCAGCAATAGTTGAAGTGAATTGGAAGTGTGTTGTTGCTAAGTGGAAGAATGAAAAAATTGAGGCATTATTATCATGCTTGGTGGTATTTGTCACTGCATCATTATGACTGGAGCCACTTCAGGTATTATCCACAACCCAGAGTACTGATCTCCCAGACATCCCTTTGTCTCTTCACCAGCAGTCTCTGTCCTGCAGGACACTGCATGTGCTCGCACCCAGCACAAGATGCTGCAGGACTGGGACCAGAACATTCACCACCTCCCTGTATGCCTCTGGAAAGCCTTCCTCTAGCAAAGGTCTCCCATTATTGCACTCTGTAACTTAAAAAGTAGAAGTAAGTCTTCTGCAAGAATGGTGCCATATCCTCTAAATTGCCTGACAAGCAGAGATCATGCAGGCAGCAAGCTCAGAGTAAACACGCCTTGCTGTGACAGCCTCTTTGGGGGAAAAGCTATATGAAGTCTCCTGCCGTTACCATGTTATTAATTACAGTTTAAATGTGTCATCTGTACTGCACCTTGTAAAAATTGTAAAAATATTCTGATCATTCTTTGCATTAGAATATTGATTGTAGTAAGAGATTTTCCACAGAATAAAAAGCTATCTTAAATCAGAGGAGCTGTAGAAGAGAAGTATTTTGTAAAAAGTTATTCATAAAATTTTTAACACACATATGTATATATACACATACATATATATATATTATATTATGTATTTGCATGTGTGTATATATCTGTAATTTAATTATCTTTTTATTTCTGGGATGTATTAAAAATATTGAATGTTTAATCCTCAAAATATATTTTATTAATTAGATTTTCAAATATTCTCTTTAGAATGCAAACTGCATTGCTGTTCTCAAATGAATAATTAAATTTATATTTTAAGTGGTGCCATTAATGAATATTTACAAAAAGAAGCACTAATATGGAAAAATACATTAATAGTTTACTAGAAAGGAAAAAAACTCTTTCTTCTGATTGACCCCTTAAAAATCAGTTTACCTTTTATTGTTGCTTTACTCTAAATATAAATTTTAATGTGTTTAATGATTTATCAAGACAATGTGTTTGCAAATAATATTTATTAGTGATATTTATATCTCATACAATGTTTTGTGGGTTTTGAGGCAGAAAGGTAAGTTTTATTATCTTCATGGCTTTACAAACTGGGGAGAATTTTGAATTTTACATTTGCAAGGTAACCTTCCAGCAGAAGGGTGCTTATAAATGTGTGTGTTCCTAGTGTTTCAGACACCTTCTGCCTCATCAGAAACTTTATGTGATTGTAGTTGAAGCAGTTTCAATGTTAACCCACATTTCCCAGCACACGCTTCCTGAATTAGAGTCCCAGGTTTTGGGTTTGTTTAACAGAATATTTAGCACTAAGCTGTGGACAGCCGTGTGTGCCTGGGAGGATCATAGGGAACGGTGCTGAAGACACAGCAGTCCCCTTCTAAGAGCAAAGAACTCTCCGCATTTCATTACAGAAAGGAAAAGTGGAAGTAAGGTAGAAGTCTAGAAGGTTTACACAGGACAAGAGAGGGAAAATTACAGCAGTGATAGGATAAACAACTAAAGCACTCATCTCCCACACTCTGGGCCTTTATGTCACTGATTTTTCATAGGTTTTCCCTATTAAAATCAATGTGGAGAGTAAGATATGATCTATAATCTGTTTAACTGAAAGGTTTCAAGGAGGGAACAGGTCACAAGCACTTGTTCTGCTGTGTTCAGCCTAAAAATGAAGCACTTTGTTGAATAAATTATTATTATTTCCCATTTCCACCATTCCCAAAGATGACTCGTTGTCTCTGTTGAAGGCTTCATCAGCCTGAAAGATGAGTGCAGAAATAGTAGTCCTCTGGAGGAGCAGCAGGCTCTGCCAGAGAACAGCAATGTCTAACACCGTCACAGTAATTTTCTGGTGTGGTTTGCACTGATCCAAAATAAAGGAATAGAATGTCTGCATTTGAATAATTGCTTTTGTCCCGTGTCATACAGCTGATTTATAGTATGTGTCACTACATGGAATGTTGGTTCATAAAATCAAATCATATTGGAAAATCTGCAGACATAAATTTAAATATTTATTGAAAGCTGAGTGTAGCAAAGTTAAGTTGATGTTAACTGCCGTGATCACTTGCCTGACTCTTACCAGCTACTTCCAGGTATGTTTAGGAACATATTGCATGAGACAGTATGTGACTTTTGAGAAATGTCTACACACAAGCTTTCATAAACCTTTATTCTGTCTTTAGAATTTGGAATGATGGGAGATCATACAATTAAAAGTCAGCGACCTCGATCTGTTCATGAGAAAAGGGTCCCTCAGGAACAAGCTGATGCTGCTAAATTTATGGCACAAACTGGTAATACATCAGTTACATTTTTTCTATTTACTGTTGTTAATTTTAGCAAGACCACTGCATGTTTCCATAATCTTTTGCTGCATATTTGTCAGTTTTCTAAGCTGATAATTTTTTTGAATCATTTATTTTTTTTTTCACCAGTTAAAGTCCATAAATAAAGTAGCTAAGAATTAGGTAGATCATGTGAAAACATGCACTGTGAATGTGGATACTGAATCATTTAGTGTAAGCATGAATTTCTTTAGTAGTAAAAGCAGTCTCACATGTATAAAACACAGGACAGCTCACTGTGACATGTTAACTTTTTTCCAAAGATGTTAAGAACACACTTCAGAATTTCTTTATAAATAGACTGTCTAATCCCAGCATTAGGCATTGATCAAATTAATTAATTACTGGGGTGACTTTAATGTGCATGCATTCAGCAGTCACTGTCTTTGGCCCAGCATGACACTCTATTCTCTAGTTTCTAGATTCATAATTGCTAAATGAAATTGGCCATAAGTAGTTTTTAATTGGATGTGCAAATTATCTAACAGTTTTTCATCTAAAACATATTTTCTAATTTTGTTTGAGCAAGTTCATCTTCTTTATCTAAAGATACCAAGATGATATTGGAAACCTGGAGCTGAATTAATTAAAAAAACCCAAAAAACCAGAAAAACAAAACAAAACCAAAAAACCCACCAAACCTGTTTGGCCTGTTTACCGACAGTTACCACAACAGCCTTTGAAGTCAATGATAAAATTTCAGTTGTGAGTTGAATTAAGCTCTCATACACCAAAACTACTGCCCATTTTGACTTCAATAATGATCTGTGTATCTGTTGGTAAAATCCAACTCTTTATTGGTACCCAACACACTCCATTCCAGTAAGTTACTGCATTGGCAATCTTGTGCCCCATAATTTTTGTATGGATTTGAAACAACTTACTCTGTATTCCATAATTACTAACCTAGAATATATGCCTGCATCAGTCATACATAATGCTTCCAGTTTTTATGCACTTCAGTAAAAGAGCTATAATTGCTTCTAGTTATGTTGCATGTTGACTTTCTTAGTAGTAGGGTGCTTTACTTAACAAATTTTCAGAAATTGATATATTAAGCAATCTAAGTACATGTATAGCCAATCAGTGTAGATCTGTTTGGTAACAAATTAAGAATGCAAAAAAGTCTATTACCGTCCTATTAATCTATAGGATTGCTTTTATGGCTAACTCCCAGATACTACTGTAAGCAAATGCACTGGAAGAAGGGAGCCTAGAATTCCCTAGGTCTCCATGCAGTTTTTGTTTAGGCACGTAGATCTTATCACTCACATACCTAGCTCAGACATAGAATGTTAGTTGCTTACTACATAGAATAACGCCTTTGCTTTTATGCTGCTTCTTGAATTCATACAATTACTAAAAAAATAAGTAAAATTACCTGGGTTTTTTCCCCATATAAATCCCCAAAACTTTAATAAGATCACGCAAATCTTGTATTTGATGATTTCTAGTCATGCATTTCAGTGCATCTACTATGGGTGTTAGAGAACTGCATTACAAATGCAGCACTTTTCACCTTCCAATACATTGTGTGTGTGGAGTGGGAGATGAACATTCAAAATTATACAGGATTGGTTTTCAAGGTGCTGTTCTGAAAGCATGTGAGATGTATGAGCATATAAATTTAGATGCCCAAGTTTGGGGAAATCTATGTTTTCCATGCTGTAGGTTAACACATTTTAAGTAATACTTGTGCTCTTTCTGGACATACTAATTTTCATCTCTTCATATTGTTTTTCCTTTGTAGTAATCATTGCATATTTTCTTCACCTCTAATGCATTAATTTTTCTTGCAATAAAATGATTGTGATATCTTCTTAAGCTGATTCATAAGGTTTTTTCCTAACATACCTATCTGATATTAATTTATCCATTTACTAAGAAACCTTAATAGTAAGTGGATATGAGTTTATGAGGTTTTATATTTTAAGCCTTGATATTTTATTTTGTGTAATAATGGAACAGATACAAAAGTGCAGCTAAATGTTTGTATGTTTTCAAAAGGCGGAGAGATGGGAATAGAGAAATGTCCTGGGAAAGCTTTATGAAAAGCATTTAATACTGCTAGTATTGTGGACTTAATCCACCAAATATTGCTGTGAATGGAAGTTTTAAAATATGGTATTAAAATATGCATTTTGCTGGTTTTGGAGAGTGATATGAGGCAGTAAAAGCATTTATTTAAAAAAATGTGTGAATAATTTATTGTTCTATATTTGTCATTTTATGTGTTTGGACTGATCCTTCCCTTAGGTGTTATGGGATTTAGAGAGTATAATGCAGGTAAGTTTTACACAGATCAATGAGGTCTTCAATACAGTAAGTTATGTTTCCTCTTATGTGTCAAACAGCAGGGGAAAATAAGAGTTTGGCAGCTTGCTAAGAGCTAATTTGAGATAGTAAATTTAATGTGATTGATATAAAAATTTGAGAGTTCTCAAATAAGAGGAAAAAAAGAAGGAAAATAAAGTAGCCCATTCTAAATTTTCATTTCAGAAAAAAAGAAAATGGATAAGAGATAAAGCAAACCATGGAAGATACATTTCCAGATTATGTAGTCAACTTAGATTTATTCTAGAAAATATAGCAGTCTTTATGTGCTTAAATTAAAAATGGTAAATTAACAATGATATTATATATCTGTGGAGACATTTCCCTTCTTTTAAATCTTATAAAATTAATAATAATCATCCTGACACAGAGGTAAAAAATACTCTGAAAATTTAAAAATTACCAAAAAATCATAATGCGTGGAACAAATGGAAGCAAAGCAGCTGGTGGGATAAGTTTGTTCTTTATTTTCTCTTCATTTTGCTCTTTTTGTACTGTACAGCATGTTAATGTGGAGGATCTTTCTCCAGCAAATGTTTAAGCCTTGTTTACATATGATGAAATATATAGATTATGCCTTTTGTGAATGGACAGTACATATATGCTCAGAACTTCTAATAAATAATACTAATTTAAAAGTTCACTCAATGCAGTCACGCAAGAGTCTGACAACAGTTTTAGAATCACATTGCTGCTATTTTCCATCATATTCCAAGGATTAAGACTAACGTTTTTATCACTTTAAAATATCAAAAAATTAATTTTTTTATTCCTAATTTCTGTATTTTATTAGCTGTGCATTGTTAACATGTCGATTTTGGATAATGGATAGTTTACACTGAGTATATACAACTGTTTTACATCATGAGGAACATCTTGAGAAACGTAGTTTAGACATTTTCTCCTGTTTGACCTTCTTTCTAAACCACTTTAGCAAAGGCAAAGTCAAATTTCAAACGTAGGAAAAGACAAAAAATATTAGCCTAGAAATCACAGTAATACAGGTCTTTTTGCCATGTGTATAGGGCTTAGAGTACATATTTTATAATTGTTAATGTCTGCATACATGTTAAACTTATTTAGCATGTTCTGTCATCTAACCTGAACCCAAGCCGTCTAAGTGCCTAATCAAAGTGCTAAATTCATGTCAGAAAAATTATTAAAACAATATAATAAGTACAATAAGTATAATAATAATAATCAGTGATTTTTTTTCATATTTTTCACCTAATAAATGAAGCAAAGGACTACAAAAATCACTGGGGAATTTTTGTGTGTAGTAAGATCAGAGTTTCGTGCTTTTCCATAGAAATATTTAGCATTGCATATAATTTAATGAAAAACAGAGGGAATTGTGTGCTAATTCTGCCTTTTCACTGACGTATTTCACTGAATAAGAAGTGCCTTTTTTTGTTTTTGGTTTTTTTTTTTAAAAAAAAGCATTGAATAGCCTCAGAATTGAATTTTAGAAGTCTAGCAGAGACAATAATTTTGCAAAGGTTTCGTTCTTGACCTCTGGGAAAAGACCCCAAAGCTTGAAGAGATTCACAGATTTACTGCATTCTTGGAAGTTGACACCAGAATATTCCTGGTTTGTAAACAATCCCTTGATCGTGATCAGTATCAAAGCTTTTGGAAGACTAGAAGTATGCTGAAATAACTTAAATTTCAAACAAGCTGTTCCAGTCTGCAGACTGTATCATGCTACTTTTTAAAAACAGAAAACCCCATTTGTTTCAAAACGGATATCTATTTAAAAATCAAACGTGTAATGGGGGTGGGTCAGCTGCTGTTTTACATTACATGCTGATTTTTAATGGAAGAAGCTAAACATTAATGAAGAATTATTTACTCAGATTGTTCAGTGAGGTATATTCACATTATTTTTGCATTTGCTTTCTGAGAATACTCAAGGGATCTAGTTTCCTGAACATTAATTCCTTTGGGAAAGGAATTCCAGGATTGTGTGTATAGCTAATCATGACAATTAAATTTAAGCATTCTTTCCAGAGCATACATGCACAAAGACTTTATGCATTGCTTGCTTTCAAAAAGCAAAAATAGAATGTTCCATCTCTCAAAAAAAAAAAAAATTCCTATTTTCTAATATACAGCACTAATAAAAAACGTCTGACAATTTTGAACACAGTAGTGTATACTGTATGCAGTAATGAGGTCTGGTACACCCAAGAATTCAACACACCTGTAGGTCAAAAGCAAGGAGTAGATCTGTGCAGGAAATGTTCAAAGTTCCCATCCCACATTTCAGGTTAAAATTTAGTAAACAAAGTGGTTTTCCTTGCCACGGAACTTCTTTCAAATGCTATATGTCTCTCCTCTGCTGAAGAAAATATAAGACATTCGGGGGTTGGTTTGTCTCGGGTTTTCTTCATGGGATTTCCCTTTCTGGTAGGGTTCCTTAAACTGTTACTGAGCCTTAATTCTAGAGGGATAAGTATACACATCAAAGATAAATCCTTTGCTGTTATATAAAAGGAGTTGTCTGTGTTGTTTTAGAATTCTGAGAGTAGTGTTGTTTCTGAAGTGTTGAAGGGCAGTAGTTCTCATAAAGTTGTAAATGATGCTAAGACATCAAAGTGTTCCCCTCAGACAGGCATTATGTGATTGCAGCATTGTAGGTGTCTTTATTTTCTATTCATTGCACATTTTCACAGCTGCTTTACTCCATAAACTCTTAAATATTTATTTTGGTGTGGTACTTTTTTCTTTGATTTATAAGAGCAGATAATAATGAGCTTCAGAAAAAAAAAACCCAAACTTGTGTCATTAATACTTATGTCTATATTCATGTTTGTTTGTTGTCTTGAATACAGGTGAATCTGGTGTTGAAGAGTGGGCCCAGTGGAGTACGTGTTCAGTTACTTGTGGTCAAGGGTCGCAGGTGCGAACCAGAACTTGTGTATCACCTTACGGGACACACTGCAGCGGCCCTTTAAGAGAATCAAGGGTTTGCAATAACACTGCCCTCTGTCCAGGTAGTGTTAGCAGCCAATAAATAAAATTGTGGATGTTTTTGAACTGTATAATGATAAGAATTTGAAACTATATATATATTTTTTTTTTATTATTAACATGGATTTCATAGGGGCATTTCAGTTAAAGCAGAGAATTGTAATTCTATTCACTGTGATTTTTTTTCATGTAGGTTATTGTTTTTATTTTCAGAACAGTCAAGATATGGAACAAGAGCACCTTTTTTTCTGACAGTTTCATATTTTTTCAAAAAGTCTATATTCTCTCCTTTTCACTCAGAAAAGAGAAAGTAGCATGAGTACAAAGACAAACTAGGGAAGAAACCCAGATCATGAATGCATTAAGAAGGAGAGACTAATTAAGAGGGTGGGTTAAGTTAACATATATTATTTGACACTGTAGTTGTTTTGCCATTTAGAATACTCTCTTCTAGGCAACAGGCCAAACAATGTTCTATGCTCAGTTATGTCTTCATGGACTTCCCTTTACATTGTTCTGGCAAGAAAGGGCAACAGCTACCAATCAAAAGAAAAAAGATCAGACAAAAGTAACGCTCTTATATCTGACACGCGGTAAAGGTCATCAGTATCTTGCATCACAGTTTCCCTACTCCTTTTGTCTGAGAGATCTGGACATCGTTGGAGTTCAGCAGTAGTTATACACTAAGGAGAAGAGACAGGCACATTTAAGTTAGCTGCTGAAAGGGCACATCTTTCTTTAGACTCTACCTGTGGATCTGATTAATCTATGATGGGAAGCAAGAGGAAGGGCATATGGCCTGTGACTACATTAATTTTCCTCTACTGTGACTGAAATGAAAAAAAACCTACATGCCATCCTTCAGATGTATAAATTCCTCAGGTCTCTGTAACATTTAATCCCAAGAGGGTGGTGAGCCATCTTCAGCTGCTGGGGAAGCTCAATACATTTTTGAAGTAAACTAAACTGTCATGCACAGAGAACTCTTTATCTCAATGTGTAGTAATATGCAGAATCAACTCTTATACTGTTACTGTGTGTTGAAAAATATCCAATGGGAAGTGCATATGTGATCCCATCAGAGTCTGTGTATCAGCATTATAAGCATTTAGGGAGTTTCTGTAATGGAAAGCAGCTTACAAGATTGTCCCTTGATAAAGCATGACAGTAATAAGAATTGCTCTCAACATCTAATGCTTTTCTGCTGTGCTTTAGGTAAGCAATTCACATGAAGTTTTCTAATATTTCAGAGTAGAAATGCCTAGTTAGAGCTGAATTTTAATACTCTGGAAGTGTTAAAACTTTAACACATGGAAATGTTTCCATACAAAAATGGCAGCTATTTCTAAAATTGTTTGAGTAGCTTAGACTGTTCCAGAGATGGGATATACTGCAAAAGAACTCTCAAGAACAAAAATAAGAAGTGAAAGAACTATAAAAGAAATGAAGAAACATTGCAAACAATCAAAGATAGATTTGAATATCAATTTGAAACTATGTGAAGAATGAATATGAAAACACAGTCCATCTCTCACAATGAGAGGCAGTTCTGCCTGATTTCTTGCTAATTAGTATCAACTAAGAAGAGGAAACAGGATTAAATCACGTAATTTTCAGAATTTTATTTTCCTTCTCTCCAGTAAGGGATACAAATTTTTCATACCACAACAAAACAAAACAAATCCGGGTAATGCAAAAGCCAAGGTAATTAATTTGCTATAAAATTTAAACTGGAAAGAAGTTAATTCTTAGATATGGTATATTGTCACACAAACTTCCAAACAATGCTCACCCAAAATGACTGCTCCACATTTCTCAGGTCAAAAAGGAGCAGTTTTCTTGTACCCTCCCACTTCAGGATACAGCCTTTGTTTCCAAATACCCAGTATGAGCAAAAACTACCAATTCTTAGTGTCTACACTGCCAAGATATTTTCTTTTTCAGCTCACCCCAGCTGATTCTGATAATCTCTATGTATTTTGAGTTACCTTTCCTGAATAATTAGTCTTCTGGGCTTAATCGTGCATGTTGTTTCATACAGTTACAATAATTTTATTAATTTATGTTGTTCTCTGTCTGACTACAGGGTCACTACTGAGTAGCAGTGTGCAAGATTAGCAATTTAGAAATGTGCTTTTCCTAGGCACAGCTCCATTAATTTTTCAAACACTCCTTTAATTATTAGCCCAAATAGCCTCTGTCCTCATTCTATTATGTATCCTGACTCAGAGAGTTACATAGTTCAGGCTTATCTCTGGTCCATGCATAACAAAATAAATAGTCTGTACAGTAGTGTATTTAGATCAGATGTTTGACAAAATGATTAGTAAAAGGTTGGGGGCATTGTGAAAGCTGGAATGTTTCCTAATCAAAAAGTTCATTTAAAAAATGCAGAATTACCTACTTTACTATACTTCATACATCTAACCATAGGCTTCAAAGGAACCTGTTAAACTTGCAAATACTAATGCAAAGCTTTCAGACTGTTTTTCTATTGCCTTTATATACTCTTTATATACACTTTATATATTATATATGCTGTCCAAGATACGCACTGGGATGTTAGGGAGTACATTTCTCTGTGATCTCAATATCCTGGAAGATTTTGAAACTGCGATTCACCAGCTTCGTATAAATGTATGTATTGAGATAGAACTTTAAATTTCAGAATAGTATTACTGATATTTCAAGCAAAATAATGAAGGAACCACTATTTACGTAATTTTTGGATTATTTATTTCCGACCAATACTATTCTAGAGAAGTGCAGCATAGTAGACAACAAAACCTAGCTCATGTAATTTTTGTTGTCACTGGTTCTTTTGTGAGTGGGGACATCTTAGGATCCATTACTACAGTGCTACTGATTCATTTCAGTTTAGTGAATAGTTTCTAACACAGCTAAAACTTAAGGGGAAAGAACATGGGATTGCCATGCCTGCAGATCATCTCAGCTTCAATTTCCCCTTCTCCATTGCCTTCAGCACCTTTTACCACAAAATTTAGCTGAAATTTAGCATTTTTAGGCTTATGGGTAATGCAACACATGGCAGGAGCAGGAATACACTAAGCCATTTCAAACATTTTTATGCTCAAAAGCTATACTTTGGCTGGTGTGATATGCTAAGGTAGTCTTACTTACCTCTCTTTTTTCTCTCCCTTATACTATTGCAACAGGGCCTGCCAAAAAGCTGGTCTGCATCTTTCTTAGACGGCTCCTTTAAGTAGTGGAAGGGCCACAGTAAGGTCTCCGTAGAGAGTTCTCTTTTCCAGTCTGAGCAACCCAAACTGTTCTATCCTGTATTCATAGGAGAGGTGTTCCACCCCTCTGATCATCTCTGTTGCAGTACTCTGGACCAGCTCCAACAAGTTCATGTCTTTCTGTGCTGAGGACCCCAGAGCCGGATGCAGCATTCAGGTGGGGTCTCACTAGAACAGAGCAGAGGGGCAGAATTCCCTCCCTCACCCTGCTGGACATGCTGCTTTTGATGTGGCCCAAGATGTGTTTGGCTTTCTGCGCTGCAAATGCACAGTGCTGGCTCAGGCCCAGCTTCTCATTCCCAAGCACCCTGAAGTCCTTCTTCACAGGGCTGCTCTCGATCCCTTTATCTCCCATCCTGTGTTGAAACAAGGTTGCCCCCCAAGCCATGTGCAGGACCTTGTTGAACCTCGTAGCATTCACCTCAGGCGTGCTTCTCAAGCTTGTCCAAATCTCTCTGGATAGCATTCTGTCCCTCAGGTTTGTCAGCCACACCACCCAGCTTGGTGTTGTCTGCAAACTTGCTGAGGATGCACTCAGTCCCACTGTCTACATCATTGATGAAGATACTAAACTGTACTGGACCAGCAGCACTTATGATGAAGCATCAGTGGCCATAATAGTTTTTCAGTATCTGTTCAATTTCAAGCTGAACACATCAAAAGCATTTAGACCCCAATAAAAATCTCCCAAAATATGTTTGTAGGATGAAGGTCAGCATGGCCTAACGCCTCCTCCCACTTCACAGCAGTTGCATGTTATGAACACCGTGGGTGTTCACTTCAACATGATTAGGTTCACAGAATGGCAGGGAGAAGGGAAAGATGCTCTGCAGTAATCCAAACTTGTTGTGCTAGCAATGAGTTTGGCAGATAAACTGGAAATAATCTGAATATTTTTGTCCCAAATAATGAATCTTGCATCTGAAACTGTGTTATAGAAAACAGTAACTCCTCTGCGGGCCAGCTCTCCATCTGGTGTAATTTGGCATAGCTCATCTGGGTATAATTCATCAGATGCTATAGGGTGTTTTTTGCATTTAGAAAATAGTATTAAAGAAAGAAAAATCAGGTAAAAGAAATTTTAAATTGAGATGTTCTTTTAAAGCTAATCTGGATAGTACTGGGCACTTCTGTAGTGCATTGAACAGATCAATTCTTCTTGATATTTGTTTTGCTCACATCAGTTGCTTTTTAGTGCTATGCCTATTCCTTTATTATTGGTCTATTAGTTTCAGATATAAAAGTCTATGGAAGCAAGAAGATACTGTGAAATTTTTACTTAATAAGCTAAAATTTGTCATGGAAGATGATTTTTGTCACAGCTTAATTTAAACCACTAACACATAGAAGCTGCTTTGAGTCCACCCAAAATGAAACATTTTGTTTTCAGTTATGTTCAGTTCCAAAATCACAGAATTGTTCTGTATTGCTGCTAACATGCAGTAAGCTCTTGCCAGAAGAAATATACATTCTTTTGGTTTAAGACAGTATCTCTAAAGAGCCCCTGACTAAATATTTTTTTAATTTTTAAATAAAGACAGCTAACTTAGAACATTTTCACAGCATAGAATTAAATTTCCAAATTAAGCAATAGACTTTAACTTATATATGCCCTGAAAATCTCATCTTGTGTCTACTTAGAGTCAATACCCTTCCAGTTCATTTTTCTAGAGAATAATCTTTTTATAATTGGGATTAGTTTTGCTTATCTAAGTTTTATGCTTTTTAAAATTCTTGTTGTATCTGAACATTTTCGTCAACCATTGTGACATCAGGAGGTGAAATTATGTTATTGTTATTACTGGCTGCTGTTTGGAATCTGATCTGACAAATTGTTTTCTCCTTAATTTTGTTCATATGATAAAAATTGGGAGTCTTAGAGATGTGTTTGTATTTGTATTCTTGTACTTTGCCAATGAGAAAAAAATTTCTTTGGATCATATAGCTGAATCAAAATAGCTGTCAAAGTATAGTAGCTGATAAGAACAGATGAAATTAAAAAAGGCATCTGCAGGTATAGTCATAAATTTACTATTTTTAGAGGAGCTAGCCACAATTAATCAAGGGTTCTAAACCAACTAGGCTAAAATCTGTCATTTTAACATTAATTTGGACTGTTCCTGAGGGTAGGGGTTTTTTAATATAATGCAGATGGATGTGATATTTAGAGTAAGATAATATTAATAAGGATATGGGACATGGTCTTTTTGACCGCTTTTACGTAACCAAATGAAAACCTTTCATCAATTGAGCTGTTGTCCAGTGTGTTAAAATCTTCCCTGAATAAAACCTGACATTTTCTGTCAGGTAAAATTTCTCAGAAGTTAGCTAACAAAATTTTTATCTCAATATACTATCTGAAATGACAACTTTTTTTACTTTTAATGAAAGGCAATGGAACTTACCTTACTTGCAGAATTCCCCTTGATCTTACTGATGAATTTGTGATAATATGCCAGGGAGCTGAATGTCCTTCCACAGCCTTGCAACTGAATTTCACCTCAGGAAATGTTATTCTGATCCCTGCAAGAAAATGGTTGTATTTGTAGAAACTGCACAGGTGATACGTGCCTTCAGGGCAAAGGAAACCTATATATGAGAAGTTTTTTCACAGTGATGAAAAAAAGTGAGGACAAAACAGAAAATCTATTTCTTCTGTAATGTTGTGAATCATTACCAATGATACACTCAGATGTTAAACACAGTTTCCCCCTCCAGACACCCTTCAAACAGATAGGGCTCCAGAAACAGAATTATGTGATACTGAGTGTGATGTTCAGTCTGGGTACTAAGTCTTTGGATTTTTTTAAAGGCCTGACATTACAACAGTTCTCATCACTACATTCGTATTCTCACATTGCCTAATTTAAACATGTGCCACTGCTCTTATTTAAGCAGAAGAAAAATAAATAAAGTTTGCTTTGCAGTATTATGCAGTTTATATAGAACTGTTTTACTTATGTATAGAATCATCTTACCAGTAATGCTTAAATATAGCATATTAGAGAATGTTCTGAAAATTTCACTACACTTTTTCTGTAAAGGGATTGCATATGTTATGTAAGCTCACATAGATATTGTATATGAGTTTTTCCTATAATAGAAAATGCTTAAAGTAGAGAAAGACTAACTTTCTATGATTCCTTATGTTAATTTTCTTAGATATTTGTATATAAAAAATGCTGGTATATGTTTGTAATTTATTGTGTACTCTGAAGGTATTTGAAGTTTGTTGAACATTTTTCTAAGAGTAAAGCATGTATTACTGTGTCTGTTAAATCAATGAATATGTTCATGTAAAGAAATGGCAAATATCCATTTTATTTATGTGGTCTTCGAATTTTTGAGGAAGATAATCAAGCACATCTGTTGCCATATTTTCACAAGAATTTAAACAATTAAAAAAATAAGGTTACTGCCCCAATTTGTGATATTGACACAGTAATAAATTATTGCATTTACTCCTAAAATTTCAGAAGTAAGCTTAATTTTGATTGCTTCTAGTTTTTGGAGTTGCCTTGATGCAGAAAGTATATGCCTGATTTTCACCAAAACTAGCCTCCTGAAAATCAGGGCTTTTAAACATACCAAGTCAGGCACCAAAGACGTCATAAGTAACTTCTGAAAAGGGAAGTCATCTTTCTTAAAAGAGTCAAAGAACAGAAACTGTGGTAGTAAGATTATCTTACAGATTAGAGAAAATGTTTCAAAGTATATTTTAAAATTGACTTTAGAAAAAATATTATTAAATTGAACTTAACTAAGCTTCTAAAAGTATTTGTTTTTCTATGGTAATGATTACCTATGTACTGATTTCCTTGAAGGTGGTGAAATAATTCCTATTTAAAATATTGATCTTGTTTATTTTGAAATCCTTCTGTTACTTGTGTATCTGTTTCTGGTTAAAATCTGTATGGTTTGTTGCAGTACATGGCGTTTGGGAGGAATGGTCACCTTGGAGTTTGTGTTCATTCACATGTGGTCGAGGCCAAAGAACTAGGACAAGGTCATGTATACCTCCCCAGTATGGGGGAAGATCATGTGATGGACCTGAAACACAACACAAACCTTGCAATATTGCACTCTGCCCTGGTGAGCTCACATAGCAACTCTCTGCTTTGTTAACAGTGCATTTGATATGGGTTGTTTGTGATTTCTTTTACAGCACTTTGCACACAGGAAAAAAAGACATTATCCAAAGTGACTATATTGGTTAATATTGTTCATAATTCTGACTGTAATGGTTAATGTATATAGTCAGGATTGTAACTGTTCAGGACACAAGCAAACAATTTTTACTTCCTTTGAGCTGCTCAGTCTGTAGGGTACAGAATGTTGTGTAGGAAATTTTGATTCAAGACCTCAAGAGAGGTCTCAAAAAACCAAAAGGCAAACGACTGAGTGTGGCTTAAAGAGAGAGATATGCAGAGGTCACACAGTTTGTGTCCACCATATCTGTATGAAATTCTTTTGCTTGGAGGTTCATTGTAATTATTTATTCATCATAAAACAAACATATTTGTGAAACCATAATATTTAAGTTGCTAATTTATTCAAAATGGTTATTATTTATGTGTGTACAGACAGAAAGACTCACACAATCTAGGGCATTATTTGAATCCCAGTTAAGTCCTTATGGTACAGATGTTAGGTACCTAATTTCTGGGAGTCATGTCCTATAACAATTCCAAAAAATTATCACTAACCAAAGAAACAATTCATGGGCTTCATGTTAAAATCTGCATCTACTAAAATTGAAACTAACAAAAAAAAGGTATTCTTTCAAAATTTAACTTTTTGTCTTTAGATTATGATTAACTTAGACCACGTTTTTCAAAATGCACGTATATATATATATGCACACGTATGTATACATATGTATGTGTGCATATAATACTTTACTATTACAAGCAGTTCAATAACCATAAAGAAGATTATATATAATAATAATTTACGGTTATTGAACTGATTCTTATACTTAGGTATAAAAAAGTGTCAGGTGGCAGTACTGTAGGAAATTTCTTTCCTGAGTTCTGTTTGACAGCATGAAGGCTGCCTGTGCAGTGGATTTGTTGCCTCTCCACAGCTCACAACACTGCTGTAAATAGATTCTCCATGACCAGAGCTCTTCCTGTAAAGGACTGATGGACAGACATCTCATTAGCAAATGGTTGCTTAATGTTTTGAAAACTGAAATTAAGGGAAAAATGGAACTTAGAGCCTTTTTAAAGCTAAATTTCTGAGAGTTTTGTGACATGTGAACTTTGCTTTTTTGCTTCTGCTTCTCATCAAAGTGTACTCCAACTTCAGGACAAAATTTGGGGAAAGGTCCAAGTGTTGAATGCAGCTGCAAAAATTCTGAATTAATCCAGTTTTTGGCCAAATTGGCAGCAGTGCAATTATACGTGTATGTACACCAAAGTAACTAATATGATACAAGAGATTGAAGCAGAGTTATCGACAAGAGAAAGACCAGTGAAACAGCAAAGAAAGTAATGCATCCAATTCACTTCAGTATTACAAAGAAACACAAAAGATATTACACCTAATCTGTCAAAATAAACAAGTATTTGAGAACTATGTATTTTGAACAGTCATTTGTACCTAAATGACATCCAGAGTCAGTTCTATACTGTTACATTTAAAAGTAACACTTTAAATCTTGCTCAATGTTAAGATTTGCTGCAATTTGCATGTTCAATTTTTTAAGGGAATCTTCATGTTGAAGTCTTTATTTTGTTAAGGGTATTTCTGAAATTGAAAACTCACATGCTATTTTCTCCTGAAGATAAATAAGCGAGATGCATGAAATATATATGAGAAGGCACGGAATGAGTTTTCTCCAAAGACAGTATAATAATTGATTCGATCTTTCCTACCCTAAATAATACTATATAGCAATGGATAAAACTGAAGAGGGTGCATTGAAATTTAATTTCCATAATGTTTTCCTCTTCACATAAACCTTTTATGATTAATGAGTGGAACTAGCTTCTATGTTTGGAAAGATTTCCATTTTCTCCTGAATAAATTATCAGGGCATAGCTTCATAGATTCAGAGGCATCTGCATTGAGAAATGGTTCACAACCAGGCATTACATAGAATATTTAATATAGAACTTTAGGGAAAAGCCTCAAAAACTCTCATCCTTTATTTCACTGATGCTGAGATCCTGGGCCCAGGATATGGATAGTGTCTTTGACATGTTCTGTAGTTAATGTCTGACAATAGAGAAATAATTTACTTCCATTATTCACTGAATGGTGATGCACCCACACAGAACAGTATATTTAATCACTAACTTTTGGATTCTGCTTCCTATTTCAGTTATTAATACCATCCACTTAGGGAGCTGCTATTCCAACTCTCCTTTAGAAGAATCCTGAAAACAGGGTTTTTCAAGTGCACCAAGTGAAATCCCTTGTTTGGAGCGGTGGTGCTTATATGGCACTAGTAGTTAGAGAACCAGGTTTTCAAGGATGGGTATTAATCAAAATTCTATTAGAACCTGCATTTTGAGTTTACAGTTAACTGCAGTGACAATAAGGAACTGTTGATTGCCGAAGTCAGTGTGAATGCAGGATCCTGAGTTAGCACAATTAGTCATAACACATTTCATAATGCTTGCCTGTTTTTAAACATGCTGTCTAGTCTTATTATTATCGACCATATAATTTTCCACTTGTATGGAAGCTTAATTGGTTTATATTTTTTATTATCTTGGATTTTAATATTTTCATTTACCTCAAGAAGCTTTCTGATATATGCAATTAATAATAACAGTCATTAACCTTTACTCAGGAGAATATTCATTTAAGCTTAAATGCACGGGCTAATACAAATTACTAAATGCAGAACTGTTCACCATTTCCATATTGTTTAGACATTTAACTTGACACATTCAGAAAGAAGATTATGCAATATGCAAACACAACAGCAGATCTGATACGGAAGGAAAGCAGGCGGTTTCTGTCCTGCTACATTTTATATCAAAGAAATGTCGAAGAACTGGGATCATTTACCTTACAGGGAGGATGACTGATAAAAATAAATTCAGCATTGTAAGTATAGAGAAGTGACACAGTATGTGATGAAAAGTGGTAACTCCCATTTTCCCTTTCCTGTTCAGCTAAAGATATCTAGTTTCACAGTCAGGACCAATAACCTTATAATCTGACTATCTGAACTATCACTGCAGCTCTTATAAATCACTTGAAAGGGCTCGGGGTTTATTAACATGACACAACAACGCCTGTTGGCTTTTGCCTAAAAAGACCAGTCTTTTTTATAAGGCCTTGTTTTTTATAAGACTCTTCAAAATGTATGTGAGCAAGTCATTATTTATCCTCTTTTATATCAGTGTACAATTAGTGGAGATGGAACACTCTTTACTTGAAGAAAAAGGAAAACAAATTTAAATTATTTTAAAGCAGCTCATAATGTTGGTTTCTGTATTTGATTGCTGTAAGAAACCAGGCTAGGCCCAGCCCGAGGGGCTGTGGTCACTTGCCTGGCTCCGGTGGTAACTGTGCTGTGTCCATCTCTTTTGTGGCCGCGGCGGCAGTGGACGGACAGTGGCAGGAGTGGAGCTCGTGGAGCCAGTGCTCGGTGACGTGCTCCAATGGCACCCAGCAGCGCAGCCGGCAGTGCACGGCCGCGGCCCATGGCGGCTCCGAGTGCAGAGGGCCCTGGGCCGAGAGCCGCGAGTGCTACAACCCCGAGTGCACTGGTGAGTACCGAGGGCCCAACAGCAGCTGCACCCACAGGGGGGCTAAAACAAAAGTCATTAATTAAAACACAAGAAGTTTCATGTCACCATGAGTAAGAACTTCTTTACCTTGAGGGTGGCAGAGAGCTGAACAGGCTGCCCAGGGAGCTTGTGGAGTCTCCCTCTCTGGAGAAATTCAAAACCCACCTGTGTCACCTGTTCTAGGTGACCCTGCCTTGGCAGGGGGTTTGGACCAGGTGATCTCCAGAGATCCTTTCCAACCTTCACAATCCTGTGATTCTGTGTGTCCTGGGGTCTCATTCTTTTATATTTGATGAGGTAAAAAGCTAAAGAATGTGCCCAGGAAGGCTGCATGAAGGCTGCACATCAGCTTTTTGGTTTTATCTCTGTTTGAAAGACATTCAGCAGTTTTAGGCAGATATATTTGAAGCCTAAAAAACTTAAGTTATTCATGAACCTAGAAAGCAAGTGTATATGAACTGATTCCCTTTTGTGCTGAGACTACTTCAAGGTCCTCTGACAGTACAAAAGCAGCCTTCCAGGGTGTGTAGATTCTATATGTCCTTACCTTTAAGCTTCATTTGCTCTAACAGAGCATGTAAAAAATCAGGATCTTAAAATATCACATGCAAAAATGTTTTTAATTAGTTTTTTTTAAGGGTACTTATGCACATTGTAAGTGTGTATCATTACTGTACAACAGCACTATACAAATAAATTTCAAAAAATATTAACTCTCCATTAGGACTGTCATCATGTTGCCATGTAATTATATTTTTCCAAACAGCAAATGGCCAGTGGAACCAGTGGGGCCACTGGAGTGGCTGTTCCAAATCCTGTGATGGTGGCTGGGAGAGGCGGATAAGGATCTGTCAAGGTGCTGCTGTGACTGGGCAGCAATGTGAAGGAACCGGAGAGGAAGTCCGACGGTGCAGTGAACAGAGGTGTCCCGGTGAGATGAAAATATAATTGCTGTTATTATTTACACTACAATATGGCTTACTTTAATTGGAATCTTTAGGAAAGACAAGATCAATGTCTGTAGAGCAATAGCCATAAAGACCCATATCTGGCTCAGCTTTAGACAAGTTGCTGCTGGTTTTCTCTGTAGATTTCTATTTATGCAGCAAGGTGCAAATTAGCCCTATTGGACATATGAACAATGCATTGTGTTTTGAATAAAGCAAAATACCATAGTAAAAATGTATCAGAAAAATATTTGATTGCCTATAGTATTTGGAGCATGAACAGTATGCTACAGAAAGCCTCTTTGAATGCACTGTATCTGAGAATATCAGGGCTGGTTTTGTAATTTGGAATTCCTTTTATCAAGTGACATCTCTGTAATACATTTGGAGTAAATTTCAGTGCAGTAAAAATAAGGGATAAAGTGAGCCTTACTGTAGTGTAGAGAATGAACAAATGAATACATGAGCAGCATTTTATAAAAAGGAAAGTAATTTTAAAAGAAAAAACTACATCTTTCCTGTTTTAATATAATGCTTGGATATATTAATTTGTATCAGCTTTTACTTTGCCCTCCCAACAGGTTTGTCTTTCCCACTGAAAGCTAATAAAAGTGTAATTGTGATCTTCAAAAATTATGAATAAAGAAGAGTATCTGGTGAATCAGATAATATTTATCAGTAAATGCATATTGTCATGAAGTAAAAGAATGCATTGTTGGATAGCTGAAAGGTAACAAAATAAGGTGTTAGTAGGGTAGGATGTTTTAGCCATTCACTTGGGAAATTATGTGATCTGAACTGCAAGCCAGGAAGCAGCAAAAAGTCAATCTGGCTTCTGGACATTTAGCTGGCTGTGTTCTCTGGTAGTCAGAGAAGTACTTAAATAGCAGGGGTGCTTTGGGTCAGGAAATGAGAAATTTGTCAGATGTGAATTTTACATTATCAAGCCCATATTTTTCATAGGCAGCCTGTTTGTCCCTTGATGGCATTCAAAGAACAATTTTCAAGGTATTTGCAGTACAGCAGAACAATTAATCTCATTGCATTCGAAGAACAACAAGAAGACTATTTGTAGTTAGAAAGTTATAACACTGTACGGTAGAGATTAACTGAATTTAACTTGCCTTTTAAATGATCTCTTTAATTTTAATAAAAATTTAATTATTTGAAAAGCAGTACAAAATAGTATTTGTATTGGATTCCTAAGCAAACTAATTTCCATAGGTAATGCAGACTTCCTCTATAAAAGCACAACACTAATAGAAGATTAATTTGAATCTTCTCAATAAACAGACAGTCAGATGAACTAGCTTCTGCTTATAAAACCATTCTTGAAATAATTTGCATTTATATATTTAAGAGTAAAACCCTGCTGCTGCAGTCCAATTTTCAAAGGTTGCCACCTGCTGTTAATAAAATATTTTACAGATGTATTTTACAGATGTATTTACAAGTCAAATGCATACAGAATTTTATTTGCCATTTGGTAATTTTGTTTTTATTTATTTGATTAATTCCAGATTAGAATCATTGTGCTTATAGAAACTATAACTAATTAAAGCACCTTTTAACAAGCTATACTTGTGCAGACAATTAGACATGAATTACAAATTTATTTGCTTCTAGACTGACATTTACTAAAGAGTCTCAGATTTAAATGTAGAGAGTGGATAACTTACCAAAATTTTATAAAATTATATACAGATATACACTCTATAAACTAGAAGTAAAATTGGAAAATACTATACAGAGTTGTTCAAAATACAAATTTCATTATTTCTATGCTTTACTTCCATAGCCCTAAAATAGCTCAGAAAAGCTATTTTTTGTCTCACAGGTTTCTTCTTCTGTGAAGGCCACTGAAAAACATGAGCAACTAAAATGTTGATCCTTTTTCTTGTATTAGCATTGCCTTGCATAAAACAAGTTCCTCAGGTGTATAGACTTGTGTAATATTTTTGTATATGGTATGAAACTGCACCTGCTTGTATCATCCAGAGGTCTGCAGACCTACAAAATGTTAAACTGTAGCTGCTTTAAATTGTAGAAGCAAAAAGCTAATAAAGCCTTTTTCTATTATAGTGGCTGATGTAAATAAAATGCTTTGCAAACAGACCTGTTTACTTGATAACTGAAAATCTTGATTGGACCTTCTGCAGTTTGAGTTCTGCATTATCTGAACATTATGCAAAATTTTCTTCGTGGTTTATAAGTGATTCTCCTCGAATGGTTTGGGCATAGACTGAATTGCATTCAAAGAAGCTGAATATAAGCAGCATTAAGAGAGGCAGGCTCAGAACTACTATCTGAAAGTTGATTTTTCAAATATCTTGGTTTCTGGAAAAATTTTGAGTACCTTTCTTTGTGATTTGTTTTTATTCACAGCTATAAATTTTAAAAGTGTGGTTTTTTTCTTCCATTGTGTAATAATCTGGGAATGAAAAACAAAGATCCGAAGATATTTTGAGTTCAGTTATTGCTCCTTTGTTACATCCCAAATGTCTAAAGTTAAATTTCACTCCTAGTAGGTCAGCAGTACTCTGCACTCAAAGTATTTTTTCTCAGAGAGAAAACTTCAGAAAATTGGAAACAAATCAGAGAATGTAAAAAATCTTCCATGTTTGGTAAGTGGCTAGTCACTCAAGAGTCACCACAGAAAACTTACACAAGATGAATGAACACTAGGTCTCTCCCATAAGAATAATGGAGACAGCTAGATAACAAAAGAAATTGCATCTGATAAGGAATTGCATGGGAAGATGACCAGAAACTTGTAGAAGAATGTGTAAGAGAAATAAGGCAATTTCCACCAAATGTGTCAGTAGAAATGAAGAGATGTGAGAACCAAAACCAAAGTGAACCATTATTCAGGATAGAAGACTTCTGTAAATTTATTTTTACAAAAATAGGACTATGTTCATATGGCAGCTTTAAGAATATATCATGTTCCAATAGTACTGTTTGGGTTTCCAGAAATACTTAATTCCATAATAGTTAAATCTTTATTAACACTATACATGTTTCCAATATTAATGCTTTACCCGGATTTTACTCAAAAGAGATTCTCAGTATTTTTCTTATAAGCATATTTTCAGTAGTGAAAAACTTAATATAGGAATCTTTTAGACCAAAATATTACTGAAAACAGTGCTGGACTAACTTGTTAGTTAACACAAAGACAGGAGTGCACAACTGCTTCCAAAGACTAGCTAATGATTTCCTACTGAAAGTAGAAGTTTTTTCAGAGCAATATTAGATAGATAAAATAGAACATGAGAAGGGAGAAGATTCAAATAATTGGCAACAGCTAAAAAATAAAATGAAACCCTTGATTTTTGTTTTGTCTCTGATTACAACACTATTTTATAAGATGTTCAAAAGATTTTTTCCTATTGCCTTTCTTTAAAATAATTTTGCCTGGGGCATTGAATAAGCATTCAAGAGAAGAGCTGTAGTTCTACCATCACTTGAGCTACAGTGTGCTGTAGGCTGACTTGCTTCACCCTTTTGTTACCCTTTCCCATGTTTGTTATCTGCCCATGTAGATGGTAAACCCTGTGAGGCTGCATGTGTGTCTCATGCTTTGTTTGTTGTACAGAGCTTCCACAGATCCCAGGTGGGTCAGTTGCCTCTGGGACATGCAGGTCCTCTCACCAGTAATGTCAGAAGAAGACTGTACTTCTAGACCATTGACTTAGTTGAGTGTTTGTGCTTATGTGGGATGAATTCAGGCCTATCGGGTATAATGTGGCACATTTGAGTGCATGTTCTGTGTGGGAAGATACTGCTGATTCACGTAATGAGTGAAAGAGGCTTGCCTTTTATTTGACAATGATAGCACATTTTAGCTTAGTATTTGCTGTTTGCTTCTAAATTCTAGTAGTTCTCTATGATTTTGTACAGAAAACTCACATTTATCTGTGGGTGTGTTATGAATTAACTATGCCATAGTTACAGAAATACTTGAACTGGTCCTGAAAAGAGCCAGCAGGATCAACAAAGCTTTTAAACTCAGATATGGTACCATTCCGGTGTGACTATAATGCCTCCATGAGCAACATCGGTTGCAGCCTCACAGATGCTTTAATGTGGGTGGATGCCTGATGAGTAAGCTCTGCCAGAAATGTTTTAGTTTTGGGAAGAACAGGTTTGTTTTATCTGCAGCATTCCTTGATTCTTTGATACTTGTATGAGGCATTAAAAGGCCAAGAGTCAGCCTCAGACCAGGAAAACTTCTTTGCCAGCTCTAAGCAAACCCTCTTCCAGTTCCAGCTTCTCCCACACCTCTTTCCTGATTAACTCTTGGTCTTGGGGAGTGCCTTTTACTTGAACACAACACACAAGTGCACTGCTTACATCACATACTAGGTTAATGTTTCAATATAATCTTGAGTTCTGAAAATCTTAATGCAAAAAGCACACTAGTACCCTTCCAAATAGCTGGGAAATCTCTGATATTACCTATGACTTGTTAATGTAAAAGAGAAAATATGGTGTATTTAAGTGTGCATATAGATGCATGTATATTTTTTTTTCCAGAAAAAACCCCACATTTAACATTCAGTATGTGGAGGGAAGTTAGAGTTTTAGTTCTGAGAAACAGCACCTAAAGTGTTGTTTAGTGAACACAACACGTTTGAAATGGCCACGGTTGCATAACAAATATAGTTCTCAAAAAGCTCTAAACTCTAGCAAATTTATTTAATTTATAATATTACCTCCATATTATGTTAATTTATGCTCCCCAAAAAGGAACATTTCTTTTGTTTATAAGGTCATAATAGAATGGTAATTGCATTTGCTTATGTCACCAGATGGGTTATGTTTATCAAAATCTGGCTTTTCCTGTTGTAACACTGTCCTGATGTATTCACTCTGTGGGCATATCTGAAGCAGGCCTAGTATTCTAGATTATGAATATAACTGACTTTCTTTGGGTTTTGCCATTAATGGATCTCTTGCTTTTTTAGCAGCACCAACTGTCTTGATTTACGATTCAGGAATGCTGATGTTGAGGCAAATTTAGCAAGCAATTTTTCTACCCAACTGTGATTCATATTAGTATTACTGAGCCATCTGCTAGGTAGTCTTTGTCCTCTACAAAGAGAGAGTACAGCTTTGTGCAAAAGTCTTCTCAGTTCTCTTGCTCACACTTCCGTCAGCCGAAGTATGAAACAGGGAAGATGGACGATTTTATGGGTTAGATAATGGGATGGGCAAAATCTGTAGTCTGTTCCTGCCTCTGCTGAAGATTTTCCGTGCAACCATGGGTGAATCATTGAATTGCTTTCTGCCTTATCACACCATCTGCTAGAATGAATTTCCTTTCTCTTTTCCTTTTTCTTGTTTTGTAACCGCTTTGCTGTAATACAGCAGGGTTACATTTTTTTTCTGGAAATACATATAATAATAAAGAATTCTTGGTTTGCTCTGCTGAATTTGGAGTGAATTAGGTTTCGGTAACTAACGTGTCAGTGATGTAAATTGTGAGATGGCTTCAGCCAGATGTTTTCTGTGTTAATCTAATTTTCTCAAAAATAATAAACTGGAATCTACAGTAACATACAAAGACCAAAAGGAATCTGTGGTCATGACCATGCTAAAATAAAACATGAAGCATTTGCTGAAGTTTATTTATATGCAGTTTTGTTACTACAAAATTGTGACAATAATTTTCCCTTTAAATGGTATTGCAATAACCAGTAAAAGGTTATTTTGTTTTATAGACAGTCCCACATTATTTACTATACTTTCTTAATTACCAACTTGTACTGAAACACATTTCAAAGAAATAAACTGCTTTTATAATAACCTTCAGAATATACAGCTCTTATTTAGCACTTTTAGCACATTAAATGTTTCAACTGTCTTTTCAGAACTGATTCTTTCACATACAGGTTCAATTTTAGAAAAGTCTTTAGAAATTTTAGTTTAAGATAATCATCATAGCTTACTGCAGTTTAAGTCTCATCATCTTCTGATAGTTGCGTAATGTTATTGATCAAAATAGAGCAACAAGGAAAGATGCAAACCTTTGACTCAAAAGCATGGCAGCTAGAACCTAAAATTTGCTTGTTTGCTGGAGAGAATAGAGGCATGGATTATGTGAAATAAATACCATCACAAAGATGGATATGCAAAATTTCAGGCTTCTTACTTTTATGTTTTTGTATTTCAAATTAAAATTAACCCCAGTTATGTTAATATACATATCTCACGAAAAAATAGGATTAAATTAAACACCTGTTTTTCTGATAAAAAATGTTAATGTTTCTATTTAAATTCTCATTTGTAAATGACAGCACCTTATGAAATATGCCCTGAAGACTATTTGATGTCAATGGTATGGAAAAGGACCCCAGCTGGGGACATGGCATTCAATCGATGTCCTCTCAATGCCACAGGTAGAGTACTACTTTGAAATTTTATGATGAGAAAAAAGGGAAGAAATATTTTGCCTTGTGTCCTAGATAAATTATTACTAGACTTATATAAATATGCATATATGTGATTATGTCTATAAAAATCTCACATATTTACTTATGCCTGTGCATGCATATATACACATGTACATATATTGTCTCCTACAGCTTACGTATACACACGGGCCTGTGGTATATATGTATCTGTGTACATACATACATATGTATATACATACATGTGAGCATTATAGCCAGGGAGGAAAAGCTGACAAGAAATCAATTTGACTGGATCTATCAGGCAAAGTGATGAAAATGAGGGAAAACATAAAAATCTTTTTAATTAAGAAAACACTGCTAAAAACCAATCAAGTAAACATTAAAATGTGTTTCAGAATCTTATACCACTCTCTATATGCTGGTGATCATTGCATGAAATTGTTTCTGTGTGTGCCTTTAAAATAGCATGGAGTATAGATTAAATAAGGTTCATTCTTTCCAGTTGCTCTCACTTAAATAAATATTTTCGGTCTTCTTTGTGTCTTTCAGGCACCACTAGCAGACGCTGCTCTCTCAGTGTTCATGGAGTGGCCTTTTGGGAACATCCAAGCTTTGCTAGATGCATATCAAACGAGTACAGACACTTGCAGCATTCAGTAGGTGCAAAGTCAGCTTTAGTACTTGCTCTGTTTATTCATTACCAGTCATTGGTGTGCAAAGAAACTTACTTATTTACTCTTAGCTTTCTGATAAGCAATGCCAGGAGGAAAATAGATATGAGAAAGAATAATTTATATTAATGGATATTATTTTGATCTTCCATGATGCTGGTGTTTGTGAAATCAGCCTTGTCTTATTTTAGAGGTGGAAAAATGAATCAGATTCCCTTCTTTCATGTCCACTCTGTAAAATTTTTATAGGGGTCAGAGGTAAGACATATTTTTGTTTATTAGAAAATGAGGTGTGAATAAATGAGATTTACTGGAAGAGTGACTTCCTGAGAATTTCATAATACCGTGAATTCTTTAATTGCAGAGTAGGAAGCCAGGAATTATATTTCTTTTTGCTATGAAGCTTAGAACTTCACCTTCAAATGTAACAATAGGAAATGATTATAGGGTAAAGCTATTGCAGTGTCTTGGAAAAGGTAAAGTAAATCTAGATGAAGGAATTTTTTTTTTTTAAAGGCTAGCAGAAAGTTTCTTTGCAAAGCATAGTCATTGTACATTTATGTACTGCCTAAATGTGTTTATATGGATAGATGTAATACATTATATATAGTGCTTTATAAATATGCTACCATAGTATATGTTAGGTATATTGATTACCCTCTATGCCCCTAGCTGAAGCATACAGCCTCGTTAATACTTTAGCGGGAAGTGAACCTTTGAAGATTCTCATGGACAATGGTTTTTGCCTGCATGATATATCATACTAACATTGTTATTACTCTGCATCCTTTTCCAAAGGCCACTACTCCATTTATCATTCAGCAGAGGCACACTAGTACAGCGCTGTGCTTCATAACTTCCCAGCCTCTCAACCAAGTGCAACAGTTCTGTAACATATTTATCATTCTTTGGTTGCTTGAAAACCAGTAGCCTGGCTGTCATTCCTCAAATCTGGATTGCTACTTAGAGGAGATTTTGATTAATTCCTTTGAGCCACATTTGTGTTTCACTAGATCCAATTTATTTGAGGCCTGGGATTCAGTTTCGGAGTAGGCCAAAGCAAGAATTATTTTTAAAATAGGACAGAATAGATTGTCAAAGGAATTTACCCCACTACACAGAAACTTTTCTATTTTACATAGCTGCCTGCATATTTGTCTCTCCCTTTAGTGTTCATGCTCAGAAAACACATTTAATTGCCTGTAATAGTTTTGCATTAAATAATTTTAGTATTTTATTCTTTTGCAACAGCTGCATATGTTATGTCTATGCTAGTTTGCAACTCAGTGTGAAGTGCTGTTTCATGCTATTCAGTGGTTTGACTTACTTGGCTAGCTTTGGTAGTCACTGGTGATTTTTTCAAGAGCCTCATGTCTGACTAGTTGAACAAAAGAAGACATTTCTCACCAAGAGCAGATTTGTCCTTTTTTCTATATTTCCTTTCTGGAAATATTAATTATGAGTAAATGACACTGTGAAATATTCTTTCTGCCAAAGAACATTTAAAAATAGGTAAAGCTTCTTTAAAATTACACAAGCACCTAAACATACCTTATTGCTGTATAAAATTTAAGTCTATTTCATATGCACACAAATTAAGGAAGAAAAGTGACTTCTTTTACACTTGGGAGCTGTTCACAAAGAAAAGTGGTCTGTCTTACATCTTTCTGCTTCTCAAAGTGAACAACGCAGCATATTTAAAGAATCAGAGAAAATAGAGGTAAGGACCTATAAGGTCATCGCCCTTCAAACGTAGGCTTGTCCCCCCACGATACATATGTCAGTTCCATAAATCCCTGAAAATAGGGCTTTGTAAGGAAGCTGCTGACAGACGGTGTTGCTATAATAAATATGTGTGCTTATGAAAGCATTTATGAGATGTCTCAGTGTTCTTAACTTGCCAATAAAGTTATTTTACCAACCCAGACCAGGAATAGAGGGGGGTATCACTCAATTCTGTGAATTGTTCCCATAAAATCTGAGTCTGAGCTGAATCCCTTTCATTTATTATCTGCAATATAAAAAAGTAAATACATATTAAAAAAAAAAAGTTCCTGAAGTTGATATAAAGCTGTTGATATATATAAATACATTATTTAATATATTAAAGCATGTATTCTGTACAGACAAGTGCCTGTCTTTTTGCCCTCCAAACAAGCCATATATGATCTAGAACAGGAAATCATGTAGTAGAATTCACATGATGCTGTGCCTAAGAAAATACTATCTTAAGAAACGTGTTTAATATGATGGGAGCCAGAGAATACTTCCTTGTCCACAGACCCTGCTAACTGGCTACACAAGTGCTGAACTGGAAGCTTATAGTTATACTAGCAAATAAGCTTAGAAGCCATCCTTGTAGTCCTCTGCACTGTTTATCTGTATATCTCTTAGATGCTCCCTGACATCACTTCAGACCATAGCAGTGACCACACTCCCAGACAATGCCCCCCATCCTTTAGAGGATAGCATAGCAGAGGGGCTATTGTCAGCAGGCAATAAAAGCATGATTTTCTAGGACAGAGGAGGGATAGAGAGTTTAACATGAGGAAACCACAGTTCTTTGCTATAAATAGTGTAGAATTTTACCACATAATCACAGGTGATTGAGCCCTGAAGACTGTTTCCTTACTGTGTGCAACTACAGTAGGTTCACTGCCTCATGCACAAAGCTTCTTGTATTTTTACAATTTTCTCTACTGTTCACCTGGAAGTGACATGGGACAAATTTCAACCCCTAATAAGCAGTATTAAAGTAACGGAAACCCAGCTAGTGGTGTATGTTCTTCAACTTAACTCAAGACTTGTATTGAGACCAACATAGTAGCTCTGTAAATCATGGTAAAATTTCACCATCTTTTAATCTCAAAATCCTTTTGAAAGTCTATGTGTATAGATGGAGAGTCATTAAAGCTAAAAAGATACCCATAGTGCTAAAGATAGTATACTTTGCTCATAACCCCCAGCACCATGAATAACATAGCTTTTTTCCAATCACTTACAGTATGTGCCAGGCAGACTTACTGCCTCTACTGCATGCCCTGGCATTTCAGACACAGGTTATGGGACCTCAGAAGAAAATAAGGTTTTCTATGGGTTAAGTTATATTGTCTGGACTTGTGGACCACTTTTTGATACATACATCAATATCATACTTAATATTCTATTGCAGCAGTTTTGGAGTAATTCACAGTCTTAAATTAATATGTCTCTTCAATATATTCTTGAGATCAGACTGTACTATATCTTCATTTTTTGTTGATGGAGAACTGAGACCAATTAAGCAGGAAATATACCTCAGGTCTTCCAAGTTAGTGCCTTGCCACTCTTCCTTCTTAATGTTCCTACATCTCCATAGGACAACTCAGAAAATCCCTGGCATGGTAAAAATATAATAACCACAGGGCCTCTGACAAGACTATGCACTTGAGCATGATGAAATACTAGAGGGGAATGGTTTGTCTTGTGGAGATCAGCACTCAGTTTATGTCGTTCAAGGACACCGTGTCCTACACGATAGGAGTTTGAGGAAAAGCAGTTAAGAGAATGACACATGTCAGCTATGCTACAGATGTACAGCCTGTACTTTCTGTTATTTTACCTTGTACACTGTGGAGTACAGGTTCCTTTTAAAACTAGGGATGATAAGTAGATCTCTTTGAATAACAGAACCAATTAGTCAGGAAATGAATCCAACAAATACTGTTTGACCAGCTTATACAGCTGGTTGACTAATAAGAAAATTTATTCGCTGAGCACCTTGAAGGACAAAAATGCCCAAATCCATTAAATAAACCTTTGGGAAATTATTTTCTTAGGTCTAATAATTATATTTAAAGACCTTAATTACGATATTCTTCCTAAAGCAATGTAAGTGGAAAATTCAAAGTGATAAATAGGTATACTTTGCCTCCTGGAATCATAACCTAGAGGATCAAGCAATAACTTGATGAGCAGAAAAAGAAACATCACAGATCATACACCAGATTTTGTTCTGGTTTTCTTGCATCATCCTAATGTCTTTGCAGTATCTGCAGCTTTGCATTAAGAAAATATTGTTAGTCAAGCATGGTGTTTTGAGTCTGTTACCAATCATTGCAGCTAAGATTATTTTGCCCAGTGATGTGCAATTTGTTAAAATGTGTTCTTGAGAAAGAGGAGATTACAAGAAGTTCTCCCAAGTGTCTTTTTTATTGTGGATGGAGATGAAGTAAAGTCATAAGGTTTAATAAAATCTAGTAGCAGAGGATAGCCTTTCTTCAGTTCCTTCTGGAAAGTTCTTAGTCACATACTGATCCCCAGATTTTTGTTAATAGTGAGGAACTTCCTTCCTTTCTGTAATTCCAGATTAAATTCTCTGAATTTGGAGGATTTTTCCCTTCTGTATGATAGATGTAATTTGTGTATTCAGACCATTCTGCCAAATCAGTTCCTGGTATAGCAGAAGTTATGGGCCTTGCTAAAGCCAGTTCTCTCTTCCTACCCTTAGCATATAGTTTCATTTTCTGAAAACTGGACTACTTTGGTCTAACTAACATATTTTAATCTCTTTAAAGTGTATCTGTTGCTAGCTTAATGGACTGTTATATGTAGAAAGGCAGATTAGATGATGATCTAATGACCCAAACGTAGTCTGTATAATATTATGATGTATGCTTCTCATTGCTCATTATCTTCTTTTGATCTGGAAGCAGAAAATGGTCTGCCTAATTATTTTATGTAGGATTGTCTGCTTTACCTAGCACTTGGCTAATTTGGACCAGTGTCTTCTGAGGTTTGGTTTTGGTTTTTCTACTTTATTTGGAAAAACAGGGTAAAATCTTTCCTGAGACTAAGAAATTCATTTGTACTGGGATTAGATATGCATGACTGATGGACCAAGAATAGAATCCGTGATTAGGAGCCCGCAGACCTACTTCAGATGGTATCCAAGAAAAAAAGTGATATTTTTCTTTCATACTCTCTTGAAGCCTGTCGAATTGGGCACAGTGAAAGCAATAAGACTAAGAAGCAAGTCCCCAGAATCAGGAATATCCTACATTACCCAGCTTCCAAGATGCATAAAGACTCCATATATTCTTAATCCATTCTATGGATAATAGCCACCTAAATTAGAAAAACAACAAAACAAAACAAAAAAACCCAAACTGAAACAAGAAACCATTGGCTTCCCTAGCTGCCCGAAATCTAAAAACCAGGAAACTAAAGACCTGAATGGGAGCTTATGAAAAAAAATAAAATGAGATTTTACATTTCACAGCTTATGAGCTTTTTAGGAATTTAATATTGAAGTTTTTCTGACCATTTTTAATGAAAACCATTAATACATAAAATCTTGCCATGGAGTATTAGAAACTGATTTTGTGAAAATGGAGGAAATACTTGAATACATAAGTTATTTCTGTTTTCTACTCTGTTAAGCATTCATACTAAGCAATGGGATTTATTGAATAACAATATATATATATATATATATATAGTGAGGAATCTGCTTAAAAAAGTATCAGTAATGTATTATTGTCTTACCACACACTAAAATAGCCTTTTTGCCTAAAGGGAATTTTCCTCCACATGTCTTTTGGACACTCTGATTTGGAAGAGATTTGAACTACACTCATAAATAATAATGAAGACTAAAGCCTGTTATCAAGAAACTTTGTTCCTGGAGGACATCTCCAATATTATCAGAAAATCTGTACTAATGCAGCCCATTTTATAAACCTATGAAGCACAGTTTTCTAGCCTGGATGATGAAATTCTATACTTAGTTGCTGTGATAAAAATAAGGCAGTAATTTCATAGAATCATAGAATGGTTTGGGTTGGAAAGGATCATAAAAAACATCTAGTTTCATTCCCCCTGCCATGTCCCTCCTCACCTTTGAGGGACACCTTTCACAAGATCAGGTCCCTCACAGCTCCATCCCACCTGGCCTTGAACATCTCCAGGGATGGGGCACCCACAACTTCTCTCGACAACCTGTCTCAGTGCCTCACCACATTCACAGTGAAGAATTTCTCCCTAATATCTAATCTAAATCTACCTTCTTTCAGTTTGAAGCCATTCCCCCTTGTCCTGCCACTACATGTTCTTGTTAAAAGGTACTGGAAGGCTGCTGTAAGATCTTCCTGGAGCCTTCTCCCCAGCTGAACAATCCCAGCTCTCTCAGCCATTCCTCACAGGAGTAGTGCTCCATCTTTCTGATCATCTCTGTAGCCGTTCTCTGGTCTCACTCCAACAGGTGTGTGTCCTTCTTATGTTGGGGGTCCCAGAGCTGAACACAGTGCCAATTTAAGTGATATAACACCCAATACAACATGCATTCCTGAAAAATGGGCTGCTTTTTATCAGAAAGTTAGGAAATTAAAATGTCTCTTAACTATTGAGATTTAGGAAGGAAAAATCTACATATGAATTATCACATTGATGTCAAAATATTAGCACTTACAAAGAAACATGGGAACTTATGCAGGTGAATCTTTACATACCAAACTAATAATATAGCCATAAAAATGCATTTCTGCTGCTTCTGCTCATACTATAATTTTGTTTCAACTTTTTCCACAGCAGCGTTATTCACAGTTTTGCAAGTGCTTGGCTAAAATATAATTTGATAAAAAGAGCTCTGAGGTGAATAATGATTTGCTCAGCTGCAGCTCGTTAGAGATGATTTTGTTTTTCCAAATTATATTACAAGGGCAGCGTATCAGCCTGTCCATGTACTCCTCACTGAAATGACTGCAGTACTCTGGGGAATGAAAGGCTTCCTCCTAAAAACTTTACTGCTCCTTTTTTTTTGCTAGTTTAGTGCTTCATTTCTTTTTATATAGCTGCAGAATAAAACAGCCAGGCTTAGTTTTATAGATTTGAATGCAGAGGCCTCAAAACCAACATTTTTGTTCTTCCTCAGTCTATATTTACACTGATATCCACCAGCTATTCATCTTCACCTTCACAGCCTTTGATAGGCAGGGGTGTTATATCAGTAAATGATCTGTTTTCCTTTCCTTGCTTCCCTTGGAAGGCCAGAATCTGCAGCTCTGTTTTGTGACTTCCGTTGTCTTCTCTGCAGGATGACAAACTCTTCTTTCATCAGAGAGCAACTGATCAAGAGATTGTGATAGGCAATAGTTTTCTCGTGCCTCACTAACATTTTCCCACTTTACACAGGAGAAGATTACAACTTCAGGAAAAAAAATCTAATGAATTTGGTATCACTGTTGGCTTGATGGTGTGGGCAGTCTACAACTACCTGAAAGGAGGTCTCCTCTCAGGTAACAAGTGACAGGATAAGAGGAAATGACTTCAAGTTGCTCCAGGGAAGGTTTCAACTAGATATTAGGAAAAGTTCTTCCTGGAAAAGATAGTCAAGCGCTAAACCCTGGAGGTATTTAAAAGACGTATAGATGTGGCACTTGGGGACATAGTTTAGTGGTGGATTTGACAGTGCTGGGATAACAGTTGGACTCAATGATATTAAAGGTCCTTTCAAACCTATATAATTCAAAATAATAACTAATAAGTAATTCTATGATGCTTTGATCATGCCAACATATAGCATGCACCTCAGTCTTAGAGATGCTATACAGTAGGATAAAACATTTACCTGCTTTTCTACACAAGCACATCACAACTTATTTCAACCTGGAGAGTTCCTTTTCTTCCTTTCTGCTTTTGAATATCTGGTTTTTAATAGCCAACCAATCCCACTTGTTAAATTCAAAGAAAAGTCCCCACTATCATGTCAGGATCCATAATAATTTTTCCATGTCTGGAACACACACATTTATGGAGGATTAATATGTTAAATGAAATGTGCTCCTATGTTTGCTGCTGCTGCTGTCTCTGCTGCAGTAGTGAGCAGCGGAGTGTTCCCTGATCACATTGATATTCCAAACCAGCCAATCAACACTTCAGCCACAGGTGAACTTCGCCAGGGTATGTGCAGAGGTAAAACAATAGAATGCCATTTAAGAGCTCGATGAAGAAAGATTTAATCTAATTTTCCCTTAAAGTCTACTGGAATGGCTGGAACCCTCATTCCAACTGAAAGCAGCACAGCCTGCAGAATAACTGGGAGAGTTTGGTTTGCAGCAGGAGAAGAAGTGGTCATAGCATCTTACACCTACAATCATTCCCTTGCTTTTTTTGTCCACTACTTCATTGGCTGTATTCCCCCACCATGGTTAATTAAGTGTATGAGGGACCAAGGGTTTTTCTCTTGCTTATTGCCATGTGCAGTACACCCATGCAGAAATTAGGGCTCCCCAGTAATGCTAATTTCCTTGAAAAAAGCTTTTTGGCTTGTCCTGGAAGCAGAAGTGAGTGTCATGGAAATGACTGTATAGAAACAAAATCAAATAAGCATTCAAATTGAAGTATTTATCAGAGCTTTATGGTTTATGGACACATATTTACCAGGATGACCATGCAGCATAAAAAATGAAAGACAACTCATTTGTAGTACATCCCTTTGTGACCTGTAGCCTCAGCCATTCAGTCAGGATGGAGAACCGGGAGACTTTACCTCAAGCAATGTTATGTCTGTTGTAGAATGAAAACAACCCTCTCAGAGTCGTCATTCTCATTTTCCTCTCAACTCTTGCTCTTGTCAGGTTGCATTATACATAGATAACACAAATCTTGAAGACATGCCCTCTGGTTAAAAACAGAAACAACAATAACAACAACAAGATCTCTCACACAGCATGCCAATGTGAACGGGATTTAATCACAGATAATTGGAGCATTTAAGAGTAGTACTTAATAAAATAATAATAGAATCATGGTCAAGAAACAGAACAATAAGTATAACAAAAAAAAAAAAGTGATCTGTTCAATGATTATTCATTCCTCATCCCTAGAGTAATTTGTTTCTCTGCTGAGAGCAGTCTTATCTATTCAAAATATCCATTTAAATGTTTTTTTGGATCTGTGCACAGATCAAAATGCTGAAACTGTATAACTACTTTCTCTCTGTTATCTATTTAGTGGTTATAGCTCAAGGGCTAGAATTGGCAGTATTGATGACGATGATGATGAGATTATTAAAAAAAAGGAATTATGTAATGGGTTCAAGTGGTAAAAAAAATCTCTTGAACAACATAGTGGGAGTCTTCTTGTAAAAGAGGGCAGAGAAAAAAGATACAGAAAGGATGAAACATTCCTCTGAGCTGTTCACATTCCTCTTCTAAAAACATTTTTAACCTCCATACATACGAGATTATTTCTTTTGAAGATTCTTCAGTAAACATGATCGCATATAGAAGAGCACATGCAGTTTCTCTGACATCTGTGTAGATATTGAGTTTGCCTGAGATTAATGTCTAAAAGAGCACAGGATTCTGTGTAATTAATCTATCTTCTCTTCTCTAAAACCAAATCACTATTTTGAGGAACATTGTGCTTAAAAATATTAAGAAGGATATGACAGTGAATGACTGTTTCTATATAGTGAAGTCATCCTCATTTTTCTTTTCATCTATTTACAATTTGAATAAGTTCCTTGAAGCGTTGGATTGTAGTGATTTCAGCTGAGTGCACTGTGGCACAGATTGAAGCACACTTTCTGCAATAACTTGGCTCAGAAGATTGCACACCATGAGTGTGTAAATGCAGGAAGGCAAAAGATCAATTTCAGGGCATTTCTTAAACTTTGGCTTTTCTGGTTGGGGTAAACTATAGGAGGCTTTAGTTTGGGTTTCACAAATTTTCAGGGACGTGTTATAGGATTATAAAACTGAAAAGAAATTTGTGAGATCATCCAGCCCAAATTTATGTTCTATCAAAATCAGCTATACTTGTGTTATTCCAGCATTTTGTTTTTCTTGACTGTTATTAAGGCCTCCAATACGGAAGTGTGCTTAGTCTGTTCAGGTAAACTGTGGTACATCCTTTCCTTTACAGTTGTGAATTTTTCCTTAATTTATATCCTTAGTCTTCCTTGACATAATGTATACCAATTACTTTTTCCGCTTTCTGCTGTATGCAAAGCAAATATATTATTGTCTTCTTTGTACAAAATATTTATTTAATAGTGTGCTATCATGATAGAGATTGAGACTACTAACTAATTTCACTGATGACAAAGTGGAAAACTACTTTCTATTGCTTTAGTGATCTCCTCCATAAAATACTGAATGTACAGAAAACATCTCTTGCATGACATTAGGTTGTAAATATTTGAATGCATACCTGGAGATGCATAGCCCTATCTTTAGACCTTATTATGTTTCTTTTAAAAGATGGATGAAATTATGTTGAACACTGAAACAGCCTGAAAATAGGCAAATAAGTTATAAATAATTTATTATATTGAGGGAAATAAATGAAAGTTCTGTGCCAAAAGAGTTAAAGGACTGTCTGTTGATTATCAGAAAAAAACAGCCTGTAATAGAGATTTTCTCAAATATGAAAGCTCTTTCTCACAATGACATCACATTACTGGTGTGATGTGAATATTCTTACAACTTCTGCATCTTAAGAGCACTATGAAATCTACTCTATAAAATATTAGTCTTGGGTTCTGAAGTTGAAAAGCAAAGTGGTTAGCAGATTATGAGCAATTCCAGGATATATTTTTATTTCATACTGTCTTTCCTCACTTCTCTTCCTAGGCTTCCTAATTTGGGTTCTTGTAGTTCCCCCTACCATAAAATGTATTAATGATATCATTAGTAATATCTAGCCATGAATCCAGCATCATCTTAAAACATAATGAGAAATGGTTGATGGTGTAGTTACTCTTCAAATTAATAGTTCTTTTCAGTCTTTTATAGCTTTCTTGAGGGTTCATTGTTTTCTGTCCTTTTAAAACACATCTAGCTGTTAAGTTTGCAGTAATTACTATGCAGTAATAAATTTGTACTCCAATGCCAGAGGCCTAGGGGATCTGACTTTGTAAAGAGTCATTTTTATTATATCATACTTTCTGATAAATCGGGGAACAAAGGCAGTTGGACCCTGAGTCAAAGTCCAGTTAAACATTTCAGTAATTTTTCAAGTATGAAGCTATATAGTGCAGGCAGCTAGAGGCTGGGCTGACAACTGAAGTGTCAGTTTAACAGCTGCTTCATTTCACTATCTCTCGGCTCATAAACTTTATTTTTAATGAGCCTGCCTGTTAGACCACTAAAAAATGACCTTCACATGGAGAACTACAAGGACCTAGAGTGGTGACCAAAATAGCTTTCTTGGGCAGTGCATAAGATCACAGTGACCATAGCACAAAAAAAAAGCAGTATGGTGAGAAAGACATAATACTAACTACTGATCAGAATATTCTGTATTTTCATGCAGAAAGATTATTGTGATAGTTGTGCAATAATTCACTACCTTCAATTTATACTAATCTGAACATCTTCAGTGGCTTTAATAATATCCCACCAGTTTACATCAACTGAGCGAATGGCCTGTGATTTTGAAATTATGTTCAGGAATTGTAAGCTGTCTTACAAGAAGAAAATACATTATGTAATAAACAGATAATAAAGAGGCTGTTAATTTTTCCCTGTACATTGCTTGCTGGTGTTAGTAAAAAAATTCTCCTAATTAACTCAAATTTTCACCCACTTTTCTTACCTAAACACATTCCAACCTTCTGTTTTGTTATGCTGTTTCTAAGGATATGCTGCTAGTCTGACTCGCAGTGTGGGCCTGGAGGGGTAGCTAAGAATCAGGGAAAGGAACTTCTAGGTTGGAGCTTGAGAGAATGAAAAAAAAAGGTGTTTTTGAAGCTGTGTATGAGTGAAGAAAGGGTACTTGGGCTGAGAAATTGAGCTTTCTGGATATGTCATTTTTAAAAAAAAAAAAAGTTCCAAACTGCGCTGTGGTTTTAAGAGCCAATAATTCTGAGCTACTTTGAACCACCTGCATCACAACGCTAGCTACTTTTGAAGCAGGTGTAATAACTTAGTCCTGTGACACTGTGGGCTCTTGATAGACCTTTTTTATCACTACATCCAAAAAGCAACCAAAATGTCTTCCTGAAAGTACTGAAGGCCATACTACAGCTCCCACTTCTGCTGTTAGAGATATGCAAAATGTTTTACTAAAAATAGAGTTTTACTTGTTCAAAAGTATAAAAACTAGTCAAAAATAGGGTAATTTCAATTTATTATTTGCATTCCAAAAGCAGCTGATACGAAGAGTTCTGTGTGCTTTTTATGTCCCAAAACCATCAACGGCTTGGCCTCTGCCATCTTTAAAATGTGAATTTAAAGCCTCACAGGAATAGGGAAAAACAAATGGGAGATGCAAGTACAGATGAAACAAAAGAAAGAAAAATAATGCACTACAAAATAGCTTGCTAAATAGTTCAACAGCCTTCCTACCAGTGTTTATATAACAGCACAGTAGAGTTTTTATGAGGACTGATGAATTGCTGTTATTACTGATATTAAGCAAACATAGGGTTTTTTTTTCTCTCTTAAACCCTGGCTTTAAATTGTGTGATTCCGTTCCCTCACTACATCCTGAGGCACATGTTAGATTTGGGAGCTCAGCTTTATGGACTGCCTTTTATGTTGTATGTCTTTTGGCCTTTACTAAAGGTACACAGAATATTGTTAATCCTCAAAATCTGTTCTGGTGTAAGGAAATATGTTCTGGGGTAAGGAACAGGTGGACAAGGTACAGCAAAAGTTCTATTCTTTAGTGTTACTGTGCTGGCTGATGCTCTTTTCACTTGCCACTGAGACATAATGTGTGAGCAAATGAGACAAATGGCACGATTTCACAAAAAATTTTCACAGGAAAATATACAAATCAAGTTTATGTTTGCTTTCACTTGTTCCCAAGAAAGTAGTTCATAATGTTATGTGTACAATATCTGATTCCTGAATTTACTGAAATTTATTTCCTTTCATTCATACACCTTTTTCTTCACTATTATTTTCTAAAACAATTATGTTAAAAATCTCCTTCTAAAAGGAATAGAAACTGCACAAAATTATTTCTGCAAACACACTTCTTGTCTGATTTTGTATTGCAATATTCTGAGGACTAAGGGAGGTGTTTCTCCTGAAATATTTGTTTGAAAAATGCAACCAACCAACCAAACCAATTATTGGTCTTAGTTCTCACAGATGTTTTCCTAAATATTAATAATACCATTATGCTTGTATCTCTGTACTCATGGTATAGAATAGATTCATTCCCAGTCCATGATACACCAGTCAGGTATTCTCCCAAGCCTTAAGTGTTTCTAGGGTTTTTCAAGGTAGCTGTGGTTCATAACAATCCCCAGCTGCTCTTAAAGATGGATTAGGCCATGGAGGAAACCTGAAGCAGCCACTTTGCCCAGCCTCAGCTGTGTTACATATAACTAGTTTATCTGAAGACTGGTTGAGAATGTAATCAAAATATGAACCAACAGCATGAAAAAAAACCCAACCAGCTGCTTTGAAGTCCTATGTCAGAGGATTATTTGATTTTTTAAAATTGTTTTCATGAGGGTTATTTTCAACCCTTTCAAACATTGTGCTTCTTTTGTTATATAGGGTATGCTTATATATTATTTTATATAATGAACGCCTGCATATTGACACAAAGTGTCTGGGAATATCTGGAAGTGGCAAAAAGTATCTTTACACTCTTTCTTCTGTATCACTACCCTATGTTCATAGAATCATCAAGGTTGGAGGAGACTTTCGATATAATCTAGTTCAACTGTGTGTTACATTAGTAATTTTTACCTCTATATGTCAGTTATAAGACCAAGTTAAAAAGCATTTGAAGATACATTTTGGAAGACTGTGACAGCATTTTAGTTGGCAATTGCATAGAATTTTGAGCCCTCCTGCTGAGAGTGAGGTCTGTGTTGGGTAAGTCTCTTTTGTCTAAAACCCTTCCAACTCAGAATATGCTATGATTCTGTGACAATTTAGTTTTCAGTTTAGAAGAATTTGTCGTTTTATGCATAAATTCCTATATATGTTTAAAAATAGGTTGTTTAACCCATGTGCTCTTTTTTTAGCCTTGTCTTGCCTTGTCCTGTCTTTGTGATACATTCTGCATCTTCTTGGGATGCTGAGTCAGCTTTGAGAATTAATCAGATCCACAAGTTCAGCTTCGTATCAGGAGGGCACTTCTAGCACATTTGTTTTGGATCACTAGCCCTGAACAGATCTACTGGGAGAGCTACTGCTAAAGTATGCTCTTTTGGCAGATACACAGGAGCTATTCATAATTTATTTTGCATTTCTTGGAAAAAACAAACAGGATTGTTCCAACACCTTTGTGTTAGTGCTTACACAAGAGAGCACCATAATCAGTTTTCTACGAAACCACTTCTCTTGTATTGACTAGCCAAGTTGGGCTGGCAGAGATGAAGGGTCTACTTCCCCATAGTAAATTAGATTATAACAAGTACTGCCTTAGCATTTATTCCTTTCAGAGCTCTCACTTGTTAAATGAGTGGCAGGCGTGGTTGCACAGATGTTCCTCTGATGAAGGCCAATTCCTTGCTGCATCATGACAAGAGATTAAAGCTGCAGTCCAGCCCATGGAGTTCCTAGAAGCAAATGTGTGAAACACAAGAAATTCAGAGGCTTTCAGTATAAAACTGATGATTCTCTGATGAAAATAATATTTCTATCATCATAGACTACTCTTTTGTCCTATCTTTAACAGGATAAACTTTTTTTGCCAGTTTTAGTATTTAATTTTTTTGCTGTGTTTAGAGTTTATCATACTTGTTTTCTTAGTAAAGTAGGTTCTGATATTAATTTTGTTCTTTTGGTACAGATTAAAGAGCATCTTGCCAAGGGTCAGAGGATGTTGGCTGGTGATGGCATGTCCCAAGTAACCAAGACACTATTGGATTTAACACAGAGGAAAAATTTTTATGCTGGGGACCTTCTAATTTCTGTGGAAATTCTCAGAAATGTTACAGACACATTTAAAAGAGCAAGTTATATCCCTGCATCTGATGGAGTGCAGGTAAGAGAAACATTGTAAAAGTAGTGTTTCAATTGATGAGGTTGTGGTCGGTGTTTCGCAGTATACTGTGTGTCAACTGTTTAACCCAATAAGGAAACTAAAGTCTCCTGCATGATAGACATAAGCATTCTTCACATAAAACGAAGATCCAAGTATAAAATAGGAAAGAGACTCAGCTATATTTATTAAGACAAATATCCAAACCAATGCAGCCAGTGAAAAATGGAAAATACTTCCTTTGTAACATTTCTGATCTTTGTCTTTAAAGTTTGGTCTGATTGATGGGAGGTTTTGGTATTTTTTGGCACTAAGCATTTCACTAGTGTTCTTTGTTGCAGTTCAGTTCAAAACTTGTTCATTTCACTTCAAAATCTATCCACAATGTTATGTAATTCTGGCATTGCTTCTTCATTTCAGATAAATAAAGCTCATTAAAAGTGCACAGGAGTGATGGACAGCGCATTTGATATAAATTTTCTATTTCACTTGTTAGATTAACCCTTACACAAGAGGACAAATAAAATTCTGTCAGAGCTAAAACCACTATAATTATTTCCACATAATGCACTGCACAACTCATTCGATAGTGTTGATTGAAATAAATATTTCTCAGGACTTCTAGATCAAGGTATTGGTTTCTTCTATATCTGAGAATTCTAGACACTTTTCAAAGACTGTAGATTACTGAAAAAGAATACTGAGAAGTTAGATGTGTATAATATTTATGAAAAGACAGTTTAATGATCCTTCATAAATTACTAATTAAGTTATTAATGCAGGTCATGCCTACATATTTTTGTAAAGGTAAGCATAAATTATAAACATACTTTGGAATAGATGCATACAGATGAAGTGAGATATCTTGGAAAAGACATTTTTTTCACATCCCTCTGGAGCTTCTTTATGAAGAAGCTTTATGTGGTGTTCTAATTACATTATATTTTTTGAACCAGATAAAGAGTAGAATTTCTTAGGTGATGGACTTTAGCTTTAAAGAAATTACCAGAAAAGCATGAGTGGGGTTTCAAACCTTTAAAGGTCATAATTTGTCATTTTGCATGGTGTCATTTTGCATGGTGATGAATTATGGGCAACAGTATGTTTTAAGATCCATGCAAAAACATCACTTGAATTATGACTGAGAAAGAAAAAGTATATATGTCTGAATATATGTGTTTCTCATACATTGTATCCATCTGGATAGTCCTTCAAATGCCTATAATCTCTGATTTATATCCAGTATTAATATTCATGAATAGTGCAAAAGTTGTGATTCAGAGACTCCATAACAAAATGAATGAACAGAAAAGTGAGATCAAATTTGAAATTTTCCAGCTAATTATCCAAAATGAAGGTGCTGCTGCCTGATATGCTGCATAGAAAATGCTACTTGTTTAGGCAGACAATATCAAGAGCAAAATAAAGTTTTTAAGGTATGCATATCTAGTGCCAAGTTATTTATTACATTACTCTTTTTACTTTTGCCTCTTTTAACCTTTTTTTGCAACAATATTTATGTATACTTGCACATACAATGTCAGGAACAGAAATAACCATGTATGACGCAGTTAGTTAAACAAGAAGGTGTCCTGCATCAGTGTCTGAAAATATCACTACAGTAGCAGAAACAATTGCAAGACAAGAGTCGTTCAATTCTTCTTCAAGCAAGGTCTTTCATTTAATATGGGAATTCTGTAAAATACCCTCTGTAGGTACACTGAGGCTATGAGATGGACACTGTACTTAGAGAGAATGATTCTACCAGGAAGATAATACGGATTTTTAAAAGTCAAAATGTAAGCAACATTTTGGAACATTATCCAGAACTGGTCTAAAAGTGCTTGAACTACCTTCTAAGGACAGGATGGCAGGAAAGGAACTACATTTCAGGACAGAATGGCAAAGTGAGTTGTACAATCCCCTGATGCAGCAACCAACAGGAGAAAAGGTTTCTCCTCAAAGAAGTTAGATCAATATAATCCCTTTTATATTAGCCACAGGGGCCATTGCTGTCAGACAGGGTTTAACAGGATTGTCCAATCCTTTTTCCCTCTACCTTCCCCCTCCCACACACACATTTCCTATGCTGAAGTCCAAAAGTGGAGGTGACTCTAGGCTATCTATTAATTCCTCCTAGGGAGGAATTCTTCTCTGGCTGTATAAAAGGATTTATGACAGCTTTATGCCTGCAGAGAGGGTCAAAGAATTTGGACTGGAACAGAGAACTGCAGCCATTGTATTACAGAAGAAAAAATTGAAAGGAAGGAAATTAAATTAGGAAAATGTAATTGTCCATTCCCAACTGTAACTGGCATATCCATCAAAACAGCCTGGGCAAAAATAAAAGACTTAAAAGTTTGGTTCTGGCTGTCCCAACATTTTCTACAGTGGCCAGTTCAGTAATATGTAAACCCTGCTATGAAAGAAACTTGATTCTACAGGGAAGTCATGTTTACTGCAGTAATACCCTCAGATCAAATCCATAATGCTTCTAAAATTTAGCCTTCACACCTGTCAATCATTTTACCAAAGGACAATGGGTCTTTTTTTCAGGATTAATGCAATAAACAAGAGAGTAGCCAAAGTAGGACAAAGAATTTTTAACCCTTCTTCCTCCATCACATTTTGGAAGTGTATCTCATATCTATTCATTATGGAGGCAGCAAATCCATTTGATCATCTGTGTTTAATTCACAAAGCACTGGCATTGCTTTGAAAAAGCAATCACTTTGACTGAAAAAAACTACACACATTTCACCCTCCACTGCTACCATAAATATGGCACCAACCAGGGATAGAAATAGAGAAAAAAATATCTCAAGAAGAAAAATATTCTTGTTACTAAGTTCATTTACATAATTTACACTTCATCGGCAAGTGCAAAAATACATATTAGATGTTATTGCTCATCTTTTGTTTGTGCTTCAGTCTAGGATTATTTATAACCTTTTTCACATAAATTTCTGTCAATTATTGATAATTTTAATGCTTTTTGTAACTAAAATAAACATAAAATTTAACTAACACATAACATTATTAGCAAACCCATGTGATATATCATCAGCAAGAAACATTTTAAACTCCTGAGCATTTTCATACAATCTAGGCTACTCTCAGATAGATCTCATTACATAGACATGGATACTTTCGCAATTAAGGCTTAGACTGCAGGGGAATCAGTGTCTGCAATGTAATTCAAAACTACCTTCAAAACAACTCCCTAGTATGATAAATTATCGCACACTGAGTTCCATCCTGCTGCAGCTAGACTGCTACTGATCCCCTAATAAATTAAAGTTAAAATTTCTGTCCACTGTATTTCTACAGTTTTGCTCTGGAAGAGTGGAGAACTAACATGTTTAGAAAAGTGTTTTCCTCAGGCAAAAATCTTCATAAGGCTGACTCTACTTAGGAGAAGTCTTCGCCAAAATTGCAATGGCTTACAGTAAATGTAATTATAGTGCCATGAAACTGCTTTGGCCAGTATAGTTTATTTTACGTGGAGGACCAGTGAAGATGTACATTTTTGCTAGCTTTTACAATTTACACAATTGTGATTTGCCAGCCTGGGTAAACTGGCAAATCCTTTGTGACAAAAACCAAACATAACTTCTTCCATTGTGCTTTATTTTGCTACTGAGTGTCTGAAAGAGACAAAAAGTATTCCAGGTATATAAGCAGTATGTAGCCATATATACTTGTCTTATCTTCAACTTGACTGGCAAGTTTTCTTCAGTATCACTGCAAATTGGATTAAACCATGAGAACATTTTACTTTTACGTCCTATCATTAATTCCCATCTTTTCCAAATGCTTCCTTGTAATTTTCACAGGAACTTGCTGAGCTATTTTGTTTCTTTTCATTAAGTTTGTTATGTTACTGAAGCTCATGGATATTTTGCTACTGACTTCGGTGAGAAGAGTTGACACCTCGTTAATGTACAAGATTATTTTGTCTAATTTCAGCAAAGTGTCAGTGACCTCTAGAGTAAATTTGGTCAAGTTAAAGAAATTTTTATCCATGTGAACTTTATAGTTAGCATAGATAACTTTCTAATGATTAGGCAAAGATAAATCCTCTTTTTTGTCAAGTCCTTAGTGTTAGGACTAGGGTAGACTGGAAGAATGTTATTATGTCAAAAATCAGTTTTTGCATGTTTTCTTCAATTTTGCATCCTAAAATGTTTTACTTATATGGTTGCGAAACACTTAAAGCATCTGTGATATCTCACTTTTGAAATTAACATCTTTTCAAGCATACCCACCATACACTAAGGATGGAAGTTTTTCTAGTCCAGGTTCAGTCACTGTGCAGTCAAATCCTTTGTACTTTCATTAACAGTGAGTTAAAGTTTCTTCCTGCTGAAACGTTATTAAAGTCCTCTTTATACCCCAAAATGGCTAAAAAGTAAGTACAGGTGAGGTAATGACCATTAATCTGAGTTCCAGCAGGGTCACATGGTTGATATTTCAGTTGAAGATTTTTGGAAGTTGTGGGGAACTTAATTGCACTCTTCAGCTGGGGTTACTGGAAACTACATGTATCTTTTATGAACGAACAGATAAATTATAATTGGCAGGCTGTAGACAAAATTGACATTCTCCACAAAATGTGGTACAGAGATGAGAACAGACTGCACAAATTCTTAGCTATTAAGGATGAAGAAGTTGGGAATACAAATTGCTAGACAGAGCAGACAAACTGGGAAAGGATATTGCTCCACAAACATTTGGAGAAAAGGGATTTTTAAAATGTATGATTTGTAACTGATTGTCCTGCCTTTTTATTTCCTTATACTCAAATGAATAGGAGAATCAGAAAAAAAGAATTAAGAGCTTACAGTCAAAGAAACAGAAATTACTTATACCTTTTATGTTTGAATTCCTAAAGGGATAGAGGCAAGTGTGACATATAAAAGTAAGAAGCATCTGATTTGAAACAGTATTTACCAATGAAATGCCATTGAATGCCCTATGTATGGTTATTAAGAATCGTTTTCACATTTTTAATAGAAACTAAAGACCCCGAGACTGGGGTTTTCTTAAATGTACTTTGGATTTTTGCAAAATATGTAGTTGTCTAGTTTCTGGAATGAGAGTAATTTGCAAATAGAACACCATCACACATAAAAATTTAGCAAGTTTAAAAGGGTTCTTGTTTCATACAAAGTGGTACTATGGAACCTAATTATACAGCCAAAAATTAAAAATTTACCATGAAATATGTGCCCTCTTATCAGTCTAATGTATTACTGTGCTACATCATCTCTTCCACTGACAGAAAATAGGCTGCAAAACTGCATCTGTAGTAGAGAAAGGAAAGCTTTCTTAATGTCAGACTAAGGATGTGGTAGTTTATATCTTTGAAATAATTTTACTTAGTCTTTTATTTAATTGATTTTTCAGAACTTCTTTCAAATCATTAGTAATCTCTTAGATGAAGAAAACAAAGAGAAATGGGAAGATGCGCAACAGGTAAGATTTGATGAAGTTTAATATATGATTTCAAAAATCAGGTTAAAAATGCTGTAGTTGAAAGCAAATCATAAGTGAGAGAATATTTGAGGGAAAAAAATTATCCTTTTAAAAAAGGAGCAATTCCAAGACACACTGGCTAATTCCTTATGTTGAAATTATTTTTAGAATATAAGATGATTCTCTTGATAACCATTCCATAGAATGTTTTATTAACATTCCATAGAATTACTCACTATGTCTTTGCTTTGGACATTGTCATGAAATACATACGAAAGCTGAAAAATGCTAGTAAGGCATACTGCAATACTGCTTTTGTTAAACACAACACATCACAACTCACCCAAAGGCCTCATACAACACCACCAAGCAACTTACAGAAATGCAAACAGTAGAGCTTTTCTAAAAGGTTGTATTTAGAAGAACAGTTATGATCCTCAGGACTGATCAATTTCTGGACTAAGTTAGATAGGATGATAACACTTTATAACATAGGAAAATCTAGAAAAAATCATTAATGTATGATAAAAGAGTTCAAAATTCAAATATACTCCATGTTTTTTTCTGGTTGGATATGAGAATTTACGACATGCTTATACCAGAAGATTACTGGACAATGTTAATATTTATGTTCATTAACATGACCATAATACCGTCAAATTTATTCAAATATAAATAACAGTGACAATAAGGATGAACATAATTATGTAAAAAGGGAAAATTGTAGAGGTGCACAAAGCCGGGTAAACATTTCTGTATGATGAGTGAGTAAACAAAGCAAGATATTTCAGTATGGGAAAGAGTCAAGTGCACTTACTTGCAATAGAAGTGTTTAAAATCAGGAGTGGTTTGGAGAATGTGATGTTTAATCTACACACTTGTGGTTCTTCAAAAATAACTAGAGGACATCAAATTTTGGCCAATTCAGAATTAATACAGGAGATAATTTTTCTGTAGAAGGCCAGTTTGCAGAACTTTTTGGCACTGAAAGGACACAAGTTGAAAAGGTAAATAAGCAAATTTATGAAAGAAAAGTCTTGGTTTTGCTTAGTCCTTTGGCAAAAAAACTGCTAAAGGCTGGGCAAGGCTTTCAGAGCAAGAATCACTATGTTCCTGCCTATTTATACTCGTCCTTAGACATTGGCTTTTTGCCACTGTCAAAGGCAAGAAAATAACTTATATGGATCTTTGGTCTACTCTTGTGAAGTTATTGTGACTGTGTTATATAGATACTTGAAATTTGTGTGGTTCTTAATAAATCACAAGGTGTTTAAAGATCTTTGAAGTTATTTACCATCAGTTCTGTATATTCATGTTTATGATATCACTAAGATAAGGAAGATCAGGAAAGAAAGGGAAGAAAGGGAAGATCAGGACTTTTCACTACTAATTCGAACCTTGTGGTAGAACATGACACTGCAGCTGACCTAATGCAATTCAGCTGGGAATCGTATTTTTTCTTTTGCTGCTCCTCTGTATAGGAGCCAGATACAAAAATAAACAAAGTGTGTCATTTTCTTTGGTGGTGGTGGATGGAAGCAGCAAAATCACATGCATGTGGGCAGTTTCCATAAACAGCACCAAGATAAGGAAACCAATATTAAGCAATTATTTTAGCCCCACTAATAAACAGACGTGATACCACTCCTATATTATCAACCTTGTCTTCTACCTCCACCTTGCCTGCTTATCCATTCCATGTCTTCCATCTGACCCCATAGGTTAGGGGATGACAGCACTTAAGAGGAAATTCTGAGAATGTGAAGACAAAGAAGGAACAGTAAATCTCCAGTTCCTTCTTTTCATTGCTGCTGGTAGGAGTAGTGTTGAAAAACAGAGAGGGAACAAGTTATTCCTACTTTTCCATAGCTCCTTCTCTTTGCCTGGTAATTCATTGTCTCACAGATGTACTTATGGCACTGGTAGGCAGGCAGGAACCCAAAAAACCGCCAAGATGAGCTGAACACAGGAGCAGTGGGGCCATAGGTTCCTGGTGACAAAGCTAGGGAACTCCCTAAATCTTAGACTACTGAGATATGACCCGCCAAAAAATCCAATGCCACTGGTCTTATTACTGTTCTTGTGCAGTTACATAAGCAGTCTCAAAAAAACTTTGGAAGCAAGTAGCTCTTTATACCAGCTAGGAAGGGTGAGCAGGCACTAGTGACTAAAGGTGACCCTGTTTCTGGTTTAGACACTCAGCTGCATTTTCTGTAATAAAACATTGCAAACCTAAATGCAATCTAACCAAACTTTTTTCCAGCTTGCATGGTTTTCTTAAACTCCACAACTACTGTTAGCATAGATCTCTTAGCCTGTTTTCTAGATTCTTTGCTGGAAAGAAAATCTTACTCACTGTCAGCAAATTGCTGACTTTCAGTCAAGTATACAGCTGCAATGCCTCAGCATATCCGTTTTTCTAGCTTAAATTCCAAGAGTTGATAACCATTAATTACAGGTTATATAGCATTCTGATAAGCAGCACTCACTTTAATACTTGCCTTTTTTTAAGAGCTGATGTAAAGCACTGCACACAGGAAGCCATTTCAATCCACAATGCATAAGTTTATACTCGAGTTTCAAAACACAGGAGCTATTCTGCATATTCTCCATCATGATCTCCTGGCATCCTATTGATTAACCGGTACTTCAGACAGATAAAACCACAGAGTACCTACTTAACTGACTGCTCAACAGTTTATTAGTCTAAAATTTTATATGCAAGAGCAGCATTTAAAAAATCTCACTGAAATTTTTCCTTAGTACATAATCTGTGAGTGTGTGTTCTTTGAATGAGATGGATGCAAAAACCACACTTACTACCTCAGTAATTCATCATTAAGAAAATGGACATTAGGTCTCCTTTGCCTGAAGCAGCATTTGCAACCTGTTAGGATATTTGTCTCAACAAAATCTTCTATAAAACAGTATTACTGCCCTACCTTTTATAAAAAGATCCATGTAGAAAACAAAGCACCTTGAAAATTCTCTGTCCTGAACTGAGCAGCTATGGATCTAGACAGATATAGCAAGATGAAGATGGAGTGCAGCATGCTGGAATTTATAGTCTCTATAGGATTTTTTTAGAGTCTGCAGTCCCAGGAGTGGAAAGAATGGGTTGAATATTGCTTATAAAGTGAAATTCAGACGTTTCACTGATATGAAGAAAAAAGCACCATGAACAGGTCATCCATTATATTTCTATAGCAAGATACTCTGTTACTGGAAATTGTCTTATTCATAACAGGCAATAAAAACCAAAAAGGATTTTTTTATATATGTTATATGAACAGAACTTTTAGTCTTAATAATAACTGTTATGATCTTTAGCACGGTTTTACTGATGAATCATTATTGTTAAATATTAAAAAATGAGTGGTTTTGATAGTATCTTACAGCTTTGCAAATAAATTACATTTCTTGGAAATGTGTAAGTTCTTATCATTTTGAAAGCCAAATTGAGAGCTTACATTAGCGATGCCAAAGCTACTGCAATTTATTTTAGTTTACTGTGTCCAGTTCTGGGTTCGCTAGTACAAGACATAAAATAATGGAATGAGCCCAGAAAAATAGCATGAAGATGTTTAGTGGATTTGAGCATCTGATATGCAAGGGTAGGCTGAAATAGCTGACACTATTTTGCTTGGAAAAGTGAGTATCCTGGCAGTATTAAAAATTCCTGAAGGGGAGGAGCAGTAAAGAAGACTGAACCAAGTCTCAGTGGTGTTCAGTGACAAATAAAAAACAAGGGTCAAAAATTAAAATACAGAAAATGCCATTTATGTATAAGAAAAACTGGCTGTGAGAGTGATTGAATGCTAGAACATGTTACGCAGACAAGCTCTGGGGTCTTCTTCCTGGAAGACATTCAAAATCCATCTGGATGTGTTCCTGGGCAATTTGCTAGAGCTGATCTTGCTTTGCACAAAGGGTTGAACTAGATGATCTCCATTGACCCCTTCAAACCTCAGATATTCTATGATTCTAGTACTCCATATCAGCAATGAAAATAGTAGTACCAGTGAAAATTTAAATTACTTACATGTTGATTAATGCAACAAAGTTTATCATGCTGGTGAGGCCACAGTAAGATTTGCATTCAGCTGTTTGTATCAATAGTTCTAAAGTTAGTGAAGATATCTTCCAGAGGAAAGAAGAATACTTTACTTAGAATTATTCTTAATATGAAATGCTTTAACCGTTAACGAAAGTAATGTCCAGTAAGTTCTTGATAAGTGTGGTGACTTAGAGGAAACATTTTCCACAGTTCCAGTGTAAAGTTGATTTCACGTAACTTAATGGAAGTAGTGTCTGTTTACATGAGGATTTAATAGCAAAATGGTTATTTTACAGCAACAGGAAGTGTTCGATATTGAAACATGGGAAGAACAGTTTGACTGTTACATCTCAATTTTATTTTGATGGCATTTGGATTTTATTTGAATTTGCTGCTGTAGACATTTTGATATTATAGTTAATGTCATGTCTGACCTTCCTTTGTTAGATCTATCCAGGTTCAGTGGAGTTAATGCAGGTGATTGAAGATTTTATACACATTGTTGGAATGGGAATGATGGACTTTCAGAATTCATACCTAATGACTGGAAATGTAGGTAAGAAATAGAAATTTCTTCTATCGAATTTATGACCTATTGAAAATCAGAAGTTGCAAGCATGTACTATAGAGTTGCGGCTTCTATCACAATCCAGACTGGGCTGCTCCTCCTCCTCCAGATTGTCTGTTACTTGGTTATCTTCTCTCTGGTTTAGCACATGCAGAATGGCTTACACATTGGATTTCTTTATATCTCAAGATCTAAATGCAAAGTTTTAGAATCAAAATTAAGAAAATACTCACCAGGATACTATGATCTGTAGGTACATGTTAGACGGTTCCCAGAATACACAGTGTTTCAAATGTTAATTTATACAATTGTATAAATTAAGATAATATTAATATACTTAATAGCTTGGGAAGTGTTTATTTTGTTGACATTGTCTTTTAATATTGCATTCTCCCAAAGAGAAGTCTTTGCACATGATATGGTGTGATAACAATCAGCAAAGATAAGCAATAATTTTTAAAATATATATTAGTTGCCATAATAATTATAACCTTATGTTAGTTTTTCTATGTGTAACAGTTTCAAAAACTTTGGTTTTGCTACTGGAGAATTGCCAGGTAATAAATATAAAAATGCTTAGCAACTCAATTACATTTATTAGTAGTCATAAACATTCTACAGTATTGCAGCATTTTTTAAAAAAATCAACTAAAATATTAGCTTGAAAAAATATTCTCTAAGCATTTTGTCTTTGTTTAGTACCTTTGTTATTTACTTAACTTTCTATAGCTGCATGTTTATAGTGCCCGGAAAGTATTAGGAAGTTGTATGTAAGGAATAAACCCAAAATATGTGTTTCTCTGATAGCAAAACTTCCAGTGTCAATACATTTTTTTAGATTTTAAGTTAACATCTTACTGCACATATATGTCAGTCAGTTCTTCAGCAAGTCATTAGAATTGGTTAGAAACTACAGTAATTTTGAAATTATTTGGCAGAATAAAGCGAGGAAAATGTTGGATTGTCCCTATTGAATATTTAGCTTGCTGCTCTGCAATAATAAATACTTATTATTGTTCTTCAGTTCATATTACAGAGTGACAGGACTGTAAACACTAGCCCTGGTAAGGCACAACCTTGTACTGGAGACATGTCAAAGAACTCATCAAAATGAACTCTAGCAGTCTTAAAATGTTTAAAATATTGCAGTAGGGTTTAAACCAATTATTTATTATTTTTGTAGTACTACTGTTTGCACTGTAATACCACTTAAATCTTCTTCCAGTTGGCAGTCCTTCATTATGCTAGACCCTGCACAAATTTATAAAGAAAAGTATCTTTTTTGAAATGTTTGTTCCATGACATTTTTATGACAAAATAAGAAGATCAGCTTATTTAAAGAGCACAGTCCGTGCTGCTTGGCATGTTGCAGTGTGTTCTAATCTGTTTGTTGTCCAAAAAAAAAAAAAACTATTGGGAAAATGTTTTAAGAAGATGCATTCAAATAATCTGTGTTTCGAAATATTTATGACCTCACATGGGAAACAGCAACAACTTTCCAATTGAATCAGAAACTGTGCTATGCACTGGCTAGTTTAGATAACTGCAGAATCTTAACAGTCTTTCTTTTGATTATCTTCCTCTTCCCACATATAAGATATTTTTAGGCACACAGGAGGTCTGTTCTTAACTATAAAACCATCAAAGGAATAGAAAGAAACTGAGAAATGAATGATGAAAACTGAAAATGGATTTATAGGTTTAATCTGACTACCTAGCCCTGTGCCTTGATATATTGGCATGAGTTTATCCTCCCTATGCTCGGTCAGCCATCAAAAAAGGACAGGGTCACTGCCGTGCAAATCATTGATCAGAATACTTCAGCTCAGGTGACATGCTGAGATGGGGACAGAAGGCTGTTATCAGCAAGGAGTAATTTCTTATTTTCACTAACAAGGAAGGACTGTATCTGGAATAATTCACTTTTAGTGTAATTGTCCTCAGGGCATTGGCATAACTCTGACTGCCTATGTACTTGGAATTTAGGGAACATTTATGTTGATCTCAACTAAGAATAAATTATCCAGTTTTTGACTGGTCTTAGCATTAATTATTCTGTACCGACAAGAGCTCATAAATTTGTAAGGTCTTATCTATAACAATATTCTTTTAAGTCGACAAACACATTTAATGCAGGAAGCAGATATTGTGCATAAACAAGACACAAATTTTACCAATGTTCTTCTTTAAACAGAACAATCCAGTAGTTCATAGAACAGAATCATAGAATGGTTTGGGTTGGAAGAGTCATTTTCAACTCACTCAGGTTGCTCAGAGCCCTATCCAGTCTGACCTTGAATGTTTCTCTGGGAAACCTGTTTCAGTGTTAAACCACCCTTATTGCAAAATCCTTCTCTTTACCTCTAGTCTAAATTTATCCTCTTTAGGCTAAAACCATCACCCCTTGCCCTTGCAACAGGCCATGCTAAAAAGTTTGTTCTATCTTTCTTATAGGCCCCCTTCAGGTAGTGAAAGGCTGCGATAAGGTTTACCTGAAGCCCTCTCTTCTCCAGGCTGAAGAACCCCAGCTCTCTCAGCCTGTCTTCATAGCAACAGTGCTCCAGCCCCCTGATCATTTTTCTGACCCTCATCTGGACCCACTCAAACAGATTCATGTCCTTTCTGTGCTGGGGCCCCCACAGCTGGATGCAGGTGGGGTCTCACCAGAGCAGGGTAGAGGGGCAGGATCACCCCCCTTACCCTGCTGGCTGTGCTGCTTCTGATGCAGCTCAGGATATAATTGATTTTCTGGGCTGCAAGCACACCTTGCCAGCTCAGGTCCAGATTTTGATCCCCCAGCATCCCCAAGGTCTTCTCCTCAGGGCTGCTCTTGATCAGTTCATCCCCCCAGACTGTGTTGATGCCAGGGGCTGGGTTGTACCAACCAAGATGCAGTACCTTGCACTTGGACTAGTTGAACCTCTTGAAGTTTCCATGGGCCCAGTTCTTGAGCTTGTCCAGGTCCCTCTGGATGGCATCCCATCCTTCAGGTGTGTCAACCACACCACTCAGCCCGGTGTCATCTACAGACTTCCTGAGGGTGCATTTGAACCCTTTGTCATAGATGAAGATATTAAACAGTGCTTGTCCCAGCATGAACTCCTGAGGGACACCGCTTGTCTTCAGTGTCCATCAGGATACTCAGTCATGAACCACTACCATCTGGATGTGACCAACTAAATTCTCATCTGCCAAAGAGTCCCCCCATCAAATCCTTGTCTCTCCAATTTAGAGAGAAGGATGTTGTTGGGACCATTTCAAAGGTTTTAGAGAAGGCCTGTAGTTCTTCCCTTGTCTGCTGATGCAGTCACTCCATCAAGGAAGACCACTAGGTTGGTGAGGCAGGACTTGTCCAAGATTAAGTTGTGTTGCTGTCTTTAATCACCTCCCTGTCCTCCGTTTGCCTTAGAATAGATTCTGTGACCTTTCCAGGCACAGATGTGAGGTGAACAGGGGTCCTGCTTAATCAATAGTTATTTACCATAAAATATTCTCTCAGCGCTATCACATACTTTAAATACTTTTTGCTGTACTTTTAATTTTCGCATCGCTTTAAAGTTCAGAAAAATTATTCTAAATTGGAGCTAAATATGAACTACATATGAACTGCTGCTTCAGAGAAAAAAAATCCAATTTTGTTGCAAATTTCACAGTAATGCACAGAGTTCTTGGTTTAAGTTCATTGCTAATTGAATGACATTTCCAATTGAATAGTAGTAGATATAAAATTTGAACACCTCTTTGTGTTTCACAGATATGCTAATCCCCTGAGATCTTCATCAGAGGGGATTTTATTTTCTCTTTCTTTCAAGACACAGAAACAAGTACCTGTGGCTTTAAAAGTTACTACACAACAGCCATCATGCAATGACTCTCCAATTCACATTCTCATTCATGAAAAATGGGAAGTGATGAAAAAGTTACATTAACTATATGGCAGGCTGTCATAAGCCACATTACAATACATTTGAAAATAGTTCAGAAGACCAGGACAGTTGCCATGCCCCTGTTAAACTTCTTGTTGTGATGGCTTTTAATGCAAATTTTTCATTTCTTCTGAACAAAACATCAAAGACTGGTTTCAAATCCAGATGATCCAATATCTGTACTTTATTGGGTTATTGAGGCAGCTCAGAAAATTCAAATGCATTTCCATTAAAGCAAGGCCCATCTCCTCTTAGCTTATTTCTCAAGGATAGAGAATATACTATGAAAAACTTAACAACTGTGAAAGCAACAATTTGCCTTGTTCACGCATGGTGGGGACAGATGGTATTTGTTTTATCATTGTGCTCTGTATTATATTCCTTTAAGAAATGATTAGGTGAAATAAAAGCCTCTGATAGGAGGTAGAAGCCTCCTTCCTCATCCTGCTCTTTTTCTTCTTCTTCCTCCACCTCCTCCTCCTCCGGACCAGCTGAGCAGGCACAGGAAAATGATAGTGTGAACAAACAGAAGCTTTTGCTACCACTCAAGAGTCCTTAAATTCACTGAAAGCGCAGACCCACCTGCAAGGATACAACATGCAGTGGGGAAGAAAGCTTTTAAACCATGTTACCATTCTCTGTTAACCAATTGCTTTCAGTTTTGTCTGTTTTAAAAGATGAGTTCCTGGTTTTAGATTAAAGAATTAATCTTGGCTTTCAACAGCCTTTTGAATTTTTTTTTGAGCACTAAAGACCTGAGCAGATACATCTCAGTTCTTTGACTGATTTGGGATCTCATCATTGCAAACCATTAAGAGTTTGGAAGATGTGTAATAAAAGGTGGGTGAAGGGCTATTAAGAAAAATTTAACCTTTAACTTAAAATTTCTAGACTGGAAGACTGGAGTACCACAGGCATAACTGTCTTTTGAAGGCATAGGTGGAATGTTGAACTGGAAATAGGGAGCAGTATTAGGAGATATGTATTTCTATGGGAAATTCAGATTCTTTTGTAAGGGAAAATTTTCCTTATGTTGACAAATAAATTTCCTTAAGAGCAGCAGCCAAAAAATGGTCAAAGGACATTCTATTGTCAAAAATTAGCCTACAGCTCTAAAATGATATTAATGAAAAACCAAATAATCTTGAAGTGCAATATGTTGTCATGGATGTTATTTAGAACTGAAAGGAAAAAACCAGATTTTTCAGGATTTGAAAAGCCACTCTTTGTTAATGTTAATTTTATGAATGTGGAGTAATTTTATAAAATGTGCAGATGTCATAAAGTTATTTAGACTAGTCAAAGGCAGGAAAGATTGAAGATCTCCAGGGGGTACAGCAAAATGAAAAGGAGAGGATATCCACAGGCAGATTAAATTCAGTTTTGACAGAGCATGTAAGCAGGAGTAGTTCAAGCCATTCAGAGAAAAGAAGAGCATTAGTGTGCAAAACAAGCATTATAAAGAAAATAACTGATTTTTTTAAAAAATATTTTTAGTAGTTATCCCTTGCAACACTCTTTTCAATTGAGATTATATGGTTTTGATTCATTTTACTTACTTTAAGCATCACAAAATTTGCCGAAGTCACCCTAAGCTTCTTTTAAAATCAAGGGACAGTACTGCTCAGGAGAGCAACTCATACCATCTCAGACATCTAAAATGAGGGCATGGATTGCCTTGTGGAAGTTCTGCCACTGGCTATAAAGGCAGCCTAGTGACTAGCTCATGTTTCACTGATTCATGTCATCTAAAGCAAAGAGGAGTGCTTTTTTTGTAAATAAAACCTGTAAACACAGAGAGGTTCAGAGCTGCGTGATCAACAAAACAAAACAAAATAATAAAAAGTAAATAATAATAATAATAAAAAATCAGATCGAGAACTGGAATTATTAGATCAGATATTTGAGAACAGATTGTTAAAAGGGACTACTTGCACACAACTGAAAAGTGAATATGAAGAGAAACGAGGCTGACATCTCTGTTTAATCTTACTCACAGGAAAAAACAAAGATTCCTAACTCTGCTGTAGCACATTTAATTCTGAATAAGCATGAGACCAAGGTCCTACAAAGGAAAAAATAGAAACAAGTAGATGTATGTGTACATGGTAAATGCAGCTAGCTATGATATTACATGAAAAAATGAAGAGGTGTAAACCATATTTCCATGCATAAATCAACTTTTAACTAACCGCCTGTTATCTTTCTACTTAAAAATGGCTGCTGTGACACTGGTACTCCGATGACTAATCTGATTCAGTATAGCAATTAACATTTTATTTAAAACTTGAAACTGAGCTGCTTACATAAGTTTTATAAACACGGGCAGAGAACAAAGTGTGATTTCTGCCTTCACAGACAGTCTAGGATCCCATATGGTAGAAAATTTTTTCAAAATGTCTGTTGTCTCCTATCTTTGCATGCTTTATTGTTACACCTTCAATCTCCCATTCCATGTTCATGTCCATGAAATTTTAGAAAAACACTAAATAATCCTGCAGGCCTATGGACTGTATCTTAAAATTTTCAAGTCCTAGTTAGAGACACTTAGAAATGTTTGTGACAAAGGAAGCTTTTGGAAACTGTGCCTACTCTAGCTATAAGACATGAGCAATGGTACACATGCTGAGCTTTGGGAATGCTAGAAAATAGGCAAACTGGATTCCTGCCTGTTATTGTGGGTTCATTTCCCTTATCCCAGGATAAGACTTTTACATCTTGTAGACTGTAAATCCTGTTTATACTTTCTAGAAACTTCTCCACATTATATAGTTTGTTTACTAATCTGAATGGCATCTGCCTTAGTCTGCTTATCTTTTTTGTATCAGAATTAGTGGTGTATGTTCAATGCAGCACTCAAGATCCTCTGACTCATTTATCACTGATGTCATACTGGCCTAAGATATACCAAGAGACTGAATTTATTTAAACTTTTGAAAGGGTCTTTTTTCAAATATGTTGAGAGAACAGAATGAAGAGAACAGAATGAAGAAAAAAAAAAGCCACAGCCTTGGTATTAACTTGTACAGATGCATAAAGAAAATGTCTAAAATTTTCATTCAGGAACCAAGTATTTTAATAAATTTAGGCACATATACTCAGAATTAATTTGTAATGAAATTACTTCTTGTTCTGACACTGTGTAGTCTCAAAACACAGTATTTTAAAATTTAAAGTGAGTATTTATAGTTAATGAAACTTCAGCTGCTAATATTTCAACTTTTTCTCCTAATAGAAAGAAAATTGCACCTGCCAGACAAATAAAAATTCAAATTCTGTAGAATGGACCCAAAAATACCCATTAAGATTTCTCTCCTGTTTCCATCAAGTTATTCCAGAGTATCCCATGTTTTCCCAAAGGAAAATTTCACCTTTAAGCCACTGTGTGAATTGCGCTTGCTACTTTAAGAAGGTGAACAAGAATCACTCCTTGTAGTGTCTCACACTTAATGTGTAAATACCTCTGTAATGATTAATATAATTATGGGTGTTTTTTGTCAGGAGCAAATTTTCACAAGATAAAAATAAAGTGAAACTTGCACAGTTTTGCAATGAAATACTTTCCTAATAGATATTAAAACACAAGTCCTCTTTAATTAATGTAATATTTATATTCTCTTTTGAATAACTAATAAACTACACACCAAAGTAATCAATATTTAGGTAAAAATCTTTTCTTATATTTTACAAAATAATTTTTCTACATAGACTTTTGCCTGTTTCCATTTCTTCTCAAAACAGCCTGAAAGAGCCAGTGCCCATAGTCTTCCTGTTTCAGGCTAGGATCTGGCTTCTATGATTGTGTTTATAAACATGAATCAAAAAGGGCAAAATGGAGGCTTCAGAACTGTCTAATTCATGGCAGCTACCCAAACATTGTCGAAGAAACATTCAGGGAATGGTCCAGCTGAGAAACCAGCCCTTGCAGGCAGAATTAATGCTTTTCTCCTTGTCCTGTGGTTCATAGTTGGTCACACTCTTGTTCTTGGATTGTAGACGTGGTTGTCAGAGAAGTTCTAAGTTCTGCCTTCTGCCACATACTTTTTTCATGCATGACTTTGGCTTCTGGCTGTCATCTGCTTTGTTTCACACTTGGATGTAGCCCATCAGGCTTTCCTGCCCCAAACCTGTATGCCGTTGGTTGAGCAGATGCTCTACTTGTGTGAAAGGGAGCACCTATGGCATTTTTTTCTTCAGTCCTCAAAAAATCCTTCAGGTTCTAAGATTTACACACTGCCAGTATCACTCTCCTCTTTCTGTATTCTTTACTTGCTCAAACCATATGTGATAATCTGTAGCTAAAGGCTTCCAGAAGAGAAAAAATAGATAATAGAATAGGGAAACTACAGAGAAAGGTCAATTGCAATTTTTTTATACTCTTACATACTTCTGCTCCATAAATATTCATATCATTTCCTTTGCAGCAGTCTCAGCAATTCCTTGATCAGATCAATATGTTGGCTTTCAGAAGACTCAAGCTTTCTCCACTGATTAAAGGGGAAAGACTTCATGCACACTTTGAAGGTCTTGCTCATTGCTGCATCTGACTTAATGCCTGAAGTAAATGCTTGAGAGCTCATATTTCTTTCTCAGTATAAAATAAGCTTATTAAATGATTCACGTTTCCTGAAAACTTGCTGTGAACAGTCCATAAAAGAGTAGATTTTTTTCTCTCTTTTCTAAAGCTGCATACTCAATGTTCCTGAGAAAATACAGCTCTCCGTTACGTAAGATTAAAAATTCCAAATATCAGGGGAATATCTACATGAATCTTTATCAAACAATTTTCACAAATATGGATATAAACCTAACGCAGAGGGGGAAGGAGGGGTGGAACCAGGCCTCTGCGTTTACTGAAAGTGTCTCTAAGGCTGTCGAGAGATCACTCCAGCCAGCACTGCTCTGGTGCTGTACAGAAAGGCCCTTCTCACACCCGTGCCGGTGTAAGGCACAGATTCTCACTCACCCAGAGAGCTGGATAGCTCATGCGTTACCAGAGACAAAGAATCCAGAGGCTCAATCAGCCGGATATTCCAGATGTTTATTCCAGAGGGTTCCAGGGTGAAAGAGGAGGAAGAACCCCATGTGTCCCTAGATATAGGGATCACCTGGGGTCAGGGGAGAGGAGGCGAGGGGAACACCACAACCAATGGGAGAAGGGAGGGATGGAGTCAGTGGTTAGGTTACAGCCAGGGGGATTTACATAATTTGGGGAGGGACTTATCATGTTACTCAGACTAGGATGTTTCCCACCAGTGAAGCCCTGCTGTACTGGAACCACTTGGCTCCCCAGCAGTTCCTGAGGTGGTATTATCCACCACCACATCAACCTAATTTGATTCCTTAGCTGTACTCTTAGTAAGTCATAATCCCATAGTTAGTTTTGTGTATATGATTTATTAAGTAACCTTAAAGATAAAGCTAAATAAATTAAACATTCAGTATTTTTAAATGGGTGTTATAGGAAACTGGAACAATCTAAGGTATGTCACTTCTCTACCTTATATTAAGTGGAGTAAAATGTTCTAAAGAAATAGAAGCTATAAAACATGCAGATATCCAGGCTCTTGTCTCGTAAAAAAATGCCTCCAACTGAAACAGAAAGTAATATCTACAACCAGTTTGTGGAAATTCCTTTGTACAGTATTTATGTATCTCATATTCTTGTATCATTCCTAAATTTCTACCTCTGTAAACTCCTTTCTGAATCATTCCAGTTTTTTCAAATGAGCAATTAAAAGCTGTTGTTTTCTAAAGGAATCAACTCGTATGACAGGCCATTTTTTAACTGGTGCCTTTAACTGTTGTCCTGAGAAATTAAATATCTGATCTTATTCACTCTGTTGCCTCGGACAGAGGAGTGAATAGGTGACTTCCAAAAATTGCCAGGTAGAATGAGGCTTAAGGGGATAGAAATTAAGCGTGTGGGGTGGTAACTTTACATTACTGCAGTAATGGAGTCAATGCACACCCAAGAGATTTCATTTCATAGTGAGGTAGTATCAAGTGAAACAGTTATGTTCAATGACGTATAGTGTCAAGATATTCCAAACAATACAGTCCTCCCCTTAAACAAGAATACCACAGTCCAATAACAATATACAATTCTACACAGATTAATGACTCATTCTGGGATTTTTTGTCCCTGAAAGAATTGCCACAAGAGTGTCCAGCCATCACCTTGTAGTACATCAGCTAAAGATGGTGTGGCTAAGTACTGCAAATAGCAAACTTCACTCTCAATTTTAATGATTCCTACAGCATGTTGTTATTCGCTTACTACTGAAAATGAAAGAAGGGAAATTAAATAGAATTAAAGTAAACCCCTACAAATTATAAGTTAGTTAAAATGGGAATGAAGCCTGCTATTAGCTCTGCATGATACTTGCGCTTTGTCAGAAAGAGGTCTATTACCCAAAGCTCCATTGTGAATATGGAGTTAACATGGTTTATACCAAGCTAATGATATGGCAGACCAGCTGCCAAAGGTCTTTTTCATTTTCTGGCCTTTCGAGGGTGGGGAAAGAAAAAGCAAGAAAAAAAACAAAAACAAAAACAAAAAACCAAAACACAAACAAACGAACAATAAAACAACAACCCCCAAACAAAAATAATTTTAAAAACCCCAATAGAAACAGCAACAAAACAAAGAAAATCTAAAGAAGCTGAAAAACCAACCAACCAAGTAATAAAAGAAACAGAAAAGAGAGGGGAAGAGCTCCCATCCAGAATATTAGACAAATCAACCTGCTGTATTAAAAAAGTATGATTTCCTTGGTGATGACTGTAGATTTTAATTCCAAATAGTGGTAAAGATCTGTGTTTTTCAAACTGCATAGCCTGAAGGTAATGTAGTAATTGAGGTAACAAACTGGATAGAAATACTTCATTTTTCAAGTCAGTTTCATGACAGTGGTAGTGGATTAATAATACTGGAGAAAAGTATATTTATGGTAAATAATTATTTTGGTGGTGAGATTGTATGATATTGTTGAGGTCAAGCTTCAAAGCCATAAACATGTGCAGATATAATTCCGAGTAATCGTGTTTTTGTCATTTTTAATTTCTTTTTTTTAATGTGTAAAGTTGGACTTAAGTACATAGACCAAAGATATAACATATATCTCTGCCATTCTGTTAAGATCAAACTGTATAATGCCAACAGAGCTCAGTGTCAGTAAGGTCAGTTCAAAGCATCCCAAAGGATCCATGTACTAGGTAGGCTGAAATACAAACAGGACCTGAAAGTTCTGAGGTATGTTTTGTGCCTTGTGATTTCTGAACCTGTAAGTTCACTCATTTCATGGTGTTTTGCTTTCCCTTAGTTTTGCTTTCAGCTGTGAGTTTTGGGATCCAAATTGCTGCTCTGTCTGAAGGCGGAGATAAAGAATATTTTATAAGATTTATGATAAAAATCAGAGGTTCATTCTAGTACAGCTGAATATACCTTTTTTGGTTTGGGGTTTTTTTTTCCACACTCTAAGTCTCCATTACAGTGGGAAGGAGAGAGAGAAAGAACTTTTCCTCACTCAAAATATGTGGTACAGCTCTGTGGCCTGCAGTGTGTTTGAATGACACTAGGAATGCACAAATATTTAAATCACCCTGCAGTGGTGCCAAATAGATTGATATTGCTGTGGTTGTTTTTCTTTTTTTGTTTAAACAAACACTCTCTACAATCACTGCGACATGTAAACAGCCACAGGCAGCACTATTCTGTAAATCTTCTGTTAATATAGTTTGGGAAATGGTCTTCTAGAAAAGATATTTGATCTCATTGCTTGAATGATTTTGCATATAATCTGTGGTTCAATGCTTATGCTGTTATTTAATGCCTATTATTTTGTGGAATTTTTTTCTAACAAATCAGGTGTTTCACTTTGGTCACCAGTTAATTTAATTAATTGCAGGGTTAGCTATATGCTGGTTTCTGTAACATACTGCTATTAAAATCTTACAGCCTCATGCTATCTTCTGTTACTCAGTAGTCAAGTGTTTTGACATGAGATTTCAGGAACACCTATGGGAAAATAGTATATTGCTATAGTCACTTGTCCAGAAAATCCTCTCTCTGATCCTGTTGTAGAGGAGCATAACTAGAATGTGAGCTGATATCAAAGGCAAATACTTGGAAACTCATTCATATGTGTATGAATTGTGCCCTATGGTGAAACATATTTCTTACCTATATTGGCACCACAATCTCATCTTCAATAAAGCAGAGGAATGAAAGAGACTGGCTTGCCCAAGGGGAAGAAACTGTGGGACAGTCATCAGGATGATTAGATCTTCAGGGATTGGCTGGCAGGCAGGCAGGCTGCTGCATCTGCACAACATGACTTCTCCTGTTTGTGAGAGAAACATTTGTCAAAAATATAGCAAGCTTATCCCCTCCTTTCTCATTTTAACCTCAAGAGGATAGAATATGTTCATAAAGATTAAAGGGAATGTCTCATTTTGCCATTAGTTATCTTAGATTGTTCATTGCAGAAGCATGGAATGAATGTTTTTAATGCTCATTTAGCTTTGAAAATTGCATCACTATCTAGGCAATGAAAAATAATGGTCTCCATTCACAGTCAACAATGCACAAAGAAAAGTTAATTTCTGCAAAATGAATGTCATTTAACTTTGCCAAATTGAACTTATACCTGTTTCTTGGATGAATAGTTCCACTACTGGAAGACATGGATAGTGATTTTATACCGCATCATCTATTTTACATTTCTGGTTGTACTTAGAAATAATTTTCAGAAGTTAAAATTATAGATACCCAAAACTCTCATAAAGCTAAGTCATAGAGACTGCACATCAATAGGGCAAGACATTCAAATATGGGACTAATTCTTCTACTTAGAAATGGTATTCAACAGCAAAGGTCAGAGGATTTTGAAGTGTTTATGTATATACTGTTTTTTAATTTGATTTGACAAGATATTAGATGCACTATGTCTGTTGACTATATGTGTTGGTTCTTTGAATATACTTAAAAAATGCGTTTAAAAGTTTTCTTTTAAAGCTTGTAAAATAAGGAGGCAAGTAAATGTGTAGTAATTTGGTAATTTTTGTTTCTTGTAGGCACTTACTAGAATATTTTATTCTGTTCGTAATTTTGTTATTCTTTAAATTGTCTAACAGCATATTTACTCATGAGATTTTTAATGCACGGTTTGAGAGAATCTCTGTCTAGAGAGCCCCATGCACATTTTTAATGGCTTTTTTTCCCTATAGATATAATTTCTATTGATACTACTAGCTGCTGTATCCAAATTTTTACCTCTCCCTCAGCATTTTCTATGTTCACATTCATCTACACTGTCAGTGGTTTTAGAAATGTTTCAAGTCTCTCCTAGATATAGCTGGGCATGGAATGAGATTGTTCAACCTGTACCTTTCCTTTTTTTTTTCAGATTTTTTCTTTTATTTAGTGTGTCACTGAAGTATAGCTAAACATTCCCTTAAAAAATCTTAAATAAGGTTATGTTACTTTACAGCTGTGTTAGACAATTATCACAGGCTGTCTGACAAGCTAGAAATTGTTAAATTCCCAAAATACTATTATGTTTCTTGCCAGCATTTGAACCTCTTGGTGGTACAGAACATTAGGACTTAGTATTTATATTGCCATCTTAATCTTTCATGTTGAAATAGTTTCATTTGGAAGAAGTATATAAACTGATAGAATTTTTTTCATTCAGATCCAGTTTGTGATATACTGAAGTTTGGACTAAAGGAGAAAATGATTCTGTAGTTGGTGGCTAGGGTTTTTCCCAGGAATGTAAGAAAAGGAAGTAAAGTTACTATTCAAGTGAGGTTTCCTTGTTCTCAGTTTAATCATTTGGACCCATGGTGAATTGATCTATTGCAGAAAAAGCTAAAAGCAAAAGAAGGCATAATATAAAAAATCCATAAACATAACCTAAATGTAGTGCATCATTATTAAAAAGCCCAAGGATTTACTTACTAAAACACACTTGCAGATTTTATTGAAGGGCTTTCATCCCCCTCTTATCTTATCTTGTGTATAATTCCCAATATTTTATACCTCTGTTGAATAATAAAACTAATTTTTTCCTATCATATGCTTAAATTTACTGATTTTACTTCTTTTGTCACCTCTGCTAAATTCTCATCAGCTCTATTTTTGGTGTTTATAGAATCATAGAACCATGGAAACATTAACGTTGGAAAAGACCTCTAAGATCATGGAGTCCAACCATTAAAATAACACCACTGTGTTCACGAATAAACCATGTCTCTAAGTGCCACATCTACGCATCTTTGAATAACTCCAGGGACAGGGACTCTACCACTTCCCTGGGCAGAATGTTCCAGTACTTCAGAACCCTTTCATTCAAGAAATTTTTTCTAATATCTAACCTAAACCTCCCCTGGCATAATGTGAGGCCATCTCGTCTTGTCTTACAGCTTGTTATTTAAGAGAGTGTAATGACACCCACCTGGCTACAACCTGCTTTCAGGCACCTGAAAAGAGTGATAAGGTCCCCCCTGAGCCTCCTTTTCTACAGCATAAACAGCCCCAACTTCCTCAGCCACTCCTCATAGGACTTACCAGCTCCTTTGCCCTTATCCGGACACGCTTCAGCACCTCAGTGTCCTTCTTGCAGTGAGAACTGGATGCAGCACTTAAGGTGTGGCCTCACCAGTGCCAAGCACAGAAGGGCACTCACTGCCCTGGTCCTGCTGGCCACACTATTGCTGATACAGGCCAGGATGCCATTGGCCTTCTTGGCCACCTGGGCACAGCTAGCTCATGTTCAGCTGCTGTCAACCAGCACCCCCAGCTCCTTTTCCATTGGGCAGCTTTCCAGCCACTCTGCCGCCAGCCTGAAGCACTGCAGGGGTTGTTGTGACCCATGTACAGGACCTGGCACTGTGTCTTATTGAACATCACACCATTTTTCTCTGCCTATCAGTCCAGATTATCCAGATCCATCTGCAGAGCCTTCCTACTCTCCAGCTTCCAGCACTCCCACCCAGCTTGGTGTCATATGCAAACTGGCTGAACATGCACTTAATCCCCTCACCAAGATCATGGATAAAATCATTAAACAGGACTGGCCCCAATGCTGACCCCTGAGGAACCCCATTAGTGACTGGCTACCAGCTGGATGTGACTCCATTCAGCACCACTCTCTGGGCTCAGCCACCCAGACAGTTCTTAACCCAGTGAAGAGTGCACCTGTTGAATTCCTGGACTGACAGATTCTCCAGGAGAATTCCAGGGGTGGCAGTGCCAAAGGTTTTACTAAAGTCTAGGTAGACAACACCCGCAGCCTTTCCCTCATCCACTAAGTAGCTCACCTTGTCATAGAAGGTGACCAGGTCACTCAAACAGGACCTGTCTTTCCTAAACCCATTCTGGCTCAGCCTGATCCCGTTGTTGTCCTGCACATGCCCCATGTTGGCACTCGAAAGGATTTGCTCACTCAAGACCTTACCTGACATGGAGGTCAAGCTGACAGGCCTATAGTTCTTTGTATCCTCTTTCCAACCCCTTTTGCAGATGTGTTTGTGTAAGTTTTGGGGAAAAAAGTTATTCTATGTCAAATTAATTTCTTTCTCCAAGCACAAACCAGTACACTGTCCCAGCACATACACGGAATATCTCCTTTACTGAATTATGTCTTTAAGCACCTTTTGAAAATGGTTCATTGCAATTCGAATATCCCTTTGCAATAAACGTAATGTAACTGTAGAGCATAGATTTTTAAATCAGAAAGATCTAATTAATAGCCACAGTTCATATTGAGATTGGTCCAGATTATGCTGACCACATCTGTGCTTCTGAAAAAAGTTCCCGTTTTGAAATATTATCAAATAACTGAGCATCCTTACACTGACCCCTAACTTTGTTCCTTTTTTGTTCAGTTTAGAAATTTTATCATGAATGTTTGCCACCAGAGTGCAGTCAGTTTTGTTTCCAATAAAGCACCATTTAGATGTTCTGGGATTAGAGACAGAAAACCCATTTAGTACATAAAAAATATCCTATAAAAGCAATAGCACTGAAAAAAACTACACAGAGCAGAGAAAGGAAAATATCTAAAGGGGAAAAAAAGCAATTTTCTTTCCAGGATTCTGTAAAATACTCTTTGTTGGGTAACAATGCTATAATCAGGATATGGTGGAGGAAAAGGATCATAGATAGTTGTATGTTTTGATTGTCCAGTTCTCCAGGGAATGATTTGTGCTAGGAAAGCCATCTTGACTACAGATTATAATACAAATAGTATTGGAAGGCAAGAAATCTTTTTCTTTTTTTTTTTTTTCCTGGCTATCTCCTAGATCTAGCTGTGGAGATAATTACAGATACCCCAAATAAGGTATGGCAGTCATAGCAGAACTGGACTCAGGTGTGGAATACTTGACACTGAATAATTTTTCAAGACTGAATGTATACATTATTTTAAAAAAGAATTTGCAAACATTTTCAATAAATTCATAGCTTCTCTAGAATATACATTAAATCACTCTGTGTTAGGACTTTCAGGTACAGGAAATTAATTGAAGCCATTTTGTTGTATTAGAGGGTCACAAAAACCATTGATCAGTAGAAAACAAACATTCCATCCCTGCTTCTTATTTCTATATTTCATGTTCATGATAGTCCTTCTAAAAAAACCCACGATTTTTTATGTAATAACATTCACAAAATCTTCCTTTCTACTTTCCATCGTAAGTATAATTGTGTTTTCTAGAATACTGCACAATGTAAAATCACATTTTAACTTTATAGAGCTTCCAGCTACAGGCAATATTTCCAGAAAATAAGGGATAGTTCATCAAAGCATTATAGTTCCAGTTTGGGGGACTCCTATTCTGATAAACACACTGCAGTGAACAGCACAAGAAATTGAAGAAAGAACAATAGCAATAAACCCCAAATTTGTACTGGAATAGCTGTAAGAGAAAATAGGTTGCAGGTAGGATGTAGTGCCAAGGAGAGTGCAGAGTTCTGTTAGGTTCTTGTGTTAGTAACAAAGTGTCGCAGAGCCAGGCACAATGATGGCTTCTCACGACTCAGGCGTACTGGTCACCCCTCAGGAAAACCTGAGATGTTTTTTTACTCACGGTACTTTCTACTTGTTAACTGTCCAAACTGGTAATTCTCTACTGCATGTAAAAGTAAAACTGAAGGCACTCTAAGGGCATCTGAAAATTTGGTTAGAACCCAAATAAACTTTTTTAAGACTTAGAAGTCTCTCTGCTGCAGGTAAAATGCTATGTTATATCTTGAGTTGATTATTTTGACCACATTCTATGTTTAGTTTTGGCATTGAGCTCAGTAATGTGCATTTTATGTACTCATCGGTACAGGCAAGGGTTAATCCAGTTATCCTATTTACAGTTTAAGCTCACTGTGCATCAAAATTCAGATGATTTTTTAAAACACTGGGAAGGCAACACAAGCAACCCTAATTAGGCATCTCTATCTTTCTCTGTCAACTGCACTCAAAATGAATGAACATGTAGGCACCTGAATTCTGCCAAGGGAAGCAGCAATGGTATAACATCTGACTTAGCTGACTAGTTGACTGTTTGTTTCCATTTCTTTCTTAAAGGCTTGGATCTCTTTTCATTTCTCTTCCCACAACTTTGATAAACGTGAAAAGCCTCTCATTTGGGGAGAGTGGGAGGGAAGAAGCGGGTGAAGCTGAGATGGGATGACCAGAATTAGATAACAAGAGCTGAGCACAAGGTCCACATGCTATAGTGATTCATATGATTGCGTTATAACAGCTCATAATAACCAAGCTCTGTCATTCTTTATGGGCCAAATTTTCTAGTTAGATCTTTTTTAAAGCATCTTCTCATTGTGGAGTTGTTTTATTGAAATGACCATAATAACACTGAGATATTTCTCCCAAGTTATTAAAGTTAATTTAGAATTCAACAATGTGAACAAGTAAATCAAACTCAGTCTAATTAGTATTACTTACTACTTATATTGGATAGTGTCTCTATGTCCCACTGAGGTACTGGGTTTTGTTCTGCCATGCATGATGTAAACAATCTAAATAAAGCATGTGTGCATTATCCTGGCAATTATATTTCACAGTGCCCCAGGACAACCTTTTACAATCCCTTAAGCAAATCTTAATCCAGTTTATGTCCTCCATGGAGAATATTCAAGATGAATTAGACATGCCTCCAGAATACAAAGACCTTGTTATGAACTCCTGTGAGGAAGGTTAGAATCATGGCCTCAACGTGAAACTGAGACACAGGAGATCTCTTTTTCTAACAGTTCTGTTTCATATTTTCTGTGTGATTCTGCTCAAGCCTGTCTAGAAGGCATTTAGTGTTGCAGCATATGCTCATTAGCTGCTGGATTCAGGGAGAGGAGTAGGCTGCTCTGTGAGAGAAAACAGGAGACAGCAGGGTGTACACACTGGCCTCACTGGCAAAGGTGAGGTCCCACAGCATCCAAACAAGAAGAGCTGAGAAGGTCTGTGATGGTAGCCAGACCTGGCTAATATTCCGCATCAGCAGACAAGTCCATAATGATGAGGCAGATCTGACATCAAGCAAAGAAGTTAAATCAAAGCATTGGGGTCAGGACCTGATCCAGTGATCCCCAGAAAAGCCCACAAGGTAGGTCTGAGGTAATGATAAACCTTGATAGGGAATCATCAAGTCAAGGTTCAGAAAACCAAAATACACAGCTATGCACAGGCACAGCAGATTCAGCTTAAGTGCAGCCCCTGTGTGAAGGAGCCCCCACTTCTCACAGCCCTTTTCACTGTAGCTTGATCTAAGCTATAAAGTTGCATAAATTCACAGCTGATTTTGAGTAGGTGCAGCTGAAGCTGTACAGGTGTGTGGGTGTGTGTGGGGGTGTGTGTGTAATGGGTATGCACTGGTACTGACAGCTTGGGCATCATGCTGAATACAAAAACTCAGAATGGTAAATACCCACTAGAGAAGTAGACTGATGCTGACCGGGAAATGCTAAGTTTATAACTGAATTTTGTCTCCTAAATGATCAGAGTCAAGAATTTAGTAAAGCACTAATTTGTGACCTCTCACAGTTATCTGGGATGAATTAAACAAACCTGCCTTCCATTCGAGTCCTTGATTTACATATTGTGCCTATTTTCAAATGAATGTTCAAATAGGGGGTAGGTCTTCCTTTCCTCCTAGATAGGTTTTGATGGTGATAGCCTTGAATCCTAGTGGATACTCTCATCCAGGGTAAGAAAGGCATTGTTTATAAATGCCTTCAGATGGGAACCCCATGTTCAAAGGGGGACCTAATTGCATGCAGATCGTCCTAGTGCTCAAAACATTAGCTCAGTATTCTAACATGAAATGATAGACCAGTAAGTCTGTCTCTGACTTGGCCAGCTTTTCAAATAGAAAGCAACTGCAGATGCATTTAAAGAGGGGACCAATCTGGTTAGTAAACATACCAAAAGGCTTGAGCTTTTTGAGGATCTTACCTGTCTAATTTCTCAGTCTTTATGGAGCTGAAGTGTAAAGTGTAAAGAAAGCACTGTCTTCTTCTGCTTCTGGAAAGAAAAATGGAGCAACTTATACATTCCTGGTGGATTGCTGTAAAAACAGGAGCCAACTACAATAATTTCCTCCATGTCCACTGTTTTGCAGGATATGGCTTTTAATCAGTCTTCACTGTTTAGGGTTCACTAGCTGCTTTCATATTAGTAATCTCTGTATTTCTATGCCAGAGTAATTTACAATTCTCTCAGTTTTAATTTTCTCATAGTGTTATTTGAAAGTTCTTCACAATACCATTCTGTATGATTATGAAAAAGCTGTTCAACAATAAAAATAGTAGAGATCTGTTTCTAGTTTGCTACAAAAAGCTGTGATTAAAAACATATATTGATTCTCATTATTTATTTTGTTTCCTCAGTGTGTGGCTTTTCTACATCAAATTTTTTGTCTCCATGCCTCTGAATTTACTTCTTACATTATCTTTCAACATCCTGCATAACTTAGCCAACATCCTTATAGATTTCTGAATGATAGGTTTAGTTATCATTTCCCTAGAGGTAAAACAATAGCCATCTTTTCTTTGCTTCAATTTACTACTTCTGGGAAGCAATCATTCTACCTCTGCTTGACATCACCCCTAGCAATGAAATGTTCATAGGATATTTTTATCAATTCCCTGCTAATGATTTTCATATGTTTGCCTCCTTACTGATCTCTTGTCCTCTGTCAAGTCCTCCCTATCTTTTTTTAATGTTTTTTATTGGATGTCTAGCCATGAGTAAGCTTGATAAATAAACATGTAAATGATCTCTCAGTCTCAGCTTTTCTTCTTTCTGCCTTCTCTGCTTCATCATCATTCCCACCTCCTAAGCTCACTACCTTAACATCGCCTTCAGTCTCACTCTCTTTGCTCTTGTTAACAGCTAAAATCATCAGCACAGACACTTTTTCCAGTCACCTTAGTGACTGAAAGATACTTGGTTTCTGCACCTTCCCTGCCTAGTAAATCTAAAATGGTGTTGCAGGTGACCTGGCCACCTCAGTATTGCCCATGGTTTTCAACTTTATGTCTGTAAATTAAAACTCATGCCCTTAAATGCCAATTTATTCTATCTCCCACATCAGTCTCCATCTTCTGTATTGCTTTATGCTGAGTCTTCCTTCAGAAATGTTTTATGACAAGGCAAGAAAGGCTGCCTGAGACCATAGTTTTAATAGTATGAATGCATGGTAATACTAAGAGGAATGGAAGCAAATAAAGCTCCTTCAGAAACAGAGCACCTTTGATGTGGCTCTGGGACTATTTGGCTGCTCATATCTTCATCTTCTTCAAAATAATGCCCAGAAGATGGAGTTGTCTTATAATTACTGAAGTACAGCTTCCTACCAAGTGTTTAAAGCATTTTTCTAAATAATCACTTACTTGAGGAAGTATTCCATTTATTGTGAGAATACATTTTCTTCTGACTACTCATAAAAAAGTGTTTACATTTTCATTAATTCAACTGGATTTTCTTCAAACTTGTGATACAGATTAGCAAAATGATTTTGTTTTTTACATATCACATTTTCCATCTTCAAATAGCGATATTAAACTTACAGTGTGCATTACTAGTTAGTAAATAGCAAAAATTAATGAAAATTACAAAAATGCTATGCTTCCCCATGCCCAGGGGAACATGCAGAAATAGTACCTGGAACATATGTAAATTCTATGATGCTATAGCTGTTCTCATGCACTAGCACTTTCTCAGGGAATAAACTTTTATGATTTCCATAATTATTTTAAAGAAAGATTTACTGTCTATAACAACAATTTTAATGGTCTAATTATTGTTTGAACTTGTAATTTTAATTTTTAGATTTTATTTCCATACGTGGAACAAAGTTGTCATAATGAATGTGCAATCAGAAATCACTTGTGAGACTGCATGTTCATATGTGGTATTACATGAGTCTATGAAATTGGTATATTCTTGAGTTTTTCCTCAAATACAGAATTTGGTACTGAACAACAAAAGTACACACAACCAAAAGAAAACACTTGCCTGCTGCCTATGACTTTTTTTTTTTAATTATGTGAGTAGCAGAAAAGGTCTGAATTTATATCAAATGCATCCTGATCATTGCCTGAAACCATTCTTCTTTCTAAGTTGTCCTATATATCATACTTATCATATTAAATCACAGAATCACAGAATCACAGGGTTGAAAGAGACCTCCAAGATCACAGAGTCAAATCCATGCCCTAACACCACCACAACTAAACTATGGCACTGAGTGCCACGTCCAATCTTATTATTGTGGTAATGCGTAACTCTCTTCTGCACTGCACTGTGCATAGAAAAGAGAAGGGAAATATTCAGAGATCACTGTTAAGATAGCTTCTTGATTAACCAAAGTATTGTTCTTAACAGTGAGCCTATTTAAGGCACAGTTTGCTTGACACCAAAGGAAGGATTCATGCAAAGTTCATGCTTGATTAGTGAAAATATCTGTGAAGTGTCTACATCTGCTTTTGCCTGTATTGGTACTGTGTTCTGCTGTCCAAAGCTTGAATAGTGAGACAGTAGCTGCTTTGGGCTGATGAGCTTCAGGAATGCAAGTGCACAGCAAGCTTCCAGGGACGTGTGTGTCTTGTCTGCCCATGGAGCAGTAGGTTCTAATTTAAGAATTTATCGCTTTTCTGTGGATAGTCATAAGAAGTAGTAGATTTGTTAGGAGCATTTTTCTGAACATGGTTTGATGTTGGGTCACTGTGAGAAGATTTCATGAGTATTATCTGCAGAAGGAAAACTACCTTATTTTTCTCATGTTCATGTCAGAGGAAGCCACTTCACCACAGTCCTTCTGTTATACATAATCTTGTAGGTGGTAAGAAGTGGGTTTATCTTTGTACTGTGAAAAGGATTTTAATCAAGCTTGCTCACATGCAGAGCTCTGTAGCAAATCTGGGGATCCAAAAATCAGTCTCCTTTAAATGGGGGTTTCACTGTCTTTGTTACAAATTGTCTTTAAAATCGTGGGGTTTAAGTGATAGATAGATAGATGATTGATAGATAGATAGATAGATAGATAGATAGATAGATAGATAGATAGATGATAGATAGATAGATTAGATAGATAGATAGATAGATAGATAGATATAGATAGATAGATGATAGATAGAATCTGTTTTGAATATCTTCTTCAATATTTCCATCTGGCTTTTTGTTGATGATCCAGGCAAGACTTTGCTCCCCATGTATCAACACGGGCTGACTTAAATAAGCTTATTTATTCTATAGAAAACAAAGGTTTCACATTTAGGGTCAAAAGAATAATTCTGGAATATATAAATGGTGTTCTAATTGAGTCTTTCAAACAGAGATGTTTTGCAGAAATGCTCAGTATTCTAAATTTCAACAAAAAAATCCTTTCATATTCCTTGTTAAAATCATCTGTGGCAATAGCAGTTCTACTTTACCCAGAAATAAATTTAGCAGGAGCTGTCCCAGAAGGGCATTATAACATTGTCTGTTTCAAAAATCAAAAAGTGATGAACTCAAGTTTACTAAATGCTGAATAATTGTACCATAAATTGTACCTAGTGTACCATAAATGAGCAAGTCAAAATAGAATAGGAAGATAGCAAATGATATTGCTAATATACATGTCATTCTCTGTTGTCTGTAATTGAAATTATATCAATTTCTGTATCTTAAGTTATTGTAAATTACACATCAACGTGTTTACTGTGCAGTAAAGCAAAAGACACCCAGAGTAGTATCACTTGAAAGAAAGAAGAATCAGAACTGGTGTTACAACTCAGGGGAGACACCTGTAGCAACCTATAGATCAGGTCTACAGCTTGCCCCTTGAGAGGAAGAGGAGGGGCTGGCACTGATCCCTTCTCTCTGGTGACCAGTGACAGGACCCAAGGAAATGTCCTGAAGCTGTGTGGGTGAGGTTTAGGCTGGATATTAGGAAAAACTTCTTCACTCAGAGCATGGTTGGGGCACTGGAAAAGGCTTCACAGCACCAAGGGAAATGTTCACAGCACCAAGCTTGCCAGAGTTCAACAAGCATTTGGACAATGCTCTCAAGAATATGGTGTGACTCTTGGGGTGGGTGTCCTGGGTGTATTGTCATTTTAAAACCTGAATCTCTATTGTGAGAGCTGAAGTTGCATTTAGTCCATGAGCAAGCATTCATTTGTTTTTCTGTCATGCCTTTCAGTGAATCTGATTTTCTGTTCAAATTGATTAATATTAGTCAAGAGGCTAATTCTGAAATTTTACCCATTTTTGTTGAACACAGGAGGCTAATGGATGAATACTAAAGAGAAGAGGAAAATTATTCATGCCACTTACTTGGTTGCTTTATCTTTTTGTTGTTTAGCAACCCAGATCAAGCAGAGAGCTACTAGAAGTTTAACTAGGCAGCTTATAACTCACTCAGGGTTATAAGTATCAAGGCAATACATTTCAGCTTTTCTTTTCTAGGCCATGACCTACAAGAGCTGCTCATACAGGAACTACACTATTTTTTCATTTTGAATTTTCTTGACATGTTAATTAACTACTCCTGTGCTGTTCCAAATAATTTGCAAATATCATTCACATATTACTGTATATAACCAGATCAATTGTATAGTGATGGAAAATTCTCTCTTCCTATCAGTTTGGCATTAATCAGTTACAAAGGTATTTTATATTACTTGGTTGTGGTATGAGCAGTTAGTAGTTGAGACTTCTGACATTTTCAGTAGAACAGTATCAAACAGGTTGTCTGCAACTACAACATGAAAATGAAACGAAGGGAAAAGGAGATGTATTTGTAAAGGATATTAAGAATTAATCCATTAGAGATCAAAGCAATCACTAAATTGATTAGACTAGACTACTTACATGGATTTTTCTGAATCAATAATTATTATGGAATCATCAAATATGTATGTATTCTTACGTGTAATTGAACTACTGTCTTGTAGTTTATACCAAAGTGCATAAAAAAAATACTCAAAAAGCCTGCTGTCTCTGGCTTCCACCATCCAGGGCTCAACCTGCAGCTTGCACTGTAGCCATGCACAGTAAGCACCTGCACTAAATTGCAGAATGATACAATCATAGAATGTACTGTGTTGGAAGGGACCCATCAGGATCATTGAATTTGACTCCTGGTCCTGTGAAAGACAACTCCAAGAATCACACCATGTGTACAAAGCCTGAGAGCTTTGTACAGTGCTTCTTGGACTCTTCCAGGCTTGCTGCTGTGACCACTTCCCTGGGGAGGCTGTTCCAGTGCTGAAAAACCTCGTTCTGATATCCAACCTAAACCTCCCCTGACGCAACTTCAGGCCATTTCCTCAAATCCTGTCACTGGTCACCAGACTAAGAGATCAGTACCTGCCCTTCTATCTCCCCTCTTGTCATGGATTTGAGACCGGACATTTGCCAGGAGGACGCACGAAAAGAGGGCAACTAGGCTCGTCAAGGCCTTTTGCAGTTTTAACTCTTAGATGAGACTCCCACTGGTTCACAGTCTTTTCCAGGCATCCACCTGCTCCTCTGGCGTGGGCTGTGGGTGAATTTCTGCATCCTTATGGACTCCATGGGCTGCAGGAGAAACTTCTTGCTCCCCCCATGGCTTCCACCACGGCTAGCAGAAAGTTTCAGCTCTGGTGCCGGAAGCACTGGAGCACCTCTTTCTCCCCCCTTTTTCACTGACCTTGGCACTCTCCATGCTGTTTTCTCTCACATATTTTCACCTCCACCTCCTCCTCCTCTAACTACAAAGAAGTGAAAGAAGTGCGTGCCTGCTTTGTTTTGAATTTTTCTTAAATATGTTTTCACAGAGGCGTAACTAGCACCTCCAATTGGCCCAAACTTGGCCGGTAGCATGTCCATCACCTTCAGAGACATCAGAGATTGGCTCTGCTGGACTTGATGTAAAAACTTCCAGAACTTGCACTCAGGACACACAGGAGCCATCTTTGTGCCACCCCTCAGACACCTCCCCAGGCCTACTACAACAGCTTCTGAGGGGTCCAAATCTCTCCTAGATGTTAAGAAACACTTCACTGATGTTTTGGGCCAATCAAAACCACCACACCTCTTAAGGATGTTGAGCACCACATTTAGGTCTCCCCTCAGTCTCCTCTAGGCTGAACAAAGTGACCTCAGCCCCTCCTCAAAAGGCTTCCCCTCCTGACCCTTCACCATCCTTGTCACCCTCCTTTGGACACCCTCTAACAGTTTAATGTCTTTATATTGTGGTGCCCAAAACAGCAGGTAGGACTTACAGGAATTACCATGATACAAATAAATAAAAAAGAGAATTTTGTCTATTGGAAGGGTTTAGTTTAGCATGACACATGAAGAATTTCCTCAACTTCTGCTTAGGTAATTTTAATTTTGGTTTTCGTTTCTCCTTTTTTATGTTTTTTCATCTTTTTTTCCCTATGTTACATTTGTATCATTATTAATTTTATCTTTGATTATTTTTCCGGTAGTATACAATTTGTATATTTGTATAAACAAAAAAATTACTGATACAACAGTGCCTAAAAGTGTCCTTGTTTGCCAAGTGTTCCATCTCATGAATTCAGGACATGATGTTTTGGTATGGTGATTTAAAATAAAAAATAATATTAAAAAAAAAAAAAACCACTGTGAGAAATACCTGGATTTTTCAAATGAGAAGATATAGTGCTTGTTTGGAAATTGCGGCTCTGAATCACTTGGGTTCCAGTATTTAGAGCATTGTTTTTTAATACAAAACTAACATAAAAAGACTACAATAAAGTACAAAGTGAATTACATGTTATTATTTATGTATAAGAAACTCACAATTCAGTTTCTGATACATTAATATCCCAGCACATTAATTGTATACATTCCCCTCTATAAGGCCTGGTGACTTTCAGCTCACAACAATCATTTTATGCTGCAGATTAAAACTGAGTTAGAGAGCCTCATTTCATAATGGAAATACAGCTGATCATGCTCCAAAGTTTCACTGAAATGAGTCATAAACTAATAATTAATAAGAGAATTAGCTTTCCTATAGTTTAAAATACAGTTTACAGTGGTACTGAAGAGGTGGAAACTATTTCTTGTATCCACCTGGTAGTGTTGACAGACCAGAACTAGTTGCCTCCAGTCAAATTCCTTTAAATTATCTTACACCTTGGAGCATCAGAGCCACATTAGGCACACCATCATGGAATCATTCGGCAAAGTGTCTAAACAAGGACCTTGTAGTTCATGTGGATCTGAAAGAGGCAGACTTGGAATGACATGGAATATGCACTGCTCACTAATCTCATATTCAACTTGCCATCACCCAGGCCTCCCAGGTACCTTTCCATGGCACTGCTTTCCAGAATCTCATTCCCAGTCTGTCCCTACATCCAGGGCTGCTCCATCCCAGCTGCAGAATCTGGCACTTTCCCTTGTTGAACTTCATGGAGTTGGTGATTTTCCAGCCCTCTAATTTATTGAGGTGCCTCTGCAGAGCTGCTGCAGTAGAATGCTGTAGAGTGAGTCAATAGCTCCTCCCAGTTTTGTACTGTCTGCAAACTTGCTTAGTATCCCTTCCAGTCCTGCCTCCAAGTCATTTATGAAGATATTGAAGAGGGCCAAGGATGGAATCCTGTGGAACTCCACCAGTGACAGGTCACCAGTCTGATATCACCCCATTCTCTATAACCCTTTGTACCTGACCTGTGAGCCAGTTGCTCATCCATCACATGATTTGTTTATCTAGTTGTGTGCTGGACATTTTGTCCAGAAGGATGCTGAGAGGGACAGCATCAAAAGCTTGACTGAAATTCAAAATGATTACATCAACTTGCTTCCTTTGATCAACTAGGTGGCTTACCTTGTCATCAAAGGAAATCAGGCTTGATAAGCAAGACTTTTTTATGATTGTAAGTAAAAAAAAACTTGTCTGAACCATCAGTGGGAAGATATGGATCATAGAATCATTCAGGTTGGAAAAGAGCTTGGAAATCATTGATACTAACTGTAAACCCAACACTGCCTAATAAACACATATATTTATATTTAAACCATATAAGCCAAAACTCAAATGTTTAGGTTTTATGTTTTGATTTTGTTATTCATCACCTAAACATTAACAAGTATTTTGGAATTTTTGGCTCTGAGTATTGTTTAGGTACCATGATATATGGCCCTATTTAAAATACAGAGAGTACTATCCTAGACCCTCACTATTTATCCAGTCCTAAAGTGGATTTCATTTTTGCAGAGTGAATTCCATTGAATAGCATTGATTTCCTATTTCAATAAAGGGAACTGTCATTCAAAAGGTGGATGAAATATTAAGGCTCTACTATCTAATTAGATAGACTGATAGGTAGATGCACAGATAAATACTGTGCAAATAAAAAAAAAAGTGTTGTCTTAAACAAGCTGTATTTGATTTTGAAAACTAAATAACTGTTAGTTTAATTTTATTTATGTGGAAAAGAAAATTTTTTTTTTACATTTTAAGAACGACTAGAAAAAAATCCATTTTTACAATGTTAATATATTCTGTATAACCATTGATTGCATGTGAAAGCACATATTCCATTTTACGCCCCGGTAATTCTGAAACACCTGAACTCTATTCCCTCCACACACTACCTGAAAATTCACAAGACTAAGCATCCCCTTAGCACTGGGAATGGATTTGCCAATTGCAGCCTGAAGGGGATTGTAACTAGCATTATAATGCCCTGATGATAGTTTTATAATGGAAAGTCTGAAACAACCTCAAGTACCACCTCGTTAATGTGATTCTTTAATACATAACCAGTCCAATTTGAAAATAAGAGTCAGTTATTAAGGAATACATTTGTAGAGTTAATATTGTTAACTTCTTCATTTAACTCTTCTCTTGGATTTGAATGACAGTTTTCTTTCAAATAAAATCTTCTGATGAGAAACCTAATGGTTCTCTTCTTTAATTTTGCTGTTCTGATTGTTTCTACAGCTGTCCCCCACTGTATTTATGTTTGACCCTCTTGAAGAGTCCTTGCAGGGAAATCGTTACGCAGATCAAAGTATAGTCCTGATATCCAAACTCTTCCAACTACATTAGCCTCTTCATAAATTGATTTGGAAGGGCATTGCACGGGAAATGGCTATCAGCATGGCTTATATTAGGAATGGAGCTAGTGCTCCAAATGTTGTTTGTCGTCTCTCTGAGTGTATGTAAACGCTTGCAGCCCTGTCAATTCCTTTAAAGTAGTTTGAGTCTTACTAGACACTGACAGTGTTGCCATGGAGTTGTACTTAGATTTCACAGCAAAGCTGAAACTGATTTCTAGATGATAGTTGAGTTAGAAAACAGGGAGAAAACCGGAATGAGTAAACAAAATTCCAAACTGACTATTATTAGATTTGATAACTATTTCTATTGCCTTGCTATATCCATTATAGATATAACACTGCTGTTGCTTGGGGGTTGGGGTTTTTTAGTGGAAAAACTATAATTAAGAATTCAAAATGGAGATTATTCTTTCAAGGAAAAGAATTTAAGTGCTATACTGCATTACTTTCATTTGTGTTAAAACAATGATGTCTTTTAATATGTGAATCTCCTCAATGGATCTATATTTAAATTGTGCCTGTATAGAGGATAAAAGTTCTGTTATTGCTTCATTAGCCTGTATCTAGCAGTTATGTTTCCCAAAGCATTTTTCAGCATTCTCTTCCTTTCCTTGTCACATTTGATCATTTTAGAATTTGCTCTGAAGACACCACAATGTCCTTATGTGTGAATTTCAGGATATAAGCTGGTACATTCAATAATCCCTGTTAAGAAACTTAATCAGAATCTAGCTGACAAATGTTACGATCAATACCACACAACTAATCCATAGTAGAACTGCATAATAAACAAAAGATTATGCTTTCTGAGCCAGTTAATGTCCTATGAACTCCTGCTTTACTTGGAATGTGTAATTAAAAGTTTTGTTATTGCTGTATTGTTGTCACTGTATGATGCTTTAACATATGAAAACAAATTTTATTTGATTTTGTGATTTCTCTTGCTAGTGGCTAGTATTCAGAAGCTTCCTGCTGCATCTGTTTTAACTGACATCAATTTCCCCATGAAAGGAAGAAAAGGAATGGTTGATTGGGCACGAAACTCAGAAGACAGGGTTGTCATTCCAAAAAATATCTTCACTCCTATGTCAACAGGTAAAAAAGCATATCAGCATGTGAATTTTTTATTAGCTTTAGCAAGGAAACTCTGAATTTGTCTCATGGGATCAGTTTATGATGTAGGAGTGGTTCCTTTATTCCTCTTCAAAAGGAATACAGTACCCTTAGTTTATCCTAGAGGGAAATAATGGGGCTTAATTTCAGCACCTTGAATAAAAAGTGCTGCACAAATCCTAGACATTATTTTCTACACCAAAGAGACAAAGAGGCTTTACTTAGTTATTTTGCACAGAATTTAATCTTTGTGGTTTGAGGTGAGCTGAACTGCAGCTCTGCTGAACCCCTTGAAGCTGCTGTGCTCCAGCAGACAGTCATTCCAACCTAACTCTTACTGAAGGAAGCTCAGCAGGCAAATTAGCCTAACTTCAGGTACAATTTAAATATCATTGCAGTGCAGATCTCTGACATTAGAGAATTTACTCACTAGGCCTTAAACTCTAAAGACATTCTTTGAGAGTGCTTAATTATAAAGGTAAATGAACTAGCATGGATCTCATTATATAATGATGGATTTTTTGAAAATGTGATTTTCAGTGGTTTAAATCTCTTGATATGTTCCTTACAGTGTTGTGTTTTTATGACAGACTTCCAGGATATAATTCAAAATTGTGATGGTTTATTTAAAACAAAACTTATTTTACAAAAATAAATGATATTCAGAGTTTTTATGCTGATGAAAGCTTGGAAAAGAGAGTTTTAAAATATTTTTCCTTACTCTTTTCAGAACTAGATGAATCAACTGTATTTGTACTTGGAGCAGTGCTATACAAAAATTTAGAACTCATTTTGCCCACTTTGAGGTAAGAAATTTCATAAATACAATGTGAATTGACCTATTTCAGGATCATAACTATACTATATATCAAGATAAAAGCAGACAGTCAAAACTGTTTGCATATTCATACTGCTGGATATTTTTTTTCATTACACTTATAATGTATATACATGTAGTCATCTTTTTTCATGCTTAGTTACTTATATTATAGAAATAGCCTTTTCTTCAAATTGGATTAATTTGTATTTTATGTAATGTATATTAAGCTTAATTACAGAAATGTTTGAGCAGAAGTATATGCAGTGATGTACATTAGTGCTCAGGCCACTTATACTTGTGCTTCAATCTACTGTTTGTCCAGTGTGTACAAATGATCTTGTAATGACATCATAACTTGATGTACTAAAGTTGTCTGCTCTGCTTCTACAGAAGTCTCTAGCAGTAGTTTTCCAAGTTTTTTTCAGTGCAAATTTTATTCAGAAGGGACAGCGGAGCTATAGAGAGGATCTGTTTTAGAAACAAGACGTTCGTATGCTGAGCAACTGAAGTATATCAGTTTTGAGGGCCATACACATGCAAAAATATATAGGAGGATCTCTTGTTTTACTTTTTCCTTTCCATACTAGACAAAAGACAATTTGGAAATAAATATTTCATCTCCTCTTTTCTAATTACCAGTTATGGTAATTTCGTGGTCCATGAATACTATCTTATTTTACATGATCCTGTGCACCATTGGTCTACTAATGCCCTTTTACGATAAAAGAAACACATGCAGATTATATCACAATAGGTGCTAATGAATTCACAATAATTAGAAAAGATAATAGTAAGGAAGCCACCAGATCACCTTTCCCCACTCTGTAGGGAACAAAACTTCAGTATTTGAAACAAAAAATAGAAAAGCAAAAGGTTTTTGCTGAAATTTATCTGAAAACAAAAAAAGGCTAATGCCGAAGAAGATTAAAATCTACTTCCTAGCAAAGTTTCAGTGCACTGCGCAATGAGTAGCTGCAATATTAGGGACAGAAATCTCTTGAGGTAAAGCACAATTTGAACAGGGATGTCCTGACAGGACACCTGGAAGCCTGAAAGTGCTGGCAGGAGCCATCTGTGCTTAAGGCATGGTATAAATGACAGCTATCCGCTTCTGAAATGTCACTAAGCACTTCCCATTTGTTGCACCAATTTCTGTAACAGCCAAGAAGGAAGAGATGTTTGTAAGAGATTATTTTTTAGCCCATACTCAAAGAACTAGTGACAAGTGGCTATTGGAGTTAGTTCTTTTTGGTAGACCTTAGAGAAATATCTTTCAGTCCTAGGAAAGCATCAATACAGCTATGTACTTTTTGGGCCTTTATATTTTAAACCACAGTCTATGATCATGCCTTTTCATCTTTCAGAGGTCAATAAGTTTAATTTAAAGAAAAAAATATGTAAACATTGACTTTTGTATATTTGTTTTTATGAAAAGTCTTTCAGGGCTCTTATTTCATTCATTAGAAAAGTGAGGTTTATATGCCTTACTAGATTTTCCCTAGAAAATATACCATACCTAGTAGTGGTAATAAGGGCAGAACAGGGACATAAAAGCATAGCACTGTAAACACTATGGATTATGAGTGCTTTTTGGTTCCCAAATTTTTTTGCTTTTGTCTGTTCTTCTTTCAGATGATTACTGATTTACACTGCAAATTTAACCACTTCTCTGTCCAGTTCAGTTCACAGATAGGTTTTGTGACTTACTTAAGCAAAATGATCTAATAATCTATGTATATCTATTCATAAATGAAGTCTTTAGAAATTCACATGTATCCTACTTTGTCTCTGAATTTGTTTGATATTATTTGAATCTAGTTCTCAGGTGCCTTTGAAACGGAAACAAACACTGTTACTTTCTCTTATGCATGTGAATGAGGAATAAAAGTAATTATTAATCTGCCATATAAAAATATGCTACATATTTCCAGGTACTGCTAGTCTTTTCTTTGGAATGTAGTCCCTTGTATTTCCTTAATGAAATACATTTCTTTATCATGAAGCTATACTGAAACTTTTAAGCTTACATCTCTTACCTCATCAGGAAGTGTATCATGCCGTATTTCTTTGCCCATGGCAGTCATATTCAAAATATGATCTCATGGCCTTAAAACAGTACATCAAAGAAGTCACAATTTCAAACTGTTTTCATAGAATTATAGTATCATTGAAAGGTTTCGGTTGGAAGGGGGCTCCAAAGATCATAAAATTCTAACTCCCTGCCATAGGCAGGGACAATTTCCACTAGAGACCACACTGCTCAGGGCCACTTCCAACCCTGGTGGATGGTCTGACCCTGAACACTTGTAATGACAGGACATCCACAGCTTCTCTGAGCAGCCTGTTCCAGCGTCTCAACATCCTTGTTATAAAAAATGTCTTCCTTATGTTTAATCTAAATCTATCTTGTTTCAGTTTAAAACCTTTGTGCCTTGCCCTATCACTGCAGATATTGGTAAAAAAAGCCAGAAAACCCTCTGAACCTTTCTTCATAAGAGAGATATTCCAGCCCTCTGATCATTTTCACGGCACTGCCCTGGACCTGCTCTAACAGTTTCATACCTTTCTTGTGCTGGGAATTCCACAGCTGGACACAGCACTCAGTGGTGTCTCACCAGAGCAGAGTAGAGGGGCAGAATCATCTCCTCCACCCTGCTGGCCACACGTCTTTTGATGCAGCCCAGGATACAACTGATTTTCTGGGCTGCAAGCACACGTTGCCAGCTCATGTTCAATATTTCATCCACCAGTATCCTCCAGTATTTCTTGACAGTCTGCTCTCAATTCCTCTGTCTTCCAGACTGTATTGATACTGGGGATTTCTTCAACCCAGGTGCAGGACCTTTCAGTCAGCTTTGTTGAACTTCATGAGTTTTGCATGCACCTGGCTCTCAAGCCCATGAAGGTCCCCCTGGGTGGCATCACTTGCCTCCAGCAAGAGACACTATGACACAATGACACTGTGGTGTCATTTGAAAACTTGCTGAAGGTGCCCTTGATCCCTTTGTTGATGTCATTGATGAAGATACTAAATACTATTGAATGTATTTTGACACATTCAGCTATTTTAATGTTCTCTCAGATAGAATTTCAGCAAAACATTTGATACTGTGTCCCATTACATTCTCCTGGAGAAGCTGGCAGCCCATGGCTTGGACAGATACTCTCTTCACTAGGTAATAAACCGGCTTGGATGGCCAGGCCCCGAGCCTGGTGGTGAATGGTACTACATCAGGCTGGTGAACAGTCACTTGTAGGGTTCCTCAGGGGCCAACCCTGTTTAATGTCCTCACTGATGATCTGGATGAGGGGATCAAGTGCACCCTCAGTAAGTTCACAGACAATACTAAGTTGAACGGGAGTTTTGATCTGCTGAAGGGCAGGAAAACTCTGCAGAGGGATCTGGACAGACAGGACCCATGGGCAGAGGCCAATTGTATGAGGTTCAACAAGGTAAAGTGCTGGGTCCTGCACTTGGGCCATAACAACCTCATGCTGCACTAAAGGCTGGGAGAAGAGTGGCTGGAAAGCTGCCTGGTGGAAAAGGACTTCTTAGTGTTGGTCAACAACAGGCTGAACATGAGCCGTCAGTGTGCCCAGGTGGCCAAGAAGGCCAATGGCATCCTGGCCTGTATCAGCAATAGTGTGGCCAGCAGGACCAGGGCAGTGATTGTCTACTTGTATTTGGACTTGCTCCCTGATGAGGCCACACCTCAAATCCTGTGTCCAGTTCTGGGCCACTCACTGCAAGAAGGATATTCAGATGCTGGATAATGTCCAGAGAAGGACAACAGAGCTGATGAAGGGTCTGAAGCACAAGTCCTGTGAAGAGAGGCTGAGGGAGCTGGGAATGTTTAGCCTGGAGAAAAGGAGGCTCATGGGTGACCTTTTCTCTCTGTATAAGTTCCTGAGAGGAGAGTGTAGACCCCTGGGGATCAGCCTTTTCTCTAGGCAACCAACAACAGGACAAGAGGAAATGGCCTCAAGCTCTGCCAGGGGAGGTTCAGGTTGAACATCAGGAAGAATTTCTTCACTGAAGGGGTGATTTAGCACTGGAGTGGGCTGCCCAGGGAGCTGGTGGAACCCCCATCCCTGGAGGTGCTCAAGAAATGACTGGATGTTGCACTTAGTGCTGTGGTATAGTTGGCAAGGTGGTGATCAATGAAAGGTTGGACTTAATGATCTTAGGCATCTTTTCCAGCCTAGGTGATTTTATGATTCTGTAATTTGAAATTGGAAAAAAGCTGCAACTGTGGTTAGGGCTGAATTTGTTGAGTGAATTTATATACTCTGAAAATTTTAACTGACATGTAGGTTTTAAAGCAATCTTTATTATGGTCTGTTTTATCATTTTACACTTGTTTGGGTAAATGAATGAAGGTTTCTGTACATTCCACTGCCTTTGGAAAATGTTTATTCTTGTTTGCTTGCATCTTGTTTGCTTTCAATGAAAAAATGTCATCTTACATGTGTTTATATTAATTACTCTAAGAATTAGTCTTGCTTAACTGTAATAAATATTACTGGTTATGTAATAACCATATTAGTGCTGAACATAATGAAGTGCTTCACTGCATTTCTGTTGTCTATGGAGCAAGCACTGTAAGATGTGAAGAAACATAACATCATCTATTTTTTAGGATGCCTAGAAGTGCACAACGCAGTGCATAATTAAAAAAATATTCTGGATAAGTATCTTGTCTGATGCTTTTCTAAGTAAAATGACAGTTAAATATATATCAATGGTGGAAATAAAGATGATAAAAAATTAAAGCAATTTAAAATAAGTAAAATGATCTCATGGTTGAGTTCGAAGGCCACATCATTTATACCTTGACAATCTGATAATAAAGGTGATTTCGATCAACTGCAGTTAGATATCTAGAAAGCTTTACCGGTTCCCTTGTGATTTCAGTTCCTGGCTTTGCAGGAGTTAGAGTGGGAATAAAGAAAATATTTGATTGTAGTTTCCAGAATAATAAAGGTGACATGTGTTCCAATACATTCCTTAATTTTATCACTAGAAGGTATGCAAACTTTTGCAACATCACAATGAAATTATTTTTTAAAAAATAAACAAACAAACAAACAAACAAAAATCTCAGTATATCTCTAGGGAAAGTCTTCCAAAGTACCTAAACACAGAATCCCCATCTGGTACGTCACAGGTGTTCTGTGAGTAAAATGATGATTTCATTATCTAGGACAGCCTATACAATATATTTCACAAAATCCAAAATTAGCTGCATTTTACCACGTGTTTGATTTTTCTTGGTTTTACTAGCATAGAGTCTATTAAAGGTAATTAAACTCAGTATGAGATGGGAACTTGCAACTGCACTAATATAGAAGTTTTTGGATTTGTATTTAATCCGACCACTACATGTATATTCCGAGAATTTTGCCATCAGTGTTTAAACAAGATTTTAGGGAAACAGAGAGAAAATATTCTTCCTTATAAACATAGAATAACTCTTTTGTTCCCATGCACAAGTAAATAAACTTCATCTGATTATATTTCCTAATATACTTTGCTGCATTGCACTGTTCTTGTAATGTCTTATGGATTTTTTAATAGCAGATATTGAAATATAGAATGTTTTCAGAACTCTAGACTGAGTATTATTTCCAAAGCTCTTGCACCCCTGAGCACACTTATGCTATTGCTAGGTTCACAGAAAATTGATTCTCAGTATAATACTCATCTAAAAGCTATTATATATAATTTCTCTCCTGAGCACTCTGAAGGAATACATTGCATATTGCCATAATGTAAAATAGTTTTTAACTTTTCCTTTAAAAAATAAGAAAATATAAAGAATCAATGATTTTGCTGTATCAAGCTTTTATTCACATAAACAGCCACCATTAATTTCCTGCTAAAATTTTCTTCACTGAATATTCTCTTTCCCCATTTGAAACATCATTCCTAACTCTGACCTTCAGGTGCCATACAACCAAAAAGGCCCTTAAATTTCCTCAGGTCCTCCGAAAGATGGAGTACCTCAGTCAGGCATTTATTTCATTATATTACAGCTTTAGCATCCATAATTTTTCTGTAATGTATACAGCTTTTACACATCTATAACTTCGATCATGCTGTCTTGAGAAAGCAACATCACTTATTCATAAGCTCATTCTTCTTGAGTAACATGGATTCTTTCTAAAAAGAAAAGAAAACATGAATTTCATATCACATAGGATCAATATGATTTTCCCTATATAAAAGAATACCCTCAAAATTTATACCCTGGTAGGAAAACAGCTTAAAAAAATAACTCTATTTTATTAATATCATTGTCAACTCAGATCAGAAAAAAGCTCTAGGAAAGCAGTTTTGAAAGCATTTATTGAGCTTTTACTCAATCAAACTTTGCTATCTTGAATCTTCAAGGATTTATTCCACCATAGTTTCCAAGAAATTTAATTTTTTAAAATAATTTATTTCTAAACTTAGCCTTGATGAGCATCTTTCTGGACAGTCAGCAGAGCACCATCCTGTACAATTTCATTTCTCATTAATGTTGAATTTTAGATTATTTTTGATGAAGGAGAAGGAGTTAATGTTGAAGTCACTCTCCACCACAAAAACCTTTAAGATAATGCACTTTCCCAGGAAGAATGAGATAGATCATTCCCATTGTATATCATTCGCAACATGAGAGGGACTGAAACTGAAATGTCCGAGGACATTGTGTAAAAGCTGATTACTTAAATTCCCAGATAAGTGGTCTTAGAGCTAGGCTGTTGTTTAAAGAATGTATCTTCAATAGAGATAGCAATGGCACTGCACCAGTGGTTTTGAGATTTTTTGAAATTTTTGAAATTATTTTGACTACAAAGCTTTGAACTTTAATTCAGGGGCATCTTAATATGCTGTGTGAGTTTAGAATATACTCTAGAATATACTTGCCAGATTATATTCTTCCAGGGGCTGTCCAAGCAGTAAAATATGAAATATGCAAGTAGGCACTCAACCCAGACAGGACAGCGATGAGGGATGCAGTTTGCATTTCACAGCAGTATAGGCAGTTATATTTATTTTCCTGTGAAACAGTCTGCTAGGGGCTCTTGAGAATGTAAGTGGATTGGTCGAGTTTTAATGAGACTGAGGTAGGAATGGATGTACTGGCATTACAAACTAGGCACTTAGATGTTCTTTTAGATCTCACACTAGAACCAGCAGAACTGCACCAAAATGAGATACAGCAAGGAAAAATTTCTCAATCAGAAAGACTGACTATAAAAGAGCACTGAAGTAGCAGTATTTACATTAGTTGGTATGAATTTCCAAAACTGACATAATCTCTTAATAGATGCACCATTTCCACTTGCCGTCATGTGTTAGAGAAATCAGATTTTTTTTTTTCAGAGGTTTTTTTTTTGTTTCTGGGGTTTTCGTTTTATTTTGGTTTTTTATAACTATACTTTGCTTGGGAAGAATTCTAGATATTCAGCTACTGTAATTCTACAGAATATGCTGAAAGTTTGCTAAACATTAAATGTTAGCCTGATAAATATGTTTTTGTCAATAAGTGACTTTAAAGTGTAACCAAAGGGAAGAAATACAAATTAAATAAAATAGAAAGTCGGTTCCATTATATTTCCATTATGTGATTTGGCTGAATAAAACTGGAGTAGAACTCATACTTTGCCCCAGAAGAACAATTTCATTCCTTGTGCTGAATGAAGTGCTTGCTGAGCTAAGTTTCTATTACTGTAGCCATGGCAATTCCTGTTTCAATGATCCAGCAAAATGGAATCCTCTCCTAAATGCAAACTCCATGGAGAAAATAAGCAATTAAACAACAACAACGAAAATATTTATGCTGTCTGTTGTAGTTTCATGTGAAATGCCAAGTTTCTTCTTCGATAACATCCACCTGTGAATATGTCTTCCTGTGAGGTGTGGAAAGCAGTGTTACATACAAAGCAAATAACATAACGATCACCAGAAACAGGCTGATAACTGATGGTTGTTCTAAACCTGACGGAGCCCTAAGAAGCAAGGATCTCAGACACAAATATTGTGTCAACATGTATATATGCCTGTACTAGCATAATCTTGGCATTACTAGATCTGTCCTAGAAAGGTTGCTATGATATATAGTGATCCACATTTTACATGAAAAGACAAATTGATGACGAATTAGGAAAATTGACAGAAAGTTATTATTTTGCATAACTTGATACAATAACGTAAGACTGAACCTAATCGTACAAACGAGAAAAAATGCATTGGTTTTGGCAGGATTTTAGTCAGGGCACAACTGTGGTTTAAATTAGAAAAAGTATTTAGCTCATGAAGTTGCCCACTCATACACCAAATACAATGGTTTTTTTGGAATCAGAAGCACGTATGTTTTTTCATGAACACAGAATGAACAGAAGTGTCCAGTTTCTCCTTGCACTCATCTATCTTAACAATTTTACAGTTAACAGTCAGAAAAAGCCCCAAAACAGCACTTTGGAAGAAAAATTACTGTCTTTTATAAAACATATCTAGTGGGTCTGTGTTGAAAGAGATAGATGACATACACTCAAACATACATAGAATGTTTGTATCATCAATACATTCTTCTAATTAATGAATTGTACTTAAAGGAATTGCGCATCTGCACCCTTGACGCTTTTCAATCTTCAATGTGTTGAGTACAGTTAGAAATAAGTGTTTTCACAACATTCAGATCATTTTCTCCCTTAATATTTGTCAGCTGAAGTCACAGAAAATACCCCATGAAATCTTTAAATGTAACATTAGATGTCTCATTTAACCTTAAAAAACCCTCAAATTTTCAATTTTTGCATTTTTTACAGGAATTTTACAGTTGTTAATTCAAAAATCATTGTTGTTACTATACGACCTGAGCCTAAAACTACGGATTCTTTCCTGGAGATAGAGCTGGCCCATCTGTCTAATGTAAGTACAAGCATAGTAAATATTCTTTTACAAAAGTATTTGCCAGATTACATGAGAGAAAAGAAGTAGTGTTGTTTTAAATATCAGGTAATAAAATGGAGTTTACCTTCTAAAATTTAAGCCCAGGAATAATGTAACAATCTTTGAAAGGAATGTATACTTGTTTCATGCATGTGTATAAGCAAAAAAGTATTAATTGTTTTGTGAATGTTGAGGGTTTCTGTTAAACAGCAATTTCTACAGAAGAGTTTCCATTGAGTACTTTCATGATTACAAATCACAGTGTAGCATTGTATTGACTGCTTAACTTTTTGCTCCCTGCATTGGTCATAATGCAGCACAGTTCTTCAGGCCTTTTCTTTTTTTATTTCATTACTTTATATAAGCCAATTTTTACTTAACATGTTGTAGCAGACTACAAAAATGCTCTGGTTCCAATTTATTTTACAGTCTTTATAAATGTTGGAGTTTTTTGTGTAATCATTTAAATTCTGTATTTTTCAGGCTTTAATCTCACATTAAAATTTTTTTGAATCTGAAAAAAAGGCTTTATTTCCAAATATATGAAAAAATATTAAGATTTTTTTCTTTGTGTTTTCAGCAGTCTCCCAACACTCACAGGGAGAATAAAATACGTATTTTGTGGAAATTTTTTTATTATATACAGTATTGGGAAAATAATGTTAAATAAGCATTTGTGTGAAGGCACAACATACAAACTATCACTGTTTATGTTATTAAGAGCTAGAGTTTGCTTTGAATAAAGTCATAAAGAATCAATTGAAAGAGACAGTTATTCGAGCTTTTGAAAATAGTGGTGTTATGCAAAAATCTTTAGAGCTGTAATGTTTAAGTTATACACAGTTTTTCAAGTGGTCATATAGATACAATTCAGCTAGAGAAGTTCCAGATATTTTAGTCAGTAGCAAAATTGAATTAGTGTGTCTGGGAAAAAGTATGAAGAAAACTTTTTGAACTCCAGATCTTTAATTTACATTTTACTCAAGGTTTAGAAAAAACTCTTTTGCCATCAATGGTCATTATGACCTGTCATTCAGTTCCCAGAAAAATGCCAATGCCAAGAGCATCTCAGTGAAATTTTGGCACAAAAAAAGGAGCAGAAGAACATAAACTGAGCTGACTCCTTACCTTTCAATAACATTAAAAGTGTATTTATGACGAATTGTGGCAATTTGGGGTTTTATGGTTCTCTGTTTCTGTTTACTTTTAAGATGTTTTAGGACATGTAGATTTAATTTTCTGTTTTATTTTCTTTCAAACTTAAGTTACATCATATATATTAGGAGAAAATGTCAGTCTGCAACATAACTTTTGTTCCTCTCAGATATTTCAATAAAAACATTACAAAGTATTTGCTGAAGTGAACACAAATTAATCCTACATATCAGGGAAAAAAACAATCACCTTTGAAATAGAATACTTGTTTTGATCTTACTAAGATCATTATTAGAAAAAATTTATGGTAATTTTCAATGCTAGATTTTATAATCTGCTAACAATGTTTGGGGGCTACTAACACAAATTGAAAATATGACATTTGTATTTTGAAATTGAAATCACTACCTGCAAAAGTAGCAGTGAGGTGGCACATGGGGTAGTAAGAAAAAAATTCTTATTAATTTGGCCACAGGCAAGAAAAGAAATTTAAAAATTATTTAAGAAAATAATACTAGTAAGCAATGTATAAGCACTGAAAATATTTGTCAGCCAAACACAATCTAATAAAGCAAGCACAACAGAGGCAAGACTAGTCTAGACTAATAAAAGTTTGAACTGATATCCCCAGAAGATTAAATTCTACAATTTTCTTAGAGAGAGATATTTTTTTTTTAAATCTCTCCCTGTTCTTAATTTAAAGAGCAAGTTTTTGCCAAGTTTGAAAAGCTTGGAAATTAAACTTCATTGTTATGAAAGATCAGAATAGAGGCACTGATGATCACCTTGCTTTGGCAACCTTTCAGTAACAGAACATTAATTAATATTGTATGAGCTCATAACTTGACAAAGCAAAAAGGTAATAACCTTGCCAATACATATCAGAGCATTTCTTTTTTTTGGGGTTCAGTTTTTCTCCATAACATAATCCAACAAGAGAAGCATCAAATGCTTGGATCAATTTTTCAGCCCTTAAACTTACATACATACTATATTTTTGTAGGATCTCAATCCACCTGAATATACAAGCTGGATTGGCAGACACAATAATATATAGCTTTAGAAAATCTGTGAATACAAATCAGTTATTTAATTTCAATATATTTAAATATTTGGTGATTTGTGTTCAAGACATAGCCTTCATAATGGAACTTTGGTTTAAAGAAATAAGGCATAGATGCATAGAAATAATATTCTGTTGAGTATTCCTTTACACTGAATCAAATTCTAATCTTCTTTGCTAAAATTTTCTCAGCTGAAAATAAGAATTCATTCAATTATAATATATTACCATAGAATGAGCTTTATGTCCATGCAGCAAGATAAAAATATTGTTAATATATCTTTAATATTTGAACATTATTAATGGTATACAGATTAAGCATCGTCAGTTAAATAGACTCATTATAAAATAGAAAATAAAGTACATTCTCTTTCATCTGATTTTTTAAATGTCTGTGTTATGTTTGTTCCTTTCAAACCTTTGTTCTTGCAAATGCTGTTCATTTATTCAGAACAGCTTGTTTGCAAATTGATTTAATGATTTTTTAAGTATTTTTTAGAGCATGCCTACTAATATATAGGAGTATATCCACATGTTTCTTCTTCTACGTTCTTAACTACTGCAAAAAATTAAGTAGATGGATAAAAGACCATGAAAAAAGATGGGCAAATGGATAATTTAAAAAGAGTTAATATGGCTAATTAAAATCAGGCTTAAAATACCAATTTATCCAAAAATTATAATAATTTCTTCATTTTATATCAAAACTGTCCAGTTTATTAATAAAACTGGAGGATTGTCTTTTGGAGGAAGTACAAGCTACAGTTACATGTACTGTTAGAAATATATTGCATGGTGTTTGGATTTGTAGATAGATACAAATATAAAAGAGTGCTGACCAAAGTGGAATATGGGTTGCAATGCATCATTTGGTTTCAATACATCAGTTGGTCAGAACATCGTGCTAACAACAAATAACACCAAGGTTGTAGATTCAATCCCCATATAGCCATTCACTTAAGAAATGGACTTGATGATCCTTGTGGATTCCTTTTGACTCAGAATGTTCTGTGATCTGTGATTTAGAGAACATGATACTTGGTCTTATAAACTGTGAACATGAAGGTGAATATGGACACATTTTTCTAGTACTTTGATTAAAGAGACACCAAAGGAATCTTTTTTAAAAATATACAACTCAAACAAAATCCTATTTGCTCTAGAGAGAATACGAACTCTCACCTTCTGACAGCACAGAAGTTTACTCCAGGGCCACTAGAATAATGAGCCAGCAGTAGCATAGGACATGAAGCTTTCATTGAGACTGAAAACCCTGGCTACAAAACACAGCTGGCACTGTGCTGGCTAGCTGTCAAAGTTGCCAATCACATCTCGAAAGTTCAGTTTTATATGCCAGACAGAGATACATATACATACACATTCACACACATATGCCCATTTTTGAGATATCAATGCACTGTAGTATATAAATCAATGCTACAGCAATTGTAAACACTAATGAGCACAGTCGCTGCTTCCTTAGCTGCAGCTGAGTAATTAGCCGGTAAGAGCACTGCCCTCACAGAGAGCCATGGCTGTTGGAAGCCACTCTACAACAGCACTGTGATGTTGCCAAGAAGTAGTTCAGAAAGGCTGTGAAAAAGGGAGTAGCATATTAAAGGCAAAGAAGCAAATACAGAAACAAGCTCTTTGTGGTCTCTGCAGTGCTTGAAGGGTATTTGATCAGGTATCAAAAGAGGAAGAAGTTCTGAAAGGGTGCTGTGCCCTTGCAAGCTGTGACTTCTGGGGGAACAAACCCTCACACAAGACTTTCTTAAAGAACAGGAGTAATTTTTATCCTTTCTTTCCATGTTTCTGCTTAATCTCTCATTAGTGACTGCAATGGCCAAATATACGCTTTCTTTTCATTTGAATACATTTCAAAGAGAGCAAAGTGTGTGATCTGACAGCAATTTTATCGTGTTTAAGTTTTCTACAAAGTCTTTTCTTTCCCTCTATTTTGTTGATTTCTTTATAATGGACTGCTGAAAGTGTTTTTGTATTCATTCTGTTTGCACTGTGGGAATAGCAAGCAGAAACTGTATGATGTCCACTGCTAGGAAAGACAGGTCTTAGATCTGAGAGATGCAAAGCCTTGTTATGATGCAGCTACAGAAGTACCTTTTTAATATGCATATATCAGATTTCAAGTAGAACTTCTTCACCCAGACTTAATGATACAAATTAATACTCTTTATAAAATTACATTTTAAAGAAAAGTTAATTCTGCACTGACATTCTTTTGTTCTTGATTCTTATCCTTCTATATTTTCATCCATCAATGTATCTGATAGCTCTTGGCTAGTGATGCAGGACCTTGTCTCTGAATCTCAACTGGCCAGTTATCCACTACTTTGTCCTCTTCCCCTTCCTCTTCTTTATACTATAAATACTTCAGGGGATGGAGCATCCTTTATTTATGTTTGTACAGTGCTATGTAAATATAAAGTGCCATAAGTATATGTTGGTTTTAAATATTTATGCCCATAAAATCAAATGCAGTCAGCAAAATACTGAAGTAGAGGTTCAAAATTTCCCTAAATGTCTCTCTCACAAGCATCTCCAGAAGGATCTTTTTTTATCTTTGATAAAGAGGTAGATGGAATAATTTAAATATTTAAAGATTTTTACTTTACAGGTTCCTATGTTTTTTCTATAAATAAAACACTTTTGAGGATAAAATATTAAGGAGTGCTTTGTTTATATGAAAGTACCTTTATATCTACTGCAATATACTGTTCACTAGCATTGACATTCATAAATAGTGAATTCCATCTGCTTCTTCAACTCACTTGTGATTTTTCAAAAATGTGGTTTTATCCTATATTTTATCTAATTTGTTTATGACTCCTGGGAATATCTAATGCTTATGATGAACAGGAATATAGTTAAGTAGTTTTAAGTACTTCTAAGTCAATCAGAGTGAACTTAAATTTTGTCTCAACACTTCCTCGGCAGTAAAATAAACATGAGGAATAATATAGATTTTTCAATTTCCCAAAATGTTCTCCATAGTTCAGTGATTTTTAATAAAATTCTAGATTCTCATTCTGTTTTAAAGCAAATCAAAAATCTTCCTCTGACTTTGAAGAGATCGTAGATGGTATTGTAAAGCTTAACCACAAGCAACAATAACAAAAAAACTTGGAGGAAAAAACTCTGCTGATTTAGGACCTAATTGACTAATCCTTTGGGCATTGAGTGTGGGGCCTCTGAATCTGAAATCCCAATCTCTAGACATTTTGCCCAACATATGCTTACAATTTAAAGGCATTAGTGGTTTGACACCCAGGTTCCTAAGGAGTCTAAAGTTCTTCTAAACACACCAGAAATGTTCGGTCATGTTGCTTAATCTATTAACTATTACCTCATATTTTACTTCCGCTAGGATATAACAAATAGAAAACTTTATGCTTACCTTATGTAAGCAGGGAATGCACAAATACTCTGCTCTGAGATTCAAGTACTTTCTAAATACCCCGTAAGAATTAACCTTAAGCTTTTGCTATTTCAGTGGCATCAATTCGTCTGAGCATGAGGATGATCTTGTAGGAGAAGACCCAAATAAATTTTTAGGTAAAGCACAACAAATATTTTTGCATACTGGTAACTAATAGGTCTGTTTGTTTTCTTCTTAGGGCACATTGAATCCCTACTGTGTGCTGTGGGATGATTCAAGAATGTAAGTGACAGATGTTTGTTTCTATTGCTGTAGCTCAAATACTGCAAAGTACCAAATGAAATTTAAGTACTTGGTCAGATAATGGTTGTTACAAGGGCAGAGAAAGTGAACCTTTGCCTGAGTGGAAGGACTAGATTCTCCAGTCACTTGGCTTCCTTTCTGCAGATATATAAACTGAAATACTACAATATCTCAGCAGAAAGAGATTTTTCACATAGTAATGTTAGTTAATCTGCTTTTTCGAGATTAAAATGAGAATGGCTAAGAACTGTAGTTCCTTCATGGTAGTTGCTGGGCAACAAGCAAGTGGGTAACTGATGAGACAAATAATTAAGGAAGACTCCCATTTCTGTTACTGCAGGAAGAAATACAATTTTCAAGTGTGATCCCCACAGCAATCTTAATTTTAGTTGGTTCAAATTTTCATTTACATTTATTAAAATAATAGCTGTATACTAAGCAGTGAAATCTTACTGTTAGTCTTCTTTTACATTTTTCGCTGTGTCTCTTCTATAACAAAAAAAAAAAGTTGCTGTAAGGAAGCAAATGGGTTAAATCAGGTGTGGTTTAAAGTGAATCCCAAGTTTGTGGAGTTGTAATTTACTGCATTAATCTTTCACAGTAAATCTCCCATTAAAGTCAAACTGAAATTTGCATTGATGCAGATTAAGTGTTTCAAGAAGGATCCCTATATGTTTGCCATATTATTTTTTTTTAAAGATGATGCTGTACTTTTTCCCCAGGTATATTATATATGTCTTATAATACAGACTCATCTACAGTGTTAGAACTTGCATGCCTGTGATTTTGTGAGTGTTTTTATCCTGGAGCTTGGATTTACATCTGCACACAGATGGCAGAGAAATAACATTATAGTATAGAAATGAGAAACTTTGGACATTATACTAGAAACCATTCCAAATACAAGTAGTACCATTGTCTGTGCCTCTGCAAAAGAATCATAATACCATTATTTGCCAGTAACACCACAGTGTTTGATTTCCATGAAATCTGTGGAATGAAGTACATGAAAAACATGATATTATTCATTATTAGGAGCACACGGGATGCAAAAGATTTGGCACATGTTCTTTGGTTTCTCTTCACTATGCTTTGCTTATACAGGAATGGTACAGTGCTTTGTTTATAATTTTTAATATGTGTTACTTTAAGCACTGTGTATTTAGAGCGCATTTCTAAAAACATGATTTCACCATTCCAGTCCAGAATATCAAAAGCGTATTTGCATGGAATTAGACTGCTAAAAAAACCAAAAAAAACCCCAAAACCATGTTGTGTATTTAACAATGTGATTAAAAATTTATTCAGGTATTTGGGATGAATGTGTGAAATAGTCACAAACAAATGCATTTTGTGCTTGCCACTTGTTTTGCATCTCTCTTTGTATTGTTGTTTATGGAGTTCAGTGCTACATACTGGTTTTGATATGCTTCAGAATCTGGATTGAAAAGTGAACTTGCGACGCTTCTAAAATTTACATAAAGCTTACGTAAAATAGTCTGAGGGAGAAACACATGCTTTTGTGTTCTGAAGGATATCTTTTCTTGGCACATTATTTAATAGTAGCTATTGAATAGGTTAAAAAATGTGGAGAGTGGGGGTGTCCTTCGAGATGCGTCCATTTTTAAAAGTGATATGAGCCCTGAAATATTCCCAGTAAGATGTGATGCAGCAATCAGGTCTGCATGGACACCACTGTCATTTGTTTTGCACATGTATGTGTGATATTTTTTGAGAACGTGACATTATCTCTTATCAGAGTGTGCAATAGCAAGAGCAAACTCCTACTTTTTCCTCCATCCCTTTGGAGAATATCGCTACTGTTAGCTTATTCAAAATTTATTTTTGTATTTTTTATTATTTTGTTTCCTTTGGGTTTGGACCATTTTATTTATATTTGTATTTGCATTTGTATTTAGTCAGGATTTCAGAATTTGTATTCTGACATTGTGAGTTTTAAATCATGAAAGCTCTATAATGCTGAGTCAGTTTCTATTATTTATAAATCAAAACAAATAAATATGTACAAGACTATACAAGTGGTTAGGTGCTCATGATTATGTTGGGTTCCTGGTGGCTTTGTTTTCTTTTTTTTTTTCCTTACTTTTTCTAAGTCTCAGGAATTAGTTATCCTCACCAGCAGGCAGCTAGATTTGATGGATTAATAGCCTAATTCACATTGCAAGTCCTAGAGAGCTGTGATGTACTCATATCCTTCCAAACTGGATAATTTTTGCATAGCCAGGGCTTGGCAAGTGTTTTGGAATAAACCCAACAAAAAGTAGCCTGCTTTAGTTGAGGGTGCTTAACTAATCTGTAGACTGTCATGAGTCGGGTGTTTTAAATTAAGTGGTTTTCAGATGAAAACTGTGTTTGCTTTATCATTGGTATCCAGCCAGCAGCGACATCTAATGGGTTTTTTCACCTTTATAGCCATTTCTCCCACATCTTTATCTGCATTGGAAGTTCACATTTGGTAAATTATACTCCCTCCACTGATCTTGTCAGTTTAACACTTCTCCAGCAGCAAGGAAAGCTTTGTCTACCTGGATTTTGGACATGCTTTTCGGGAGATTGGTCAATTATTACAGTTCCCTGACATCCATCCTTGAAAAGAGTTCTTGATATGTGAGCTGTTTAATCACACCAGATCATCAAATGTATTCTACTGCCATTGGTGTCTGTGACGATTTGGTCATCCTCACTTTGGTAAAAGCAGTTTTAATCCATTCCTTCTATGAGATTTGGTGATTCTTCCCTCTGATTATGTTTTACAAGGTTTCCCATTTATCAAGCTGGTAGCCTTGTGCCCTTTCTGTAGGCATCTAGTCAACCGTGTGCAATATTGAGACAGTGGAACTAAAGAACAAATATAATATGTCATGTATTAATCCAATAATTCAACATTTTATTTCAGTTGATTATCCCAAAATATAAAGCACATCTGTTTCTAGTGATTAAAACCAGGCTTTTCATGATTTCTAGTGCTTCCTTTAATACTTCCAGTTTCCTTACACAAAGCTGGTAGCATCAGTTGTAGGTATTTCCCCCAGGAATGAGTAATAACTTCACCTACTCATTTCAGAAAACATATTCTAAATGTTGCCTTCAGTAAAGTCTTAGGATACTGAATGCTTCTCCCTTTAGTTCATAGGGAAATGCTTGGAATATTTTGTGCATAACATTCTAAGGAGAAACAATTCAGTTCCTTAAACCAGCCAACCAAAAAATTCAGAAGGAGTTGTGTCTTTTTTGCTTTGCATTATCTTCCATGAGCAAACAATCCCTGCTGTCAGGAGCTGTTTGTGATATGTTAGTTCAAGTGTCTCAGTCCACAAAGAGAAAGAAAAGGAGTTGGTCAGGTACTAGGGCTGACTTTCCTAACCCGCAGAAGTGCTTTTAAAGATTTTAAGATTAAATAAAACTTGAAAGCTTTTCCTTTGCCCCTCCTACCTTTGTGGAAAGGAAAACAAGAAAGGATAGGGAGACAGGAAAAACAGTCTCAACCAGCAAGTGATCCAACGGTCTGATGCATTTACCTGGGGACCTCAGGAACTGGCCCTTCAATTTTTTCTTTACATAAATTACTTAAGGAGTTTGAAATGCACTTTTCAGCCTTATGGGACCAGCCCATGCTCCATGGCTGTCAGCTCCTCTGGAGTGTGTTACTCACAAGGTGTCTTGCTGAAGTCTGACATATTTTGGAAAATATTCATGGGTTGGGGAGCTGATTCCCAGCAGCTCTGTATTTTATTTGACCACTGTTTGTATGTTTGTCACCATGCCAAACCTAAATCTTAGCCATTTCACTGGCTAAGATTTAGCCAAAACACTGTCAGTGTTTTTTTCCTAGTATTGTTTTGTTTTATGTAGATATGGGTAAGGCTCTGTAAGCCCAGGGGTCAAAGAATCAGTATATGCATGCATACATTTCCATTCAAAAAATGCCATTTACTGTGGCATTCTGTACAGTTCTCTTGAAATTTGTTGCCATCTCTGATGTTTGTATCTGTGATAGGTTCCATAACACATTGTCTGTCTGGATGTTGTGGTTTAACCCCAGCCAGCAGCCAGAAGTCACACAGTTGCTCACTCCCCAACCAGCAGGATCACGAAGAAAATCAGAAGGGTAAAAGCTACAAAACTCATGGGTTGAGATAAAGGCAGTTTAAAGCAGAAGCAGCGTACAGTAGCAAAGCAAAACAGGGAATTAATTCACTACTTCCCATGGCAAGCAGGTGTTTAGCCATCTTCAGGAGAGCAGGGCCCCATCACACGTAACAGATACTCGAGAAGACAAATGCCATCACTCCAAATGTCCTCACCCTTCCTTTCCCCTTTTTCCTCCCACTTTATATACTGAGCATGATGTCATGTAATATGGAATATCCCTTTGGTCAGTTTGGATCACCTGTCTTGGCTGTGTCTCCTCCCAGCCTCCCAAGCACCCCCAACTTCCTCTCCAGTGTGGCAGCATGAAAAGCAGAAAAGGCCTTGGCTCTGTGTAAGCCCTACTCAGCAATAACAGAAATGTCTCTATATTATCAACCCTGGGTTCAGCACAAATCCAAAACCCAACCTAATACTAGCCACTGGGAAGACAACTAATTCTCTCCCAGCCAAAAGGAGCACAATGGATCTCTAGCATCTGTGAAAATTTGGCCTGACAAAATAAGTCACTTGTCTTTGAGGACTCAGCCCCTGGAATCTTGAAACAGGGTGCAGAATTCAAAACACAGTAAGGGGCTGTAAAGGTAGGTGCCACAGTACTGAACATGGGAAGTACCATCCTCACATGCAACCCTCAGCTGAACACTACTGCAGTGAGGGCATGGAATGTGGGGTAGATGCAGTGGGTCACTGGGAGGAAGTGATATCTCGCATGGAAGTTTCCAGAGTCACCAAGTGATGAGCAAAACAATGCAGATGATGTTCATTCTTTTAGAAAAGTGTTGGACATAATGTGGGCACATGTGTTCTCCACAGGACAGAGTCAGTTGTTGCTGGTGTGCTCCACATCTGTATGCGGTGCAACATGACATCTCACAGCGCTGGGTAAGGAAAGGGTTTTAGTATTCTGAGGCTCTTCTCTGCCAGTTGCTGCAGAAGGATGTTATACCAGTATGACAGCGTTTTATTTGACCATATGTGTGCTCACAATAGTTTGTGCCTGCTGACTGTACAGTTGGAAGAAGTACAATACAATTAACTGAAATTTTTAATATTGCAAGAATTTTGACCTGGTTCAGTTTTAGAGTAGGACAAATTGTATATCTGATCTATTTTTTTCCCTATTGCTGTGCAAGTTCACATTGGCAGTGGTTTAGGTTTTCTACCCTGAAGCTATATGAAAGTATGAATACCTATATATGTGAAATGACAAAATGTACACATTTAAATAACTTCACAATTACACTCCAGACATAATGTAACATCCTCCGTTAAAGAGGATTAAAAAAAGTTTACAATTACTTTTTTTTTTTTAATTATCCCCTACAGCTTTTAATTATTTTTCTCCCGTTGTCCCTGGATACAAATCTGGAGAAACAGTCCATAAAGGAATTCTTGAATACAAATAAAGAGGAGTCTGTCAGCTAATTGTCATTTTCTGCAACTCAGCTTTACAATATAAAGTTGCATGCATAACAAAAAACAATTTTTGCATTTTCTTGCCCAGTGGTAAAATTGACAGGGAATACTGATCTGCTGTGTCTCTCTCCTCTCCACTTTGATTTTTTAAACTAGAACAATGGGCCACTAAAGTTTTTGGATTTTTTTGACCTAGCTTCTTTCCAAGCCTTTGGAAATATGTGCAAGAAGACTCTTTATAACTTTTGTCAAAATGTGTCAAGCTAATCATCAAATCATTAGAATATCCTAAGTCAGAATTTTCTTCTGGAAATATGCATAGTAATCTTTCCTTACTTTGTATCACTTCACAGTCATATTAGTTTTGTCCCCAGAAAGATACTGGGAATTGAATGATAGTAAGTATAGTTTGGCAATACCTACTGGCTAAAGCTTTGGTTCTTCCATTGAATGCACTCAGACTTGTTGGTCAGAGTATTACAGTCAGACTTTACTTCTGGCACCTTTTTCAAGGTAGTAACTTCTCTTTCCATGTTACTGTCCATGCTTATGTTCAATCATGAACATACTCAAAGGATAAATGCCTCGTGGGATGCCTATTTTTATGAAGAACTTTCCATAGTGGAACCTGTGTAATGGCACACTACACAATCTTTTTTTCCTGATAGTCCTTCATAAAGAATTGGAAGTCATTACAGAATCATGTTCTTTTTCATTAAAACTGTATGGAATGAAAAACCTGATCCAAAGTCCCTTGCAGACAACCAAAAGGCTTTGACTGATTTGAATCAGATCCGATCAAGTGGAAAACCATACAAGCCATGCAAGACCTAAATTTAAAAATATTTAAATTCACAAACTGCTAAGATTATACTGTAATGCAGTAAATTAATTCTGAAATATTGTACAATATAAATGGAGTATCTTTATGTTGAAAAAGAGTCAGACCAAAATTTCTTTCCTTAAGTCATACACAAAATGAATCAGTATATATGGGAGGAATTTATAATTTTGTACTTTTTTTATAACACTGCTCTTCACTAACACCTACACAGCCATGAACAGAGATTACATGGCCTGCTGCGACTTATAACACAAAAAGGAAATCAGATTAATTCCTGCTAATAAGTTCACTTTCTTTTTAATTTTTACTGGGTGATTAATCAACTCCATTTGTTGAGAACTCAATTGCTATTTATCGCCATTATGTAAATGTAGATTTTCACAAACTAAAAATAGTGGTTTCTTGTAATATCAGGCAATTAAAATTCTGAAATGTAACTAAAAAGAACTAGTGATTGTATCATCATAATCGAATTTAAAGATTATAATTGGACTTTCGACAGATTTTTAGTGTATAATAAGGACAAGAGATAATTGAGCAGTTTGAATGAATGTCACTACAGAAAAAAATCAGTCATAATTTGGTTTTGTATCTATGTTTCCAGAAAAATTCATGGATGTTACTAAGTCAAATAAAATGCAATTGTTGTTTTCCCTAATAAAACCTCCCCAAGAAATGCAACAGATAGGGTCTGCAAATCCAGCATGGTGCTTGTCTTGGGCTGACTTACAGGAAAAAACAGTGTTTACCAAATAAAGTACAGCTTCCAAAAGCACAAAATAGCCCAATTGCAACCGCAGAAGTTTAGCAACCTTGCTCTTTTATATCTTGTACCTCTTAAAAGTTGTTATGCCCGTATATTTAAAGCAGTTTAACACAGAGGTCCATACCATCCTCCCTGGTTTAGCCAGGGGAAACTAGAGCATAATGAAAGCAAAGCTATTCCTCCAAGGTCACTCATTAAACCGTGGTAGAGTTAGAGTTCCAAATTCCTCAGTCCTAAGTGAGAGTGTTCTCTAGGTGTTCTCAATGCCAGTATAATTCTTCTCCCATGAAGCAGTTCTCTGAAGTTTAAATAGTTTTATAATATTATTTCTCTTTTTCTCATTTATTCTGATTATCTCATCACTGTTGTCTGTTTTGGAAAATTTAGCTCTGTTTAGCCAACAGAAGTAGCACAGAAGCACTAAAGGTCCTTTTATTATACCATCCTTAAATAAAAATAAAATTTGCTTGCATCACCAAAGAAGTAGAATAATCTGGGGAGCATTTGCTTGTCCACGTGAGAAGAGCTGTGCACCTATTCCTTTGAAAATAGGGGTACAGGTCATGTGCATAAAATTGCTTGTAAGTAAATAATATTTTTTGTTACTTTTAAATTTATTTGCAGTCTGTTAAAAATAAATAAATAAATAAACCAGAAGTACAACTGGTGTACATATAACTAGTTTTATTAATGTGATAAGGAGACTATAATACAATATGGTTTTTAGCACTTGCAGACTACAGGTTTGCTTATCTTTACTTCAAAATGTGTGGATCTAAGTCTCCTGAATTCATAAGCATTCACTCTGATAAATCGGACATCATGTAATTTATTGAAGTCTGGTCAGTCTTACTACAGGAAGTCTTTTTTGACAAAATGACCTTAAATAGATATTTGAAATTGTGTTTTGAAATGCATCTTAGAGGTTATCTTCCAACTCTAACAGTTGTTCTTGAATTGTCAACATTGAAACTGTATCTCTGCCTGATCAAACTACAAAACTTCATCAAAACCAGTCAATCACATGTCCAGCGTTAATCTTCCATGTTTTATCAATCTCTATCAAAAATGTACACATTCTAATGCTGTATCAGCATCTCGCTGACCTCTTAAGGTGTCTTTACACAAATTAATCTTTTGCTGAATCTCTGTGCCAAAATTGAGTGGGATGAGCAGATTCAGTTAAATCTCTTCCTAGACCAGTCACTAGAGGGAAGCAAAGACCTTCACGTGCCTGTTCATGACGTCAATCAATGCTTAGCTCCTCACTGACAAAATCTGATCAGTATTCAATCTAAAATTTCTAAAAACGTTTATTTGGTGAAAAAATAACCCTTTGGAAAGAAAGAAGAAAAGAACAGCCAAAAATATATTTCTGTATGGTTGATTTCCAGAGGTCATTGTTATTAAAATTTAGAGTTATTGTCAAGAGTCATGTTTTCAGAATTTGAATCTAGACAAAAAATTCAGTGCAGAGTGGATCAAGAAGACACCTTTAAGACTCTCAGGCTTTGAAGCATCCCAATATTCAGAAAAATAAATTTAAGTATTAGTAAAATAGTAACTGTGCACTTGCATCATGTTTCAAAAACTAAGATAAAATATACCATTGTCTTGCTATCTTTTTGTTGATTCTCCCTTAGTTACCCATGCTTCCATTCCAGTTTTTTTTCCTGTGGTACCTGAAATCTCATCCTGCCTAAACAGTTTTTCGGTGTGTACCAGGTAAACAGATCAAGAGAACATCAAGTCATTAAATGAGACCACATCATGCACTCTGTTTCAGCACAAAGAAAGCATAGGATGTGTGTATATATATCAACTTATATTTATCTTCCAGTTTGTGACAGATTACACGTGGAGTAGGTTTACCATATACTGCATTTTTATTGTAGTTAATATAACAGTGTTCTACTTAGTGAGAATGCAACTCAATTTACCATTCTCTCCTATGAGCTAAGCTGGTTGAATTCCTTTAAAATAGAAACACTCGAGGCCAGTGTTGCATTTGATAAAATGTGACATTTGATTAAAGAAATATATCTGATATTAATTGAATTAACCATAAAACTGAAATTACCAGAAACAAGGATAAAAATAGTGTTTGGGGATTTATCACTTAAAATTCTAAATTATTTAAAGATTTCAAGGACAATATTTGTTCAACTTACAACTTAATTTGAATAGAAGAGCTTTTATTAAGCTTAAGCTATGCAGGATGGTCAGACCTTAATGAGAATAATTCAAATGAATATCAGGATTTAAGCGAGTATAAATAGAAGGTAATATGGTAGATGAACAGCTCCAAGCAAAGCAATTTAAAAAAAGAAACAACCCAAACTGTTGCATTGAATAGCTGTTAGATTGTGGCAAAATAGATTTTTAGCTGAAAGCATGGTGTATTTGTGATGGTTTTTTAATGTTATCATCATCTTCTCTGATAATGTTGAGTAAAAGAGATTTCTTGTATAGCTAGTTAACTAAATGTAATATACAAATGAATTCAAGTGCATGTGCTGGGGATAGCATTCTGCAGTCTGTGCTATTATTCAAAGTAATGGAGTATATAATATAATTCTAAAGTTCACAGCCTATAGTTATGATTATTGATGCTACATGTTATCCTAATGATGCAATTTCTAGTGGTTGTCTATTCTCTGCTATCTACCCATAACTATGGAAGAAGCAAAGCAAAATATCTTTGCATATATCAAAAAAAGTGTATTTAAATGCCATAATGTTACTGTCAGTTTGTGACAACATCAGTATGATCCTGATGTGAGGATTACCAATAGATCCATAGAAGGCCCAGCCTTCAATAGAACCAGAATCACATCACAGGTATTGGCACAAATCCAGGAGTCATTCCATCAACAGTAACTAAGGAATTGCATATACTGACATACAGAGTAATAGAGAACTAGAAAAATAAGATCACTACTTATAATGAATCTGATATATTTGTATGCTTAGCCTGTAAAGAGTACATTATTTTGACCAGACTTAAAACTAAATCCTTTAGGTTTGTACTACATCACAATTGCTACTTTGACTAAAATATAGAGCTGTTATGTCTTTTTTAAATGTCAGAGTGTACTTCTTTGATACCTGTTCAATTTTAATAGTTATTCACAAAAATAAGCTATGGTTTTAATACATCAATATAGCTTATAATGGAAATACATAAAATATGAGATAATCACACAAACAAAAAAATATTTAAAACAAAAAAGAATTATTTCATTTGAAAAACTTTTGATTGCATTTAACCAATACAGTGCCCTGCCGCTAGTACAGAAATTTTTAAAAGAGAGCAAGAGTCGGCAGCATTCAGGAAGTAGTCTAATCTCTTTTTAAGCAGTTTATATTCTAAAGGTTGAAGCATGTACAGGAGAAATTCAGTATCTCTTTCTGTGCACATGACATCTTCAGTCCATTTTCCCCCTTTTTCTTATAAGTGGACAGTCAGATCTCTGATGTTTTAGGTATACAAGTTGTGCATGTGCTTACACAAATACTTCATCATCATTTCATGTGCACACAGAGATTAAAATCTTTGAGGAATAAAGCATGTAAAAATATTTATCACCACCCTCTTGAGAAGTACAGTGGAAAATATGAAGCATCTCTTTATTGTATTACACAACAAAGCACTCTCTGTATACTGCAATGTATATTTATGTCAAGTTCTGCATGTTCTCAATGTACCTTATATTGGAGAACATATACTGATCTTAAATTAGATAACAAACACCCTTTTTATATTGCCTCTTCTACATTGCAAATGCAAGAGAAAAGCTATGCTAAGTTTGCAGAACACCTGGTTTTATCTCTTTCTGTCTGTCTGTCTATCATCAGTCTATCTTTCCTTACTTCTCTGCCTGTACAGTTGACTGCTAGAATACGGGGTTTTTTTTGTTTTTTCTTCTGAAGTAGACTATTCTGTTCTGATATTTTTGTAATTGATTTACACAAGAAAACTGATTAGACACAAAATTCCTTTCCTCTGAGGTTTTTCTGGTAGATAGAAACAGATTCATCACAGTCAAGGAAATACATGGATGTCTAAATATCATTGTGACTCAGTGTTTCAGCCAAAATTAAAGAACAAGGTGCTCTTAGGTCTACAACCTGTGACCTAGCCACCAAAATTACCCATTTTTCTTTACCCTGGAAAATGTCTAGCACTTGTAAAAGGACCCATATGATCCTGGATTCATTCTCACCTTCCAGTAAAAATAGAAATATCTCGTGTGTCATTTTAAGGAGCCATGAAAGACTGGTGTGTAGGTGAACAGCTATCTAAGAATGATGATACAAGATGAAATCCTAGACAAAAACCGTCTTAATCTCTGGAAAACAGAAGTTGCTTGTTCAGACAGTTGTGGGGAAGAACCAGGGAGAGCTGGGAGTGAGGTGAGAAGGTATTTTCTAACACATTCTGCTGTGTTTGGAGTTTCTATAGATACTATAGGGGCATTCTATTTTAGACATACTCTTCTCTTACAATCTCTCTTGCTACTGCCAGCTTGAGCTATTATCCAAATGTCATTTTATAACTTACACAACTAATGTTCCTTTTGGTTTGACTAGACCTTTACATTTTCAGTTTACTTTGATTAATCAAATTGTTTCTGAGAAAATATATATCACAAAACCAAGGGAAACCCAGGTCAATGTTCTGGGGATGTGAATAAGTTTTTGATATTATTTGTATTTGACTTTGAGGTATAGGTCATCAGTGGTCGACTTTAAAGCTCATGTTTTTAATAATTGTTCTTCTGAGTTTCTTTTTGTTTAGCTTTGTTTAAGAGGAGATATTTTACATACTGGATAGGTTAATGGCTTTGAATAGGTCCTAGGTTTAAGGGTTAATATTAAAGACTCAATTTAGATACCTTAATTCAGGCATGTAGAACAATTTCAGGGTATATGTACAGAAGACAGAAGAAAAAATGCCTTTCAAAGCAGGGGAAGGTACAGACCCCAGACGACTTCTCTAGTAGTTCTGTATGTAGGAAATTAAATCAAGTGCTAACAGCAGAATTAACTGCAGAATTGAGAAAATGAAAACACTCAGATGTGTATGTCTGCAAGTGCCACTGTCATTGGGTACCATGCACAGGTGAACTGTCCTCTAGGCTCTGTAGACTGTACTGACAAGATGTCCTTTGACTAAAAACTTAAATATTTTACATACCTATATGTACCTAAATTTAGAAATTTCAATACCAGATTGAATTCTGCCCTATATATCAATTTCTACCTCAGCATATGGATTTTCAAATTATGTCCTTGGGGTAAACATGTACCTAGTAAAGACATAAGGATAACCTTTCGTAAAATAACCCAAGGTTAAAGTCTTTGTGGAGTACTAGGGGTTCTCACAGCTTTATCTTTCCGGGAGATAGCTCTGACCATCAAACTACAAATAAAGCTGTGTAAAAATAATAAGCATAATTTAAAATATTGAATATAAGGTATTGACATTGAACTCACAAAACTGGATATAGAAGCAAGAAGTTCAGAAATAAATTAACCTGTTATGTCTGTAGTTCTAGGAGATAGACATTTTCCAACTTTGTACATTCATTGTTAAGGACATAGTGACAATAAGTAACTTTATGAAGGAAACATCCTCCAAAGACAACATGCAAAGTAGCTGTATCTTATCAGAGGACAGGCAATGCAGTCAATAAAGTTGATATTGGAAATATAAAACCAATTTGATAGACAGATTTGAATAAAGTAAAATGAGAAATGAGTCCTCATTGGGAACAAGACATGCTCTGAAACACAATGTTTAATTTCTAGAACATAGTTTGTGGTGAGAATCAGGGGATAACAAAATGTTTTACCTTAACTCCACACTTGGGTAAGGTACTAAAAAAATGTATATATGTGATCCTAAAAGGTTGGTTATGTTCCCAAAAGCACTTTTTGAGGCATTTTCTGCCCTCTTTACAAACCTATTTATGAAGTGAAAGAACTTTAATACGTTATCAGCTTTCCATCATGATATCACAGTTAACAAGCAGAGATTGCAATGAAGTTGGTTAAGTGGTACAGTCAATCCATTCTCATTACAACAGCTGTTAAATGAAATAGTCTGATATTACCATAATCTTGCATAACTTTTTGAATGCCATAATTGGTATTGAACAGACTTTCCAGTATGTGTTTTAAAGCCGTGTAGATCCTATATTCTGTATTACTGAAATGAAAACAAGCCCAGGATTTCATATATGTGACAACTTTTTTTTTTATTTCTTTTTGGGTTTTGGGTTTGGTTTTTTTTTTGTTACTGCAACACAACATTTTGTGTGGTTTTTAAATAGTTTTTCAGATTTTTTCAGATTTTAGTTCCTGTCACAATGTACCATTTTTGACTTTGCGCATGCAAAGAATCAATCAGGCTAACACTTCAAGCTGTATAGTTCCTCTGCGGTATTATTTTAATAATGAGAAGGTCTGACATTTGTGAAGCAGAAAATCTTGTCTGATTCTGCATAGTGACACAAACAAAGAACCCGAACTACCCATGATTTTTTAATACCAGTTGTATCTCAATGATTTTGATTGCCTCTCAAATAAGTTCCTAAAGGCTAAAAGCGGAGAAATAACCTTGTTAACCTTTCTTAATTGAAGTGTGTGATGTACTCTAAAACATGAAAGCTAGAACTGAATGGCTTACATTACACTTGCCTTTCCCCTACCCACTGATATGGCACCATTATTTTGTCATGTGAATTGAAATTAATTTAACAAGACAGTTAGCACTCACACCTGCGATAAGAATCCATTTAAATGTAAACATCAGGGATTACCTGTGTCAGCAAACAAAACTACATAGCAAGATAACTAATTAAAAATAAAGCAGTATCAGAAGCATTATAAAAAGTGTTTCATGAATTGTGTTTTATAAATATGCCAAAACTGTTTTTCTTCAGAATGCACTGAGTAATTCCACATGCTATCATGTTTGGGTTTTGCTTGCTCTCAGTTGTCATTTAAACCTCATATTTAAGGCTCTTTTTCAGTATGCTATACAGGACATAAATTCTGATCATCATTAAATCACATTTTTATTACATTTTATGCATTCTTTCCAGAAGGATGTGTAAAAATAATGAAATTTTAGTCTGAGGGATATTTTGCCCTTTAAAATAATCTAATCAGTGAAACGTGTGGAAACTCCCAAGCAGTTACTTGAGTGGTAAAAAGGCAATGAACAACATAAGGATCATATTTCTTTCCAGAGGAAAAAAAGTTCTGGTTAACAAATAATTCAATATTTACTTATTTTTCTCTTGTGCATACAATCAGTTAACTTAGAAATATCTATCTAAAGTTATTTTTATTTTCGTATTTGTGCTTTTTTTTCCTCAATCTTTTGGGATAGTGACATATAAAGTAATTTTTTAATACTTTAGCTAATGTACCTTGTGTTTTCAACTTGCTCTCCATCTGGGTGAAAATGTTAGATTTTTTTAAAAATACTGTATCAATGGCACTTGTAATTTTTTTTCATCAGCTGTGAGAAGAGCAGATTAGCCTATACTGCCAATTTTTAGTGGAAAAATGTAAACCAAAACAATAATATAGCAAAATGCTATATAGCAAGCATTCCAATTAGTTATGTAAGTAGGTTCATTATCTTCAATCTATGTGAGTTTAGTTTGATATCTGTGCATTAAATGAGCTTGTCTGTCAAGTCATAAGTACTGTTTGTTTACCTAAATTTAAACTCCTGGTTTGTTGAACTGAAAGTTTCTTTATCATTTATCTGCTGAAAGAAAACTTCAGTAGGTTGTTAAAATACACAGTGCAACTGTAGCTAAATTTTAAAAGAAAAAATAGATACATTTAATGCCAAGTGTACTCCTGTCTTAAAAAGCATTTCTCATGTAAGGACAGAGAAGAGTGATGACATCCAAAAACTTAGTAGTTTAAGCAGACATGAGTAGATCCAGGTTATAGAGAGATAAGTTAATTTTGGATTTTAACCGAGATCTGCTTTTGCGGGAAAAAGGTATTTCTAGCGGTCTTACTGACCATCAAAGTCTTAATTTTCTGTTTTACTTGTACACTTCCTTCCTCAATAAAACTCCAGAAAAGACATCTAGAAGCCCTTGAACAAAAATTCATCAACACATAGAGGGGAGAATTTCATACATTTAAACCCTTTGTCCAAATAAGGGCAAAAGAAATACAGCACTTTTCTGAAGTCTGCATCAGAATGGCATTATGAAGTGTCATATTCTCTGTCATTGACTTCCATTTAACTTTGGATGGGTTTGTGACTAAAAACAAACAGCAGACAAACAACCTTGTCCTCTGACCTCCCAGTCAGAGAGCTGAAACCCAAGTGGTGTTATTTGTGTTGATCAGTAATTGTTCCTGTGGGAGTGAACTGCTGGAATTGGTAAAGATGCACCAAAGCTGTGCACCATGAGATGATTCCTCATGTACTGAAGCTGCACATTTTCTTTAATTCACTCTCCCCAGCTATAAGTGGTCTGTGTTGGTAAAAGAAGTACTGCGGCTGCTAAGATGCTGTACTAGCCCTCGTCAGTGCCATTTTGAAAAATAAAATAATTGCCACTTTGCAATTGAGAAATCTGAAGCCCGGATGTGCTTGTTGAACTTCTTCAGTGGACAAACACTAAGAATTCAGATGCAGACTTTGAACCTACAACTTTTGAGTCCATGTGAACTCTCAGGGGTCCTGTAGGGCCAAATACATAAGAAGTCCCTGAAGTCGGATTCCCAAACTTTCCAGGGAAGAGACATCATCATTTAGATCAGTCTCCCTGTTTGTAATTTTCTGGCTCTATGAATTATATATTTATATATTATATGTATGCAGACTGTGGCTCAGTGCAACAAGTTGTAAAAAGAGTGATCTTCAATCTAGAATTTCCAGTCCGAGAGATAAGGTGCTTATGAACTCTTGATGAGGTTCTTGATATGATAACTCTTGATATGATAAGGTCTGATGAGGACCTAATATCCAGGTGTCCCCTCTTTGAGGTAAAAGGTGTTTGAGACAACACTGCTTCTATCTTTCTGGCAGTTTCATTTCAAAGGGAATCAGCCAGTCATCTGCATGACACTGTTATCTGTGAATGGAAAGTGGTTTCAGGTGTCGATCCCTGTAGGCATTAACTAAGTGGAATTCTTAACATTTCACTTCACAATTTTCTATTGATCCATTTATCTGTGTTTTATTCAAAGCTGCTGTAAATACTGTCCTCAAGCACCTAACTCTTGCTATTCACTATTCAAAGAAACTTAAACACCTAACTCTCAGTTTTGTGAATTTTATTTTCTATGCCATGATTACCATGTTATTTAAACACATGGCTTTTTAATGCCCATCCCCCAGCAACAGTTTCTCTGGGCTAGAGTCAGTCCAAATCTGATCCAAATCAGGCATTTTCCTGCTACTCATTTGGTGCTTTTAAAAAATCAGATGAAACTCAAAAAGATTCTGATGTTTTAGTTCACTAAGAAATAATTCTCATATGTGACTTGCCCTTTTCACAGTTTCTCTTGAGACTCACATCTCACCAAAGTATTAGATTAAGATTGATTAAACACATGGCCTTATCTGAAATCTACAGGAGGGCAACGTTCAAGATTATCCGTGAGCTCGCACAGTTGAAGCTGTCTTCAACATGGGACTAGAAATTTTGATATGCTTTGTTAAAAATTAGGCTAGAAGTATTTAAAAAAAATATTGTAAGTCCTCCATCACATATTGTCAAACCTTCCAGATCGTCCCATAGGTGTACAGAGAGATGCAAACTTTCAGAATAAAATTTTTGTTTTATATAGTGTGTTGTTTTCCTATTCTGTGTGGTTTTGAAAGTAAGGAGGAAAACCCTCCCTTTGAGAAGGGAAAACACTAAAACCAAGATGATTATAGTGATGTTGTTTAATTTGGAAGATGGTTTTCTCAGGTTTAAGCCTTTCTTATCTGCATAAAAACAGCAACAAGTATATGTGACTAATGACAACATTTCAGTGTTGGACTTGTGATGAACTGCGAAATAACACCAAGAAGCATCCCACATTTTGCTATTTCTAGTTTCCTTGATTTTCCCATCCAGTGCTCTGTAACATTGATAACAATATTTCAAGTATCACTACAGACGCCAGCTATCTCCAATGACATCTAGATGCAAAGGGAAAGATAATATTCATAAACTATTTCCACGCCTATTCACTGCAGTGTTCTGCAGTGTGGCGTTGATGTATCTACACTTCCTTCAGCCGCCAGTTTGGATACTGGTATCTGCCTAGTTGTGGTAGAAACAACTCAGCACAGGCAGGACAGTTTTTTCTGATTCTGTAAACTAAGATTATTTCAGGAGACATTATTTTCAGAGACAAATCACTACTATCATGGCAAAGGAATAATTTTCCATAGACTAAAATAAAAATAAAAGCACTTTTTGGGACCATGGTAATTTCTTAACTATATGTGCTTATGACATATAAGATTAAGACTATGATATGTGATTAAGATTATTTAAGTACGCATTCCAGGAAATTAATTTCATTAAATATTTGACACTGAAAGAATAGCAACTTCTTCCTTGATAAACACTGGTCAAATAATTTACTATCTGCATATGTATGCATATGCTTTACACTTGCATCGGACATTTGGGATCTGTTTATTTGGGTTTTTTCTGGTTTTGTGGATGGAGGTCTCCCAGACAGAAAGTCAGTGGTCTTGGTCAGTGTTTAAATGAAGGAGTGAAACTCACTAAAGGAAGAATCTGACTGAAGATGCTGTATGTGGATAATGAAATTGCCTCCCTTCCTTTAGTCTTTGATCCAGAGTAGCAGAAATGGAAGCAGTTGAGAGAAAGCTGATACGAATTAGGACACAGAAGTTAGGAATTTATTAAGCCATAAGATTTTTCTGTCTTCCATATAAAATCAGTGGAAAAGTTGAGTAAATATTTTCCAGACTATCAACAGTGACTTTAGAGGGAAATTTTCAGGTAAAAAAAATTACTTTCATAATGCAGTTTATTTCTATGTTTATACTGTGGATATTCAAAAAATCTCTAAAGTAACCCTCAGGTGGAATTGGACAGATGAGATTTTATAGAGAGGGACTTTCAGCCGAGAAAACATAGAAAACTTCTTGAGTCAGCGGTTCTGTAAGAAGTAATCTGTTAAAGTCCATTACTAGTACTAAATATACTTCTCCTTTTTCTGATCAGAAAAAGTTCCTATACACAGTATTTTTTCCTGATATTTCAATTCATGTTGCATTTCTTAAATCTTCCTGTATAATTTCAAGAAAATTATGTTTTCTCTGTGCTATAAAATACACAGATCTGTTCATTTCTCTAGATGTATTTTTTTGCCTGCAATACTCCAACAATTTTTATAATTTAATTTCACAGTTTGACTGAAAGTCATAACCTATAAAAGAAATAGAGCTAGAAATATATATAATGAGCATTGTCATATGCCACTTCATTCCCCTGTATTGTACATGAGTAGGCTAAATCTGGTTAATTCATTAGGAATATAGAATGTTTGTGTTACCATATTTTCTAATAGATTATGAAAATACCAGTAATTATCTCTGTGTTCTTACATTCAAGAAAGGATCATAAAAAATCCAAGAAAAAACTGTGATTCAAGTAGCTACCTGTAATTTTCTTTTTCTGCAGAAGCTTGTATTTGTCATTTTCTTAACTTTTCTGTAGCAATTTTTTAGCTTATGTCTTCCTTATATTGACTCACAGAACATGAGTACTTCTTTTTAAAGTTTGTCTTTATTTAGAAATGCTTTGAGAATTCAAATATTTGAACTGTGTTTCTGATCTAATTTAAGCATGTGTTAATGTCAGCCAGACAGTGCTAAACATCAGTGCCCTGATGCTCAGAACAAATATTCTATACTTCCTATCATTAAAAAGGAGTTATTTATTTGACTTCTTAAATATTCCTGAAGCTACTGAAAACTGTGTCCATTTTATTATCTGAGAAAAGCATATTATTCATCTATCAGGTTTTCATGTTGATGAACAATATATTTAATTAGAATGTCAGTGCCTCTAAAATATGTAAACACCCAAAAAAATACAGTGTTCCTTTTTGCAAGACTACATCATGTCTTTGTGTTATGGTGGGTAAAAGACACCCCAAAGAAAATATTTGGCTAAAAGTTTTTTACAGTTTTGAGTGATTCCAATAGCTGAATTGGTTCTCCTACTAGGACTTCTTGAGGTTGTCAATCATACTGGAATGTTTTTTCATTTCATATTTTATGCCATGTGCAAACGTAGTATAAAAATTGAAAATTACCGGGCAAAATACTTCATCATGCTTGGTGGGCTTGGAGTTTGTTATTGAGAGAGAGAATTGTAGGAAGAGAACCAACTTACAAGGTCTTTAGTAGACCTATAATGTTAAGACATAAAGTGCATAATTTCCAACTCAGATGGGTAGAGTTAAATAAATATAACTATTTCTATAAATGATGGAATATCTAAGGTACCCAGTGCATATTTTTGAGTTAAGGAATACTTGTCATTTATAAATGCAGGGAGTATTAAATCAGATAGCTCTGTATCCATAGCACCATTTTTCTCCTAATATTCTATTCTATTCCCAACCAGCCACACTCCCCAAATACCAAACTCTCAGATTTAGAGATGAGATGTAGGCATATCTATTACATAACAGGAAGGTAAAATAAATGGATGGAAGCCTTTAATGTGAGCTACTCCAAAAAATTTTCAGCTCTCCATGTTTGATATACTATTATCTGGACTTTTACTACCAAAGTAAAAATAGCAGAAAAATTAGTAGAATTTAGATTGCTCTAAAGTTTTTCTTGTACTCTTTTTTTTGTCATACTAATTTTAGTTCTAAGTCTGTTTACAAGAGTACTAAAACCACTTCATTTAGGAAATATTTCTTTGAACATCAGTAAGGTGTGACTTGGGTGACTTTTGTCTACATTGTACAAAACCTGTGCATTTCATGTGCATGCTGGGAAGGTCAAATAATATCTCCATGTAGGCCATCCCTTCTCCATTACTATCTAAGTGCATTTACACCAATTTCCAAACACACAGGCATCTTTTCTATACCTAGCAGGCAAGTAAAGGCAGAATCAAGATTTTTCTGCTTGTATCATATGTTGTAACACTTTGAATTGAACAGCAAACCTTCATACTGCCTCCTTCCCCCAAAATCTCTCCCTGTGTAAAAATCCACATGCAGTACCTGACTGAAAATTCATGACCCAAAGGCAATAATTCAAAATTTGCCTCTCCTAGTTCTTGTGAAAACATCCAGTGCTATGGCTATCTCCCATGGTGAATGTGCTGGTACTTACAACACTGCCTCTGGCACTGTTTGCTACAGAATTGCTCAGGCAATGTTATGCTTCAAGGTACCACTTTCTTTTCATTCACCCTTTGAATTTTACAAGTACATACAGTAGCTTGTAATTAAATATACATCTATTCCAAAGTGAAGCCAAAGACATTTTTTCATTGGGCAAATATTCAGCTTTCACTTTTCATTTTCTTCATACACTTTTATGCAAATATGCCAGCCATACCTTCAAGTGTCAGAACAGAATCCTAACGTTGTTATAACATATATATTTCTGTTGCAAGGGTGCCAGTGAAATGAATTTTGAGTTACTCTGAATCCAGATGTTCTGAGTCTCTTTAATAATGGACTAACCCTATGATAAATGATTTTTAAATTGTATAATCTTTCTTCCTAAATTTAATTTCAAGCATAAGACATTTGAAAACTTAATTTATTTATTACATAAAATGTTTGCAGTGGATATAAAACTTTTCACCTTACCCATGATAAGGTGAAACTTCAAGACAGACTGATTTGGTTTATAAGGTCATATGCAACAGTATAATCCAGTTCACTTTCAGTTACCTGTTCTTCAGAAATACAGATACATCTTTAAACCACTTAAGATTTGTTTTACTAGAGTAAGTTGCTAACAAGTTTCCTTTGTACATGGTTCATTAATTAATATTTTTTCATATTTGAAGAAATGAAACCCAGAAAAGAATTAACATATACTACCGTTATCCTTCCAAAATAATGCAGGAGAAAGTGGAAATTCATACCATCACTGAGACTCTAATTTCAACACTATCATGATGTTTCCTTACTCTGTGTCTAGCAGGATTGGACAGGGCCTCCTGGATCACTGCAACCAGCTTTGGCAGGCAATCAATTCATAAGATTTGGTTTTAAAAGCTCTATCACAACACCTGTTAGACTGTGACTTGTCCATGTGCCAACGTTGTCCAGGTTAAACCCCTCTTTCTGTCATTATTTTCCTGATGGATAGAACTGCTGTTCTCAAATATCTCTCAGTCTTTGTTTTGCTAGATTTAACAAATTAGGGTTATTTAAACTTCTCTTTCAGAATAGATAGTCAGGGAGAGAAAATCTAGTAACCCTTTCTTCACAGTACTTTCAATCTGAATTCATGTTCTTGAGCATGAGTGACAAAATTAGGGCATATGGATTCAATATTGCACATTAATGATGTGGAGGAGGACAAAGAACTAAGTGGTAATCTATTTGAGTCAAAATTGATTTGGAAAAAGCTGGTAAAGCATCTTCTAATGAAATAGAATTAGATATGCTTCTTAAATACAAATGTCAGATTTGACCTTCGATGAGGCTATTTTAGAGTTAGTAGGGAGATAAATATGGCTTAGAACTGTACTGCACAACTGGTGGAACTTCACTATTTCAACACTCCAGAGCTGATAGTAATTTTTATTTTCAAGAGCTAAATGCTACATGTTGCCATTGCAAAAGTTGATTTTGTCAGGCAATAAACACACTGATAGCAAAACAGCTGCCTATGAAATTACCTTAGATTTAGTGATCATAAATTGACTTTAAAAAAGAAAGTAAATAGAGAGACTAGTTAAATCTCAAAGTTTCTCCAGCTGAAATTGAGGATATGAAAAAATTTTACCCGATCCAAAAGATTATTCACCTGAGCAGATTTAAATGAAACATTTTCTCTGGGAGGAAATGTGCATGAAAAGTTTCTGCAACAGCTGTTTAACTTCTGTTGAGGCTACAAACACTGAAATGCAAAGAGTCTTAAAAGTATTGAAATACCTCTTGTCCTTCTGCTTTCCACAGGAAGTAGCTCTACACATGACTAATATCTAATAAAAGAGGTAGGAAATGTTACAATTGTAAGTGACATGGGTTTATGCAGAAATTACTTTTTTCATATTTATTGACTAGTCTTCAGTAATAATGCCTGGCTTAATGAGTTTTAATAGATATGGAGGAACATTTTCATCTGCTATAATAAAGTGTAGCTTGAAATCTGCCAAGTAACACCAGACCATATCAGATGGGAGTGTGACCTGTAAACTCTGTGCTGTGTCTGAGGTGTAATCAAATATGTGTGAACTTCAGCACCATGTATGTTTGACTGTTCATTTCCGAGTACATTTGGCAGCTCATGACTTAATTGTACATCGTTAAGATAACATTCAAAAGAGTATTATAATGGTCATGGTATGTCTGGATATTAATACAGGAAAACCAGGAGTCATAAAAATTAGTGGTTTTCACAGGTGTAAAAACTTAGTCACAGGAATGCTTTATCATTTTAACATTTTCCTTTCCAGTAGCTTAATCAGGGAACCCAGAGTTCTCTGCAGATACAGAATAAAAGACACCCTGAATCTACTCAATATGAAGGTGTATTTTAGCAGACCTTTTCACATACTCATCTTTTCTTCCTGTGACAAACAGACCTTTCCAGCTGACCAAACTGACCTTGGGAAATGGGACTCGTGATTATACTGATCTTCTTTCTGCTCATGTACCTGGATGTACTCAGTGTGTCCCCATCCCGAGCTAGCTGGGTCCCTTCCATGACTGAGTGACCAGTTAATGAGAGTGGAGCACCTGCAGGTCAGCTCCGATGCTTCAGCCTCAAGAGGATCCACCCAGAAACAGAATTCTGAATGTTTTTAACACAGGGAAAACTTCAGCTGGGTCTGAGAATGAGAGAACAAGACACAAATTCATAAAATTCATGTTTTCGTGGTTTACACATTTCATTTTTTCCCCTACCCTGCACAAGTCTGTCCGTCGGTCCGTGCTGGATGATTCCTGCTGCTGTTGTACACTCGTGCCTCTAGGTGGAACTGAAGGGATTGAGATTTTTTGTAGGACCTGTACAAACACACATCCAGTGTTTCACAAGTAGGATGATCTCTGCCTTGAAGACTTGCTGCCTATACAGCAAAGTTATGTTGTTGGAAGAGAAACAAGCCAGTAAATCAGGCTTGGCCTGAGTAGAAAAGCAGGGATTCATTAAGCAATCATTGACTCATTTCTTCAGTAGTCATCAGTGGCAGCTCCTCCTGAAAATGATGGCAGTTTTGTGTCACTTTCTAGCACTTATTTCTGTTGAACTGAAGTCCTATTAACTCCTCAGCATATGTGCAAATTTTTTTAATATAATTAAATTAAATAGATTGGTTTTTTGCTATGTAATTTCCATGATTTAGATGGAAATAAATCCACTGTTAAATAAGCTGCAAGAGAATGGTCATTAATTCTAAAGTATGTGGACTGACCAAGACATTTTATCTTTCTCAATTTTTTTTCATGTTCAATGAAGATTTAAATTTCATTTAGAGAGACAATAGTGGTATAGATACCTCTTAAAATAAGCTAAGTAATGAGCTGTGATCAAGATATTAGAGAGCTACTAAAATAATTCTTATCATTATTCCTCATTTCCTATTTAAATATAAACACAGATATATCCAGATTTAGTGTATTATATTTTTGTTTCTGATCACACTGAGAAAAGGCAAAGGTAGTGCTGTTTTGCCATCAGCTGCTGGCCTTCTGGAGCAATCTAGTGAATTATTTAATATTTGTTCATAGTTGTCGCCAATAGAGATTTGTATTCTTCTTCTATTGCATAGTTTGTTGTGAGAAAGTGACAGAAAGCAAGATGGCTTAGTTTTGTCTACTTCAGAGGATACATTTATATTCTACATTTTTCATGGAAGTGAAATTCACTTCCTGGCTACTTCTACCATCCATTTTTAGTATTTTCTTCCCACAAAATCCAAGAAAACAAATTCTTGGTGCAGAATTTTGTGTAGCATCTACAACATGATGAGGAGAATTATACAGGCTCATTTATAGTGTCTTTCTCAACTGTGGTAAAGATGATCAGGCTTATTCTGCTGCCTATACACTGTGGTGCTTTACCAGTGGTACTTCTTTTATTTCTGATTGAGTGGGTCATAGAAAAAAAAAAATCAACTGTTCCATCATGTGTCTGAATTTTTTCTTATAATATGTCAGGAGTGGGAGGTGGAGAATAGGAGTGGGAGTAGAAGGAAAAAGTCCCTAAGTTTTTTTTTGGGTTTTTTTTTCTGAAACCAGAAGGAGTGTTGTTAACTAGAGTGTGTTGAGATGAGACCCTTACAATATACTTCTTCAGTTGACAGATCTGTGGCCTGTTTTTCTACCTGTCCTAGAGCTTCTCAGTTGTCAGGTGAAAGTTATCTGAGTTACAATAGATTTAATTCTTTCCCCTTATTCATTAACTCAGAAAAGTCAGTAATGATCAGCCCTGGTGAGGTTTAAACCACTATTCTCCACTCCTAATTTCTCCAAAGAGGAAGTGGCATTTCTATTGTTCTTGTCACTGTTAGTTTATTATGGGCATCTTTCCACTTCATTTAGGAGCTTGAAAGTGTGACATTAGCCACTCATAGGAAAAGCAGCCCATGCTGAAAGACAGAAGCAAATATTTCACCTGTCTGGGGCCCTGGGTAAGTGATCAATAATCTGTCTGTGATAGCAGGCAGCACTTTGAGGCACTGTAACTGGCTGGGATTATTCTTAATCAGCTGGACCATCCTGGCAGTCATCTTATATTTGTAAGTTGTCACTTATATGGACTGGCATGGACTGCTAGTTCATAGTTGCAAGGCAGACATATTCTCATAATTCTCAGAGAATCATAGAATAGAACCATATCAGATGCTGAATTGGGAAGGACTCACCAGGATCATCGAGTCCAGCTCCTGGCCCTGCACAGGACACCTGAAGAATCCCACCATGTACCTGACAGCATTGTCCAAATACTTAATGAACTCTGCCAGACTTGGTGCTATGACCATTTCCCTGGGGAGCCTCTTATAGTGCTCAACCACACTTTGGGTAATAAACCTTTTCCTGATATCCAACCTAAATCTCCCCTGACTCAGCTTCATGCCACTTCCTCAAGTTGTGTCACTGGTCACAAGAGTAACAAGATCAATACCTGTGCCTTCGCTTCCTCTCATGGGGATGTTGAAGACTGCAATTGTAATCTTGTTTGGAAATTATATTTCAAGCTGCAATTGTAGTTTGGTCTTTCTTCTCTGACAAATGCTCACTATAGATTTCAGATCCTCTGTGTCTATAAATGCAGTTACTTACACCACTTAGCACTGAGACTACAGAAACAGAAAGATAAAAGAAAAATTATTTCCTCTCAGTTTCTCTTTTCTCTCTGTGTTCCTCAATAACTGTGCCACACAGTTTCTCTGTTCCACAATAACTGTGTGAGATTCTGTAGACAGAAAAATGCAAAATACATCTTCCTTGCCACAAGAAGTAGATACATACTCTTTGCAGTGATTCAGATGACTCAGCTTAGATTATTTGTATTTCTTGTATCAAGCCTGAAGTCTTGATAACTAACGTTTTTTTCAGCTGTCATGACTTTCCAGGCAATAATTCACGGTGTATTCATAAGCTGATTGCCAGCTTCCCTCCTTAGGGACCCTAGGATCATGACTACCCTCCCTGTCCAGAAAGCAATAAATACTCTGTGCTACACTTTAGAAGATGCTGTTATCTAGAAGGAAAACCAATTAAAATAATTTAAGAATACCAGAGAAATCACAAAAAATACCCAAACCCATTGCATCCATATTAAATAAAAGTACTTTAAAAGTCAGTCTGGAATTAGAAAAAAAGTGTGTTTGTGTTATGTGTGAATATGTGGGTGTATTTTACCCTTTTGACTAAGATCCATAAAATGCACATATATTCAGACTGCTTTAAAACTACTTTCTATTTTTTTCCTGGAATCCAGATATTAAAACCAACATAAATGATGCATTGCATCGACCTTCTCCTTATTATTTATTATGTTCTATTTATGTCAGGAAGAGAAAAATAAGCATTGTGTCCAAGGACATAATGATAATTATCTGTAAGAAACTTTCCTATGCGTTCTTGCACTTACGAGTTTCTAATATTTTCCTTTCATCATCGAAGCCTAGTAAACTCATTATTTCTACTTCACCTAAACCATTCTTCAGTATATGAAATGCACGAGGCAGACTTTGTCTTTTTCTATTGCCTTGTTTACCTTTCTGAGAAACTCTGGTTTGTTTGTAACAGAATTAAAGATTGGCCTTGCTGCTCCCTAACATTTCAGACTTTCATCAACAAGGTGAAGGCTACAGGCAGGGCTTCTGCTCATGGTGTCAGGGTGCAGCAGGAGCCCTGGGGTCATGGTCAGGGAGTGGCAAAAGGGTCTGTCAGGGAAGGGCCTGGCAGCCAGGGCACATCCCACCACCCCAGCGAGGAGCAGGGCAGCCAGGGGGCACTGAGGCAGCCCCAGCCCTGGGCATCGGGCACCTCCATGGGGACAATAATGGGCTGAGACTGGGCCAAGATGTGAGCCCAGGGGTGAGCACAGGGGTAACCTAAGGCCAGGCAGGGCAGGGCTGGGAAGGGCTGGTCACCAGCCCTGCTGTGGTGCCACTGAGGCAGGGGCTGCTGGCTCAGGGGAAATGATGTGGGATTCTGGGCTGTGGGCAGGTGGGGAGAGCCCCAGGACTGTAGCAGGATAGGGACATCCTGTCCTGGCAGTGCCCTCAGGGCCCTGGTTCTTACCACATCTTTTCCTCAGGTATGGTTTCTTTCCAGCAAGGAGAGAAGCCAGACCTTCAGAGATGGGAATTCATATTTCAACAAACTGCGGTAGCTGGGAGGGACTCAGGAGAAAGGTATGTTTAGCACTGCTACCTCTGATTCAGCCTCCAGCTCCCTAGTTCTCAGGTGTTTGTGCAGGTGCAGGAGGGAACAGTTGCAGAGATAAGTACAGAAAGTAATACAATATGGGAAGGAAAGATCACTTACAGTGTATATCTATGCATTATGGGGCACAGTTAGGCCCATAATTTTAAAATTGATTGCTTTTAAAATTATTTTCTAGTTCCTGATATAATACAAAGTTTTCATTTGTTTACAACTTTGTCTAAGTATGACTGTACCGATTATTACGTGTATGTCAGGTATTGGTCTCTGCCTAAAAAAAAGGGGGTAAAATTTAAGCTAAATTATCAGTTATTTCTTTGTGTAGAGTTTACACAAAGAAGTGTTTTGGTTTTTTTTTCCCTGGTATCTAAACTTAGCTCATTGAGAAGATTTAGGTCTCATATGCTATGGCATAGGATATGTAGTGTCAAACACATGCCTGTAGGCACCTCAGTGAAAACATTATACTGTGTGAATTTCTGGGTGGGAATTTCAAGATGGGAATTTCTGAAAAGTAACAGAATATATTATGTAGAGTTTTATTAGTGGTTGATTGTTAACCTTTTGAAGATCAACTCTGTCCTAAGCATTAGAGGTGTTCTTAAAATGATTTCTAAAAGCACCAAAATATTGGTGTGGAGCTTGGCTATAGGAAATCAACAGAGGAAAACTCCTGTGTCTTGATGCCTGAGGGAAAAAAACAGCCTGGCTTCAAAACCTGAGAATGAAGAGGAAGACTTGGGGGTGTGTAAAGGAGGAATATTGGCATGATGAGTAGGAGAGAGAGAGAGAGATGCTGGCAAGAGAAACCAAGTGGGCAGATTTGAAACAGTAGAGGGGGAGGAAGTAAAAGGTGTTTAAGGAAAGGAGACTGCAGCAGAAGTGGGGAGAGGAGAGAAGAAAAACAAGTGCACTGAAAATACACTGTAATGTGAAAAGGCTCTGACTACTGCTATGCACTCCCCTCAAAACCTGAGGAGAAAAAATAAAAACACCAAAATTCCTAAACTTTAGAGGATTGTCAGTAAAATATAAGGGGATTTCAAGCAGAGAGGTTGAGAAATCTGGCTTGTTTATTTTTAAAACCTAAGAAGCTACATAAAACCAAAAAACTCTAAGGTAAAAGAACTAGTATTCATTTGACCACTTGAGTTCTAGACAGTTGGAAAATTACGATATTGAAGCTGTGTAACCTTAATTCAGCCATTTTGTGCTTGGTGCAATTTTAAATTATATAATCTTGCACTTCTTGTTCGCTTGCTGTAAGACACCTGCTTCTCTCAGTACATGTACATCCTCTGCAAATTAATCGAGAAGTTTAGAACATCGCTTCGCTTATTCCGGGAACAGGAGAGTGTATTTCTACTGGGGCTTTCCTGGAAAAAAAAATCTGAAATCCTTATAGGCTTTATGAACTTACAGAGGTAGAAGTCCAATTAATGAAAAGGACCAAAAGGTGACAAATAGAAAACAAAAAATACCCCAAGAGGCTGTGAGGAGGATATAGAGCATAGTTTGCTGATTGCCAAGAGAAGCAGTAAGTGCTGCCCAGGAGCTGGATAGTGGCTGTGGCCAGAAGTACTTTCGACGGACAAAGAAGTGATCATAGAAAACATCCCACAATTTCATCAGAGAAAAGAATAGTGTCATATCTAAGACAGTTGAAGGTTGCTATGGAAAACAGGATTCTCATCCTCCCTATGTCCTCCCTGTGCTGACTCATTTCAGTCAAAGCCTTCACAGGTGGTGCTACTTGTATGGTCTTCAACCATTGCTCATTGCAATTCATCCTCAGGTCCAAATCTTTGAAATAATTGACTCTTACTCTTTCTTGCCACTCATGTGTTCCAAAATTCATCCTATTAGTATGATTAATTATTATTATTAAGTATTTATTGCAGAAGTTCCTACAGACTAGTATAGGCTCCACTGCATTAAGAATTTAAAAAGTGATAAAATTATCTCTCTGCTCTAGTGATTGTCACTATCTGAATACCTAAGACAGGCAGACCACAGGAGGGGAGACAACCAGGACAGTGGGGTGAAGAATAAATTGCTCAAGGTCACTCAGGAGACGTTTAATTGCAGTGTTGGAATGAGATACTGTCAGAATCACAGGAGTTCTGAAGCTAGAAGTCATTTGTTTAAAGAGATTGCCATGCATTTAAACAAAATGATCTGTAATGGAAGCCTGTCACCCATGATGTGAGCAAAGTAATTTATTATGCAAGGACCATACAGATAATTTACAATAGTTCTTCTGTGCCTTTAATGTATAGTAACTGTAATCATGGAATTGCTTCTGAAATCTCTTTTATGCTTCTTGGCACTCCATATGGTAGTTGGATACTGCAGAAAAAAAATATCCTCCAGGAATCATTGAGCCAGGCTTTCAGCCAGGCAATCTCTTCTAACACTTTCAGAGCAAGCCATACTATAAAAATGTAAATGTGGCAGCAATACTTCTTCTTCACACCATTTTTCAAAAGGTAAATGTAAGTGTTGTTCAAACCACAGTGCAGCTTGAGAGCATTTGTAAAGGCCATAAAAAATCTGAGTTACTTTGCATAGGTGGCTTTACACACCTGTGACTGTGAAGGCTCTCTGATTCAGACATTTATCATCGAACCACATCAGTAGAAAGACTTCCAGTAATTGCAGCTCTGCGCAGGTTTCTTTCCTCTTTCTTCACTCCCCTTCTCTTTTACACATCTTTTGTTGCAAGTGCTCAGGCATTCTCCCTTCCTGAGGCATTTGGAAAACATTACACACCAAGAGGTGTGGTTTGCTAGTGTGTTCACTGGCATAATTGAAGCAGCTTACAACAAACAACTAACAGGTGGGTTCACTAAATACACTAGCAAACACTGAAAGATTATATGCTTTTTGCAATCCAGAAAAGGAGAAAAGAGGAAAAGCAGTGTCAAAAGGGAGGCAAGAAAGAGAAATTGAGAATAGAAAAGAGAAGACAGACTGTTGAACAGGAAGGAGGTGGTTTTAAAAGGGAAGAGTAAATAGAAGGGGGGAAAAAGAAGAAGCAGGACTACCAGCCAGGTATTTTTTCCTTTCCCCACCAACCTATTGCCTAAATTAAAATGTCGTGGTATTAGCTGGCAAGGCTAAAGCTTAAGTTTTTTGCCCCTGCTCTGTGCTGTCCCTGATCCCCTTCCCTCCCTGTCCCTCACCCTTCTTCTGGACTTATGCCTGAGCTCCCCTTGGTTGCTTCCAAAATTTTTCATTGTGTGTAGCTACGTGCCAGATGAAAATCTTTTTAAAGCTTCTCATTCTGTGCTTAATCACTTCTTATTATCAATAAACATACTTAAGAGAAATTGAAATAACCTTTAAACAAAGAATACAAAACAAATTACAATCCTAGTAATCAACATGCATACATTTTAAATTACCTGTTTATTTCTTTATTGTCAAGCCATCTAATTGGGTTTGGTTTTCTAATAGGGACATATACCAGGTAATGTTACACCTTTCATGTATTGTGCAGTTACTTTCAGCTAAAATTCAAATTCAAGCTCAAATTCACAGAGCTCAGGAATAAATTGGGGGAGAGGGGCAGGGAGCAGGCATCTATTTACAATTTTTTCAAAGAGCATGGCCTCTTTTGAAACTAAAGGTTCTGAGGATCACAAGCTATTCTAATGGTTTAAATAAAAAACTCTGCTTGGTTTTTGTTCTGTAGCCAAGGAAACTGCTAAGTAGTAAGGCTTATTTAAGGACAGTTCTCCTGCTCAGGATTTACTAAACCATTTTTGGCGCACAGTATGTTTCAGCGGGCAGTTCCCAGCTGTTTCCAGGAGTGTTTCTCAAGCATATTTCCAGCCCATGTCTCATACCCAAAGCCAGAAAAGGCCATGCACACACCATTTGTACTTCTGCTAATTCTGCTCCTCATTGTGAAAACTGCATAAATCCCAGAAACCATCTGTGGTGCAAGCAATAGATTCCCAGTCTGGATCATCAAGGTGCCCAGGCACCAGGCTGTGCAGAGACTCACCTCCACAATCAAGCACAGGTGCTGATTCAAGAACTTGTGTCCTTTAACCAGGTGGGATGTGGCAGCTTTGTGTACCACAGCCTTCACCACTATGACTGGCTGGATTTTTCTCAGAAATTTTATGTCCAGAATCTGTCTCAATACTTCTATATTAATGGCTGGGGCCTTAAGGTTTCTGAATTTTCTTCCAGAGGATACTGAATACAGCTTAAGTCACTGTAAAAATGCATGTCTTGGACACTTCAGATGTTTTGAGAGCTGCAGACCAGAGATTAAGTGTTGGGAACATAATTGTTAAGTGATAGTGTCAGTTCATAGTTCTGAACTCGGATTTTGTCTCATTAAAAAAAGATCAGTTGCTTTTAAGCCGAACTTTGTTATTTGCACATTCATCTAGTAATTTGCTTTCTTAATTTATTTTGTATTTACATACATAAATTTCTCTGAAATAATACCCTGTAGTGTGAAATACTGCCTTTGAAATGTACCTCACAATATATATTTTTCAGAAATTTTCACTATAGAAGTCCAACAAAACTCTTAGCATTGGTACTTTTGCCCCAGTTTGATGAAGTTATGTTTTTTTATAAATTAAGAAGGGGAAATGTTGAGGAATAGAAAGCATTCCTGGAAAAAAATAGGTCTGTTTTTTAATAAATACACCAATCCATCTTTGGGCATAATTCTGCTTCATTCAGTTAAGCCTCCTTATGCTTTTGAAGGAGCATATTTTTTTCCTCATACAGGTACTGAAAATTCATAAATTCAGAAGCACTTCTCTAAGTTACATCTGTAGTAAAATGCACAGCAGTGAAAAAGAAGTGAAAGAATTCTGTAGAATAATGTAGAATTTCAGGTCTGTTTCTAGCAAGTCAGCTTTGCTCAGTCTGCAAGTTCAGTGACTTCTTGTGCCTAATAGATGGTCCAATAAATATTCTTATAAAGTCGTCATTGTCTTTTAATTTTAAAATAAATTTCTATTGATCCTAAAATTTCCATAGATTATAGGATAATAAGTATTTATGTTCTTGTTAAGTAAAAAGCATATGAAATTTCCAAAAATAGGCAAGACTCAGTAGAATTCAGTTAGTTAATTATTGCATTGGGAAAAATATTCAGCAATAGTTCTGCTGTCATAGTTCTTAAGGCATGCTACAGGGATTCTGTGTCACTACAATGCCTTTAATGTTTTCACCTTTTATAACTGTAATTCCAGTGATATTCCCATGAATCAAGTGAATCCTGATGTAACTGTAATGGACATGTAATTTTGTTTCAAATAATGTTTGGCCACCAGTGAATGTAATCAAAGCACATTTTCTTCTTCAAGTATTCTAGAGAACATTTTCGGTAACTCTTAGGAGTAGCTTTTAATTTGTATATCCAATCAAAACAGGTTTGATGGCAAGTGCATGGCTGAATGTTAAACAAAGAGATTCTCTACATAAGTAAAAGGGCCTATTTTAATATATTCTTTTATCCATGGTTATGTAGCTGAGTTTTAAACAGTCTGCAAATCTCTACCTGAACTATTTAACTGCCTGGCTGGCTAGAAAAGTATTTTAAGCAATTCTACATCTGAATTCAATTATTCCTGCTCACTACGAGTTGCACAAAATCATGTCACAAAGATGCTTACAGGCACAAATTACAAGTCAGTAGTAAAGGATTAGCAATAAATATTTTTCTAAAATAATTTGCAAAGTTACTTTCAAACTTTAGGCATCTCAAAAATGTGTTACAAAATTAAGGAAACAACTGCAGATATATTTGGAAGTGTAGTAAATATACCAAGATGGAAGTAGCTGTTGTTGGGATGAGGAATAGGGTATCAAACTTCAAAAATTATTTGATGTATGCTTCAGCAAGCTTGACTTTCTTTCAGAGTACATGGTATGGAGCTAATCGTGCTAAATTCTTCTCTGATTTAAATTTGTGTGTCTCAAATCAACTGCACATGCTTGCAGTACACAAAGCTCCAGCCCAACAGTTTTCAACTGGTTAGTTCTATTCTTCCGCAAAAAAGAAGAATGCAGAGCTATACTAACACAATATGTTTTCAGTTAAGAAGTGTAAGCAGATTATAGTGAATCAGCTGTGAGAAGACTGTGTTGACAACATAGCATACATTTATCAGCTCATTACAAATTAAAAAGGGCATCAATAACCAAATTCTCACATTTGTGAAGTTTTCTAATTACAGTGTAGTCTAGATTTTGAGAGATGTTAATAGGCAGAAATAATAGTTATTAAGGAAGGGGTCAAGGTATTAAGTAGAGAGCTGGTCCAATGTCAGTTCCACTGAAAAGATTTGGAACAATTTTACACTGTCTGGTGGTACAATCTGGCTAGAAACAACAGCATAAGACAGTAGAACTTACTAAGATTATGAAATTTAATTACAAAAGCTGCAGTGTAAAGAAGTCTTGCTTTGTTTCTCTTGAATAAGAAAGAGAGTTTGGTTGCTTTACGCGTCTACAGGTACAGTCAGCTTGGTAAACAAGACCAGCAGCCTTTCACTTTGGCAGGGCAAGGCTCAGTATCGAAAGGATTTTCTTCTAGCTCATTATTTTGATTTTTGGATCAAATCATACTTAATCATTAGATAGAAATTCATTTGAGAACTGATGCAATATGCCACAAATTTGGGCCTTTTTACACCCTAAAAAAGTATCTGAGCTACTGATTGATTCAAAGTCATGCTCCCAAAATGTATGATATAGTTAAGTATGTGTTTTAGAAAAAACTGGCATATTCAAATCTTATTTATGCACACGCTAGATCTCCAAGGGAATAATGATGCCCAAAATCAGATGGGACTTTAAAATATCGTCAAGTTTCAATTTACCACATTTGAATGATGTATACTCATGTTTATGTTGTATTCTTTTTAGCCTAGATAGTAAGTCAAATATAGTAACTGAAAGTAATTAGTAGAGTGTTTTTAAGAGAAAACGTATTGAGGGGAAAAGACAGTAGAAAAGAGAAAAATTAATAATATCTTTAAAAACTGAAGCAAAAAGCACCTTTTTCAAAACGTGTTATCACAGAAAATATATATAAACCAATGCTGAAATATATGTATATAATATATTTTTTTATAATGGGGACTAAATACCAGAAAATGAACAGCATTGTATGCACAAGTAACGCTGACTTGAGGACAAATGACTACAGGAAGTTTGCTAACCTTTGAGACTGAAAGTTAAACATTCAAGAAATTAAATTTATAAAATCACAGAATCCTGTTAGTTGAAGGAGACCTCCGTAGGTCGTCTGGTTCAATCCCCTGCTCAAATGGGTCCAGTTCGAGGAGGTTGCTCAGGTCCGTGAAGTCAAGTTCTGAGTAGCCACAAGGCTGGAAACTCCACAGCCTTTCTCAGCAACCTGGTCCAGTGCTTGATTACCCTCTGGTTCTGGAAAAGTCATCAAATTTTAGTGATTATGTGGCAAGTAAGGGTTGCAAATAGCATGTTTATTCTCAAGAGAGTGTTGATATTTGTAAACAGGACCAAATGTCCATGGATTAATGGTCAGTATATAGCATTTGACCTTATATATTACATATCTATGAAAGAAGGTCCTCTAAAAGCTCTGTTCATGACGATGTTGATGATACTCCAAACACAAGCAAGGACATGCTTTCTTTTAGATCAAAGGAATCACTGACTTCAGTAAGCCTACAAATGCTCATTTCTAAAAACCTATAGATGAAAGAAAATGTACTAAATAGATAAAGAAAAATAAATGCGGTGCATATTTTCCTGAAAAGATTGATACTGACAGCTATGATACCATAAATATTATCTGAGTGCCTTGTAAAGCTGTCCTAGGTTGCAATATAGATGTATTTAAGTATTCTATTACCACCAGCTGTGGGCCGTTAGCTGCTATCACCTGCTAAAGACCCACTCCAGATGACAGGCAATGGGCCATCAGGGACCCACCGTGTGACTCATGGACTTATTCCATTGTGGGATACTCTGCCCAGGAGGGAGGAGCCAGGTGTTCCCACCGGGATATAACCTGGCCTTGGAACTGCCTGAGCTAGCCCTGTCTACTGGGTTCCCAGAGGACAAGAGCTACCACTGGATCTTCAGCTGGAGACTGGACCTTCACAGGATCACCACTTGAACTGAACTACTTCAGTTGGACTGCTACCACCACCCTAACAGGGTGTTAGGTTGTATCTGACTTTGTCAGTGCTTTTTCCTTGTATTATTTCACTTATTTTTTACTTTCAGTCTTGACTTGTGATCTCCCACTGGTTTGTTTTCAAACCAATACAAAAGCAAATAAATTAATTTTCCATCATTAATAGCTATGACATGAGAGTCATGAACAGTACATAGTGAGAATTTAGAATTCATCAGTCAAACATCATTTCTTATTTTGATGAAATTACAAAATTAATGGGCAATGGTGATGAAGTTGATCATATACATTTAGATTCTGATGAGGCATTTGATATGGCATCTTCAGAAATTTCAGTTTTAAAATTTGATTCAGTACTGCCTTTGATAAGATCATAACCATGCATGCTGTAAACTGCCTAAATGAGTACAAAACCTGGAACTGTTAAACAGCAGCATATTAGGAAGGAGAATCTAATAGTTGGCATTTGTTAGCAAAAGTTGGCAAGAGTTATATTTGTTTAATTTCTACATTAGTAGTCTGAAAGAAAAAGGAAAGGACACACTAATGAAATCTGAAGATGATATTAAATTTGAAGGAGTGTGCACATAATTAAAGAAAAAAGATTAAGAGGCATTTGCAAAATTACATTGAAAAATGCTATTTGTCTTAGAAATATGGAAGCCTGTTTCCTTTGAGGTGAAAATTTGAAACACTGATTTGTTGGAAGATACTGTTTTTTGTAAAAAAGTAAATTCAGAAATATCCATGATGTATCACCATTGGTATGTTTCTCCAAATGTGTATGAAAACAAGTTTCAATTCATGTGATGCAACTAGGCTGGCAGATATATTGTTAAACGAGATGCATGTACAGGAAAGGGTAAATAAGGAAGCTAAGAATAGTGTTCTAGCAGTGACTAAAACAGAACAGAGTTCAGCTGGTTCACCGAAGAGTCTTCAAATTAAAAAAATGATTGAACTTACTTAGGACAAATTTACCACATTTTATATATTTTCCAGTGATGAAAGCAGACCTTGAATGGACATTGCCTAGGATATTTTATTATTGTAGAGGCTGTTTTATTGTTCTTAGAAAACATGGAATCTCAAAAAGGCAGATGCAGGAAGAGCATCTCTGAATCAAGTCCCAGTCTTGTGCTTAAATAAACTTAAATATCTCCCATCAGCAAGCATTTTAAAGTAAAAGAGGAATAACATGTGTGATATAAAGTAATACAAGAAATAAAAAATAAACTAAAAAGAATTAAAAAGGCAAATGCTCCATTACAGCAAACTGCAGTTCCTGCTGGGTCCCTAGAAAAGTTCTTTTTAAAATTTCACCTCAAAGTCTGTGTTCCTGCTCTTGTCCTTTGATTCCTTAAATACCCAATCTTGTTCCAGGCTGCCTGTTATCTGAGCTTTCACACTTTCTGTCACATCTTTAGAAGATGTAGCTGTGTATGCCCAAATGCTGCCGGACAATAAGTGATCATCCTCTTCAGAGATTTTCTTGCCACTTAAATGGCTAGGACAAAGCAAGCAGTTACATTTCTGCCAGCCCCATTCTCAGAAAGAAACATAGCATAGCTGCAAAAAAATAAAAATGAAACAAGGTCCATCCATCAAAATGATGACCCTACTTTCATCTGCATTTTCTGTGCTTATACTGTGTGACTGACTCAGAAGTATCCATTACCTTCAGACAGCTACTTAGAATAGTCCCTGTCCCCTGCAAGTACGACTAATAATCTGAAATTTACTCTGTGGATAATACCAAGAGAAACTTGTGAAACTTCTCCCATTCTCGTTTTGGTATCTATTGTAACACTCAAAATCTTGTTGCAGGCAAAAGGGAACAAACACATGTAGAACTAAGGGGTTAGTCTAGTTGAAATTTTTACAGGCTTGACACAAATCTATCATTAGTTCAGCTGCAATGCTGCGAGTAATCACAAACCAAATTAATGCAGAAAAACTTCATTATTAATATAGGAAAAATTGTTATACAAAAAAAATCCTACTATCTGCACCTTTTCTCCAGTATTGGATTCCCTGTAAAATATTCCTGTGTCCTAAGCTTATGCTGTCTATATTCCCCAGGCAGAACAGGGGGAAGGGTTACAGTGACATATCAGCATTCTGGTGCATCAACAGGAAAAGTGCAATGTTCAGGGTGGAAACTGCTGCCTCCTTGGTGTTGAGTATGCATGGTTTTATTTTTATATGTGTTTTAACACAGTCTGCTCACATGCCCTTTCTTTTCCTTGGCTCCCAATCAATCAGTCCTCTGTTAACTCTACTGCTGGCTTTACTTGATTTACAAAGCCACAAGCATGTAATGACCACTGATTGACTGTGATTTGTTGTGATTGTGTTTTGTGGTTTCGTTAACTGCAGTTTGTGTTTCTTGTGTGGGAACTCTGGTATTATTCTGTGTCCCAACTCTCCCAAAGTGCATTTTATTCTGCAATCAGAAAGTTCAGGTCACACACAAAATAACTACTTGCCTTTACTGTAAGCTAAAGATAAGTGAAGGCATGTTTAGTCTGCTATAAAAGTGCTTTCACAACTAAAACAAGTCAGTATAAGGAGACCTGTCCTGTGTCCTCACACTGTCAGGTTAACACAAACCATGGCCTTTATTTATAATGGCATATTTACTGAAAAAATCATCACCACAAAACTTTGCCTTCCATCCTTCAGCCTAAGACACTGCAGCCAGAGTCACCAGGTAGATACTGCTTGTTTGCTCTGCCTGACAAGCTAAATGACAGCACTTCTTGGAGAGCTGTCTTGGCTTTGCATAAGATGTGGTAATTGATATTATGCTGTCACTAAGTTCCATAAATGTAGCTACTTCATATATATAAAAAACTCAGGCTTTATAAAAGTGCTTTATAAAATCCACATCATAAAGAACAGTAAGTGCCACTTTATTAAGGAGAAAACACTAAAGGCAAAAGAAAAATTGAGACATTACTGGTCTGTGAGTGTGGAGATGTTTCTATCCATCTTTTTCAGTCAGTTTAATGCTACTATCTAAAAGGAAAACAACTTTCATGAACTCTGAAAACAACCATGTTTTCTCATCTGACACTCTTAAGTATCATTTATGACCTGGTGCAACTCTCTCTGGTGATACTTGACTCTTCACTGCTTTTTTTGAATCGCATGCACTATTTAGCGGACTTTTGGATTCTTAAAATACAATTGTAAGTTACGAAACTGAGAGAGGAAGCTAAATGGCCACATATGCCATCTCATTCTTGTCCATCATACATCTCTAAAAATTGATTATATTAGCCTTATTTTAAATGCTGGATACACATTGGTCAAAAGGAATAATTCAAGAGCATATATTATTTCTGTGGGTTTTTTATTTAACATTATAGTTCATATTCATCTTTCCTGTTACTCTTGTAATTATTGAAGTGTAGTTGCAAGTGGCAATAGCTAGGAATCATTTATTTTATGAGCACAAGAGATTATTGCCATCTTTTCAAAGACAATTTGGCTTTAGGATAATAAACAGATATTGTTACATGTAAATTTTAAATAAAGAGAACAGTCTGGTTTTAATTTTCAGGTAAAAAAGCCCAATGCACTTTTCAAAGGTAAACATTTTCATTGAAACGTTTATGTGACTGAGGGAAGCCCATTGTTGAAAATTATTGAAATTGAGACCTTGTAACCAAAAATACAAGGAAAAAAGCAGGCAAATATCTGGATATCTTTTTGCAGTGGTAAAGCCCTAAGAATAGTAATTTCTTCCCAATATACACTTTCTCCTTTGAAGTCACTCACACTGTGTCTAGCAGTCCTCTTGCTGGCTGTAAGTGGTTGAGGTACATGAGAAACCATCAATGCAATTCAGTTAGAGCCTTTGTGGTCATACTCAGTCAGAATTCATTGGATCTGAATCAGTCCTTTTATTAATAAACTCAGCATACATTGAATGCATATATTGCCTCTTCCTTACAGCATTCTTAGGAGTGTTCTCCTAGGAGGGTGTTGTAAAATTTTTCAAAATTACTTTTCTTTCATGTTCTACATGCTTAATGCTTCCAGCTGTCAAATAATGGAGTTTAATAATGAAGCCTCCAACAGACCACTGGACTTCTTGAGTGTCACAATGTGATTGAAAGAAGAAGAGTTATTGATAATAAAAAAACTAAAATCTAACTTACAGAGAGGAAAAAACCAATTAGTTTATTTCAAATCCATATCAGTGAAAGAAAATCACAGAATTATTTGCTCTCTCTGTTTCAAGAAATTTGCTCTCTCTGTTTCCTAACCCTGTTGAAACCACCAAGGAAACATTTTTTAAAAATTATTTTGTCATAAAACATTTTTGGTGCTGCTGGACATAAATTTAATGCCTTTCCACCAAAATTGAAGACATTTTTATATTTTATTTACTTCTGACTACTGTTCTGAAAATATTTTAGAAGAGATGGAGAACACACAAGCACCTTCAGAATGGATTTATTGCTTTCACTGATAAGAAAAGTGGAAAATTTTTTAGGCAAAAATATGTGGTATAATGCACACAGACAGGTTTGAGATTTCATTGATGCCTGACTTCTGTACTAAATGAAAATATGCTGGAGCATCCAAAGCATTTATACATCATCTTCACCATAGTGGGTATGGTGTGTAGGCTCATGGTCATAAAAAGGAGTAAGAGATAAGACCCAAAAGTAAAATGCTAACCAAATGTAAAAGGGTGAGATTTCCTTTGTAAAAAGACTTCAAATATTCACAGTGTCCTTCACAAGACATAGGAAACCATATTACTTGTAGGGAATCATCCACATTTACTGTATGAAGATACAGAAAATGGAAAGACATTTAGACTAAAACCAACCAAAAGACATGGACTTCCCCCCTGAATCAGAATTGGTTAAGCTACTTGCACTTCAAATTCAAACATTATAAGGAAGGTTAAAATGTATGAAAAATTGTTAGATATAGAATAGCATATATTTACTAAGGACACATATCTGCAAAGTGAAGGTAAAGCTGTCCTAGGAAAAAAGAATAGCAGTGAAGAACTACCCAAAAAAAGTAATTCCAATGAAAAAGGTTAAATCAATCACGTAGCAAAACACCAGTGGTATTGGTATTTCTCTTTATATGTTGGGAGCCTAAGCAGTAGGATGCAACAATTGAATTGAATCTTTCTGCATAATAAACATGTCAGAAATTTGATGAGTGAAACATAATTATTCAGGTAATGTAATGGTGGGGTTCACTATTACCATAAAATATAACATAGGGTGGGTTAAGTCGGTGTCAAAATGTAGCATAGGATCTCTATGAAATGAACTTTAATGCCTGAAAAGAAAGAATATGACATTAAGGTTGTATTGTCAATTAACAAAATGAGATGGTGGCAGTGGTTATGGAGCACTTTGAATAGCTAGAAATATTGCAAAAGCAGAAAACAATAATGGAAGATGAGTAGGCACTTAATAAAACTATCAGGTAAGAGATTTAAAATAAGCAAAGCACTTTTCCACTTAGTATGTAATTAAATTGCGGAGCTGAATGTGCTGGATGTTCTGGAAGCCAAAAATCTAAATGAATTCCAAAACCTCCTAGGCATGTTTACTGATTCTATAAATGCTATTAAGTACAGTGAATTTAAAAAGAACCTCCAGGTCAGGAAGTCCCCAAGTCCCTGACACCTCAAAGGATATCCAGAGATTTATGACTGTAGGCTTGCCTTGTTTCTGTGCTCTCTTCCACATCAGAACACATGCTGAAGCTAAATTAGACCTTTTTCTGCTCCACTGTGTAGTGTCATGTTCTTACAAGTGTTGTATAAGATTCATTTCAGAGTGATTCCTGTTTACACTATTTTATCTTTTTCCTTCCATTTAAAAATTACTTTGTCTTAATGATAAAAAAAATAAACAGACTCTGCTGGGAGTTTTGCACTATGGTAATAGTGACTCTTACTTGATCCTAATGACCTGAAAGTATTAGTAAAAGGCTTATTCTTTAATAATTTTATTTTTGAGAGCAAAGGGAGTTTTAATTTGGAGGGAGGGAAGCTAGTCTGCAATATTTTAACCACTTAGCCCTGTCTGTACAAGCTGTGTAGCAAATGCCTATCACATTCCCAGTGATAGACAGTGAAGCAGGTTTTGTTGTTAGGAGTTCTCCGTAGTTTTTCTAGACTTAAAAAATGAGTGAGGCAAGTGTTTTGCCCTATTATTTTCCATTCTTCCAACAAAAGAATAACTATCAAGCATAAAAGATACCTTCTTAATCCAAATGAGCTATTTATCCTAGTTTTACCTTCAGAGTTCAGTTCACTGGTATGCTCTGACTGTGCAGCATTGTCTCAGCAATGGAGAACATCTGTAAACCCAGCTGCAGTACAGTCAGGTCTGTGCAAAGCAGGTGGAGTGAATCTCATGTGGTTTGCCCTGAGTAGAGAACATTTGCATTTTTAAAGTGCTGAAGAGCAACTTCAGTTTTTTGAATGTAGATACTGTGTTTGGCTCCAGACCACTGCAGTACAGAAGTACACTTATTTCCATGTCAGACACAGGCGAAGTTGTTGGCCTTATGCTCAGGGATGTGTGGAAAAACCACTCTGTTTTTCAGAGGTATCAAATGACCTCAAGAAGAGATCACTCTAAATTTTATCTCCTCAAAACCTGTAATAGTGACTGCACTCCTGCTATCCAGCCCTATGCATTTAAGGAAGTGACCATCACAATGGACAGCATGGTATGAAGTAGCCTAAGAAATGCCTAACTGGTTCCTCTGCTTCCATGAGTGTGATATTTTAGGGGGAAAGTAACTTCTGTGCATAATGATGGGGGCAAGTGGGAGACTACATTCTACTCTGTAAAATTTGTCAGCACAGTTATACTAAATGCACACATCACTAGAGTTGCTTCAACTGTAAATGTTTGTTTGGTTTTTTTTGCTGGAGAATATGGTGAATTTCTTTGAAATCATGTTTAACTTGGTTGATGCTGGTTTAAATTGTCCCAAAGTTATTGAAGGCTAACCTAAAATCAAGACAACTCATGCTGAATTCTGTCAATCTTAAAAGTCCACCTCCTAGTAAAAATTCGTCAAAATATCAATTTAGGAAATGGATACAGCGTTTCTGTAAAGCCTTTTTGGTAACTAGATGATTGCAAAAAAAGTGAGCGGTTGACAAATATATCCATTTGTTGCTGAAGAGCTGTTTATAGTATAGTTCAGCAAAAAGAATTTCCTTGGTATTCAAAGTACAAGGAGCAGGCAGAATGTTTCTTACAACACTTGCATTGTGGTGTTATACCTCAAACCCCATGCAGGTTTCTAAATCAGTAATCAGTAGCTCCTGTAGAAGATAACAAAGATCTTCCAGCTGAGTAGGAGCAGAAAAATTCAGACTCATCATTTCTGTTAACTAGTTCTTACATAGCCATGCATAGGGACATCAGAGACATCAAATGTATACTTTCATTTCCATCCATTATCTCTTTCATTTGGGTCACAGTGTGGTTATAACTAGTACATTGAATGTGATCTCAAAGGTAAGAAAGCTACAGTAAACGTATTCTGAGCACAGAAGGAAAAGTCTGAATGCAAGAAAATTTGGAATAAGTCCAGTGGCAATGTCTGTAATTAATGACAGATTATTCTCATAAAAAGCTGTCTTCCTATTACAAAACAATAGATCACAAAAGGCCAAAATACAGTTTGCATGAATTTATCAGTACAAGTTTGCATCTTTGGGTATCTTTAAACTGTGCTATTTCCCTGTGGACAAAAAGTGAAATAGCTTGCTCTTTTAGCTTTTGTGTGAAGGAAACCTTTGTGTCCTCTGTAGAGTGTACACCACTGCCAGAAAGTTGGATTCTGCTGCACTGAGTCTGAATTCTGCAGATTCACAAAGCTGAAAGAGACGCTTTGTCAATGGATGAAATTGCAGCCAGTCACAGTGAAATGATACCCAATTACAGCTTTCTGATAAGTGCATCATAATGTTACATAGATGTATTGCAAAATTATCGTGTATCAGTGCTGTTTCACTTAGATGTGTTGAACTGCAGTGTCAAGATATCAGGCTGTGATTATTTTGTTATATTGTTTCACTCTGTTTTACACTATCTTTCTAGTCGAGGAAAAAGGCTAACAAATCTCACCATGGTAAGAAAAGAAAAATAGGCTGCAAATGGAGTACCATGAAGGAAAGCATGCTGCTGGGAAGTAACAAGCACCTTTGAATTTAAGATAAACACATTTTGTGGAGGATCTTGTAAAACCTAGCAATCTGCTTCCCAAAAGCTCTACATCACAATTACACAATAGTGAGTTGAATGGGACCATGAATATATCTTGAGGAGGGAGAAAGGGAAAAGAGCTAGTTATGTAAATGGAAAGGGCAAAAAGCCATGTTTGAAACTATAAACAACTCTTAATGAAATGAATTAATGAAAGTGGGAAGATGATCTCAGTGTCAGTATTGGTACAGCTCTGTTTCATACCTATGATTAAATATTCACAGGAGAATAGATTATAAATCTCCCTCCTTTTACATGGGAAATTACCTACCTCCTAACTTCTTGGTAAAAGTGCCTGTGAAACATGCCTGTTCTCTGGCTCATTGACTGCTGATGTCTTTTGCTTCAGCCTGAGGCACTAAGAGGTTTTGCTCCAAAATTCTCCTTTGGAAAAGGAAGACACTCTGTTGAGAAGCAGGGCATTCAGGTTCCTCCAGAAATACAGAGGAATGCCCCCAAGACCTTCTCTATCCAATGGCAGTGCTTTAACCCAGGGGATAAGAAAAAAGAGAGCTACATCTCTTTGACCACCATGTTGGTGAATTTTCTCTGCAATACTTTTTCCAGACACATCTTCTCAGGAAATTCAACCTGCATTTGCAAATAGTTTCAGGATATTTTCATAGGCACTACAACATAAAAAGAGAGGAAAAAAAGTCATATTAATCTAAGTTCACATCTCCAAGCATCATTAATCACAACCTATCTCTCTGATTGTTTCACAAAACTGTGCAGATAGTATGGTAGTGGCCACATGAGAAGAGTCTACTTGAAGTTGAGTGTTTGCATAGCATTTGGTATTCTTAGACTTCTACTTTATTAGGTATAATTTTGATCAATTCACTATTGGGAAAATATACTTTAGCTGCATATGATCCAGGAAGCCTCAATATAGTTAATACCAAGGTGTTGGGACTAATATGAGAAAGGTGATGAACAGCATGTGTATTTTTCATTTTTTTCCAAAGGCTCTCAGTTTACTATATTTTGATTTTGATCATCTGTTTCTGTTCCTCAGTTACAACCTGTTTATATAAATCACTCCAATTTACACTGGAGAGAGACTGTATATAGTAGTTCTACAGAATCTATCCTTAGCGGCATTTTCAATTTTCCTTTATTATGTTACTTTGAAATCATTTCTATTTCCCTGTAAACATTTCCTGCGATCATTTCTTTTCTTCTGCTAGCGCTGAGCTCATCCAATGACTCCATCACCTCTAAGCTATTGATCTGTCTGACATCTGATTCAACCTGTTCACAGTTATCTGGAGTGCTCCGAAGAAAGATCAAAGAGATTCATTACCTACTTCTCTGACACAAAATGTCTGGAAGAATAACACTTTCCCTCAGTTGACAAGCAATTCTTGGAGATTTTTTTATGATAATTTTCTTTTAATTATAAGAAAATTATTCACTTGAAGAGCAAAATGGTGGCAAAATACACACAAAAATGAATTATGTAAACAGAACTTTCCTTGATTAGGCCATGGCTCAATAGGCTGTCCTGTGTACTTCTCTAGCTAAGTTGGATACTTAAAATGAAGTTGAGTCACCTTTAAATGAAAGCTAAGTGGAGTCTTAATTAAAAAACCAGTAATATAAATATATACATATATTTTGTTAATACAAAATAATATATTTTTAAAAAGCAATTCATTTTTATGAATACTGAACTGCCCATATTTTGGCACATGAATTCATTACACCAATGTGTGTAAATGGGTATTTACAGACACGAATGGAAAAGTTGCTACTAAATGCTGTTAAATCTTGTTCAGATCTTCACTTGCCATGTCTTACAGTAAATTTGTAACTTCCACTTACAACAGCTTTGAGATAGGAAGCATTTGTGTTTGCAATTCAGAAGTTTAAGTCAAAAGAATTCTTGAGAATCCATATTTTATATCTGCACTAAAAATGAGGGAAAATAAATTTTCTTAGTTTATTCCTTCAGAATTGTGTTTAGGTCACTTGGAAGTACTAGACAAATGAGTAGAACCACAAAAGAAGTAGTAATCAGCATCTCCAACAAAGTGAGATTGTACAAATTTCAGGTCACTCAAAAGCCAACAGAAATGGAGCTTGTAGAGGTCTGAGTACCTAGTTCCTTGTAGGGATAACCTGCTGGTCAAAATCTGGTTCTTGAATACAAATGTTACTATCACTGACTTCAGAGAGGTCAGGCTTATGCTTTGTCTTCGTAGTCAAACTCTCTGTACTTTTAACATTAACTGAAATTATACTCTAACTTCGACAAAACTGTACCTACCTACATTTTTTACTACTTCTATTGTATCATTATTATTCTATTGTATTAATATAAGATTTGTAATATATGTTTTGGGCTTCTTACAAAGAACTTAACCATCTTAAGCACACAGAAATAACATGCACTATAACGAAAGTAAGGGTGTTTTTGTATGGAAGCTAAGGAGAAACAACTCAGGGGGAAAAGGTGAGTCATCAATATTTAGATCAGTAGACATAAAAGCACAACTCACAGTGGCAGACAGACAGGAGAAAGGAACAGAGCGGGTGGGTGAGGCTGAAAGCAGACTCGGAGAAGGACAATAGGCTGGACTGACTCCAGGCACAGCATGGAAAACACCAAGCATAATGCTGACAAGATACACCATAATGTGTGCTAGAGGCAAGGCTGAGAACCTGTCTCTGTGGGAGAAGTGTCTTATACTGTAATTAACTGGGAAGTATTCAGGAAAAGAAAATATTCAAACAAAGTGTGAATTTCTGTGGAAAAACAGACTCTGCTAGCTAGACACCTAAATTAACATGTTGTAAGCAAAGTCAAAACTGTATTGATTGAATTACTTTAAGATGTTGAACCAGAGGTAACTTTTTTTTTTCTCTCTTATATACTGTAAGATTTTAGAAGCAGGACTGGTTTTCTTTGTCAAGTACCAAGAGTTTCTCTGGTAATATATGCAAGAGATGTTCCAAGTATATACTTTTCTTCTCAGTGTAGGTCATACAAAGGACCATAGACAGGAGACATAACTTTGAAATGAAAGTGACTCAAAGTAAATGAAGAGACATTTCCAGACTGGTAGGGTAGAAGTGAAAGTTTCACCACCTACTCAGAGATGAGATATGTAGAAAGGACAGGCATGGAAAAGAAGTGTTAATTGAATGAATGGCAGAGGGAGAGAAAAGTAAGTTCAGAGTTAGCCATTGTAGGTAGAAACTGGAATTAGGAAAAGGAAAAAAAAGAAAAGGAAAAGAAAGAAAAACAGAATACAGTTATAGACTTTGGCTTAATCCTGAAGCCTTTGCCATTTTGAAAATATGTTATAACATACACATAAGGGAAATCTAATGGGTTTTTCTAAAAGTAACTTTGTCAGTGAACTGTAGAGTTTCTCAAAAGTGCAGAGTTCATAGTCCATTGTGCCTATCAAGTCCTTCATTAATATACTCCCATCCTTTTCTGAATCTGTTTTCCCAAGCAACATGAAAACTGAAGTCAGCATTACCATTCCAGTTTTGATCTCTCCCTTGAGTGTTCTTGAGCATCTCAGGAATTCGCTGTTGGATGCAGTGATTATTTGTTCACTATGTGATATTCCTGTCTCTGTTTCCTCTGAAGCTGGTACTTTTGAAGGTGATTTCGATAGATTGCACTGGTAGCAGAGTTGCCAAGCAAAGAGTTCAATTGGCTGGGAACACACATTATATTCCCAGCAATACTGAATGACCCTGGGAAAATGACTTCTCTTTTCTGTACAAAAGCTTTACCACCTCTGACAAAAAAATAAGGTTGACCTCACTTGCAAAATTATTTTCAGATGCACAGTTTTAAACCTCTGTAATTTTCCCTCATTTTTAGTGACTTTGGTAATGTCTTCATTCATTTCAACAGCAACTTATTTAGTTAGCTACAAACTAACTCCCCTCAGTGATCAGTTTCTTTTGGTCCATTTTGTTCTGTGGCCCACTTTACCTGCTTTTTCCCTGTTAATTTTGCCAAATATTTCTTTCACAATCTGTAAAGGGAAAAGAAACTTAGTTGAAAAAGTCACAAAGTCAGTGTGACCTAAATGAATGTGATATTTAGAGCTACTCATATGCAGATATGGCACAAAAGAGGTGAGCTTTCAAAACTTTCATAATTGATGGGGCAAAGAAAACAGGAACTCCAAAGAAACTGCCTAAAGAACAGTTAGATGAGGCTCAAAAGAGATGAAAAAGCTGCAGATATTGACCCTCTTTTTGAGATACTCAGGAAGGATCAATAATCTTGAGATCGCACACAGTGGAAGGAAAAAAAAAAAACCCTCAGAAAACTATAATCAGAATCACATGATAGATCATAAAGAACCTGTAAAAGAAATGTTCAGAGCAGAGTGAGGACTGAAACTGAAGTTTAAAAATCATCAAGGAATCTATGTCATAAACACTACTCAGGGAACAGGGATGATCTTTGGGTTTGCATAAGAAGAGGTTAGATATTATGAGGTCAAATATGTATGGTTTCAAAAACTAGGGAAATAGTGACAGTTCTACACAGAGAGAAAAAGTCTAGTGGAGATTGAAAAATTATTAATGAGGAATTATAAAGTTTAAAATGGTAATATAAAAACATACAAATTAGAAAATATAATATTGCTGACTGAAAGATTACGTTTTCCAAACAAAGAAAACCCAGAATTAATTCCAACAGACATAGAGCAGGATCAGAGACGGAGAACAGAATTCTTGCTTTGCCATGGAAGCTAAATGAGATCTTAGACTATGGTAATGTAAGACTATTTTATCTTTTTGTTTCCACTATGAACTTTCCGTGATCTGTGATCACATCCTTGACTTAGTGTCACACAAATGTGTATAAACTTGTTTCTCATGCCTTGTATTATCAGTGAGGGCCAGGACCACTATATTCTGTTTCTCAAAACAGGGAAATAAGAAGTGCTTTTGTTTATACACATGTAAGTATAAATGTAAGGTAAAATTAAACACAGACACACTTTCTTAGAGAAAAAAGAAATCACCAATAGGCTGATCTACTGATTTTTTGTATAATAAAAATGACGATAAATGGTCAAACCTAAAAATAAGGAAAATCAAAGCTATCAGCTATATTCGCAGATACCCAGGTGGTTTTTGTGTGCATCTGAAATGTTTAAACACTTCTTTGCATTACATATGTTGCTAATCTCAAACACCTTCACTGTGTCTTTGGCTTTGCAGAGAAGAAACTCTTAGAGCTGCTTATTTCTTTAAGATTGAAAGTCTTCCATAAAAAAGTGTAGCACTTCAGTGCCTCAGGATGGCTCTACACCATACTCACTGATTTGAAATTACTGCAGCAGTTCACTTTTTGTAATACATGTCTTTCTTTTAAATGGTATGGATTCTGGGCTTGCAAATGAGAAAATAATTTAAAATTATTGGTGTGCTTCATATTTTTAGGAGACCTTCATTCTTCCAAATTAGAACTCCAATTTGTGAAGCGCTCCAATAACTTCAAATTGCTGTGTACTCTAGATCCAAACCCTAAACTTTCCAAAGTGAAGACCTTATAAAACTGTGGAAATAATTCTGAATTAAATTACAGATACATGACTAGAATTTCAATTTAGTTTTACTTTAAATCTTTAATTTAAAAAAATCCTAATTGGAACCAACTACATAAATATAAACTCATATCAGATGTTCCATTTCTGATGCTCTTGAATTTTTCACAGTCCTGTTAAAAACTTTCTGTTTAATTATTGTTAATGTCAAAGTATTGTTGGGAAAAGCTGAATCCTTTAGTATCTTTTTTGAAAGGGACACTGTCTTCATTTTCTACCACACAATATATGTAGACCTTGGACTACTTGCAGGTTATTAAGTTTTTCTATATATGACCCACAAAAAAACTGTCTGTATTTAGCATTGACAGAACCATCTGATGATCTCCTGTGGTAGGCTGGGAAAGCCAGAGGCAGGAGCTGATCAACATTTGGAGAGCCAGCTGTTTCCCCAATTCTTCCTTTTATCTTGCACAGCAGCAAGAATGTATTTTGAGGCTTTTCTTTCAAGGCTTTACAATGCAAGATTTGGTCATATGTTGTGGTTTAAGGGATGTTACAGCAGACTTTACCCTAGAGCTTCTCTACCCAGCCTAGTTCAGCACCTCAGAGCTCCAAACCCTCTGTCCCAGGGCTGGACACTGCGCTCTCACCGGCCAGGGAGCCATAAGGCTAGCTCTGGTTAGTCTGCTTCCACAACCGGCGGTGATAAAGGAGGCGAGGAGGGTCTATGCGTTGTGTCCATGGAAGATGTTTATTCCCATGGTGCAGCAGAGGCCAACGACCTCCCCGAGGCAGAGATGCCTCGAGGGCGAAGGCCTCACATGCATAGCCACATGTGGTGCATAGACACACGTGGAGCATAGACAGCAAGATGGCAGAGGGTAAGGGGTTTTATAGGGAAACAGAGAGGGGCAGGGACAGCACACAGGCCCAGTGACCTCTGGGCACAGGGGAGGTACAGGGGCGGAGTTAGGAGTACAGGAACCAATAGGGGAAACCCGAGGGAGTGGCCAGGGCCACGTGGGGTTAGGGTAAGGAACCAATAGGGAAAACTGGGGGGTGGTGGTGTGTGGAGTAGGGAAGGCAGGACAATAGGTGACAAGTACAGTCATTAAGAAAGGGGTGTGGGAAACTTGCAGCTATTATCGCAATAGTCATACATGTGCAGGATTTTTGTTGTCCATCAACAACCTATCCTGAGTTATGAAGGACTGAAACATAGTGTACCAGTGTTTATGCATGAAACAAATATAAAGACAGAGAAAACAGTTTCTCTGCTATTCAGATGGAATCTGCTGGATGCTTTGCCCAATTATGAATATTTTTTGTGTAAAACCATTGACCCAGAATTTTCTGGACATTTGCAAAGCAGTGTGTGGAGCAGCATCCTGTGCAAAGACAAATTTTATGCATAGCACTTCTATAATTCCATACAAAACCATATGAATGCTCAGAAATGTGAGGAAACGAGGGTGAAATCTGTATGCATGCTTTGTTGAATTGATATGTTGGCATATGAGTTTACTATATACACACACAATTTTCCCCACAAATGTGTCAAATTGCCCAAAATTTCATTCAACTACAAACAATGACCACAGTCACAAAAAAACACAAACAAATATGTGAGCTTCTTTATATTTAAAATAAAGAACGATGTATTCCCCCTTAGCCTGCTAAAGAGGTAGAAGGGAGCTCAATCCTTGACATTGATTTTTTAGAGAAGGGCCACACTTACTGGTACATTCTGCCTCACAGTGCTCCATTGATGCCAATCACCTTAATCAGCTGAATAAACTCAATTCATGCCTGCTGTGCATAGCTGAAGAGGTGCAAATGAGCAAAGCACAGCACACCAGCAAAACTGGCTCAATATGTTAGGAGTGACATTAAAAAGGCATTAGGTTTAACAGCTAAGCAAATACAATTAAAATTGAGGAGATATGCAGGTATGCTGGTATTGAATTTTATTTGACCCTGTATAAAAATGTATTTCTATGTCTTCTCTTAACAAGTAGCTGGAATAGTGATTCTTTTATTTTAAAGCTTCTTTTACATTGATGTATACTTTCCATTACCTTTATAAGAGTGTGCTAGCATAAACACCAGAAGTTCAGATTTTTAGTCTTAATAAGTGATCCAAATGTAGCGAAATATTTTCATCTTAGAGAGTGGAGTAAAGCCCCTTTCTCAGCTGTCTGCTCTCCCTTTTAAGCCTAAACTCCATGTGGCTCTGAACTGCCTGGGGCTAACTTAAGACTGTGGATGACAAAAACTTGTGTAAAGATATTTGTTGCGATGCCAAAGACAGTACAGGCTCCTGTTATGAATAAATGCCAAGCATATCCATGCGTATGAATGTTTTTACAGTTTTCATGGAAAGTTTATGGTCTGGGTTGACTACATGGGAGCAATACTTTTGCATGTACTCAGTAGCCAGTGACATTTCTTCACACCTAAGGCACCTCCAAAATGCTTACAGTGTATTCTGGAAGTGGAAATGGCTCTCTTTTTGTACAACATCCAGAAGCAGATAGATTAATTAGTTCCTAAATTTCTTAGTTCCTCTTCTCTTTTCTGCAGAGTCCAGCTTCAGTCAATAACCACATTATTCACTTTTTTCTGCTTGCTTTAACCCAAAGTCTTACAATTAAGGATCATGTTACAGCTGTGGATTTGACCCAGAGAATCTTCCTGATGAGATCCTGAACCACTTGCCATTCTTATCACCAGGAAAAGCAGGGCAGTGCAGGGATGTATTGTTTTAAACTCTACTACTGGCTGTGGACCTGCCAGTGGGAGTCCACAGCCCAGCTGCAAGTTGACTGTCTGCCACCATCAGCTCTGTTTGAACAGGAAACCCTGCTTTTAACACAGAGAAAATCAATGCAGTGAGCAATGGGATGTGAGAAATTACATGCAAGCAGTATAGTTATTTTAGGAATTTTTTTCCCCTATGTTTTCCAGCCATTTCTCTGTATTCCCTGTTACAAAGAGAAGTGATAAGGAACAAAATTAAGCAGAGGAGCAGCAGGAGAAACAGCTACTCACAATAAAAATATTTTCTCCTAAGAAATGTTAAGAAGTTTTCATTTTAGAATACTGGATAAATTATTTTTTTATACAAATTTATAGAACATAAAGAGAATAAGTAACATCGTGACAAGAAGATTTTGAGCTTATTTTGGTTAATATTCAGGAATTTTGCATCTTAAATACCTGTGCTTCAAAGAAAGTAAGGAAAAGATTTCCTCTGTCATACTGACAAAGAGGAAATCACTTAAAATACCTAAAAAGTTCTTGTCCAGGTATCCCGGGGGGGAACCTTACATATTCAGTAAACCTTTTATGAGAATGACAAAAATTTGTTACATGAAAAATATATGTTGCATTTATTCACAGCCGACCATCTGAACACACTGTTTTTGTTCTCACATGTGCAATGAGAACCTATAATCAGCTGACCTCCTTTTATGTAGAGATAAGAGATTACTTTTATGGACTTGTTTGGGTTTTTTTTTAGAAATTTATTTCACATGTAAAGAAAGAAAATGCTGGAAATGAAGACTGTGTAAATTTTATGCAAACTTTCAGTCTGCCTTGAATTCCAGACCCTATAGAAAGAAACATTGATTTTCAGAGTTTAGACTCAAATTTCTCAGATTTTGGCTGATTCAATATTGTAAAACATTAACTACTTGAAAAAGTAGGCCCTGTTTTTTGTTAAAACTAAGTGACTGTTTTTTGAAGAAGCCAAACTCAACAGACAAAAGTTCTGACTTGAGCTTCATATTCAGATAAAACACAAAACCAGAGAACATCAACCTGGCTTCAGATTTTACTTCAGCCTTTTTCAAAGAGCTCTACCAGAAACTATCTTTGGAGACACTGTTCCTTGTATGTCCACTGGGATTGCATCTGAGTTTGATGCCATCTACTCATGTTAATCTAATTGTTGTGTAAAAATAATTTTAAGATCACTGAAACTCTCCAAATAAGTTTAAAAACACATGCTCCAAAAGTCTTTATCTATAATTACATAAAATTAAAAGATACTCTGAAAATTGTGCCAAAATAGTTCTTGAATTTCAATTCAGTTTCTCGAGTTCAAAATTGCCAGCTGCTATTCTGACTATTGTTATTGGGTGTGTACCATATTGATTTGGAACTCTACTGCTATACACTTGCCACCACTTTGTGATGTGTAAAAATGCACATATGATTTTAGTGCTATGAGATCTGGATTCTCAGTCCTCACTGTTGCAGAATTCTTTATAGTGAGCCCACAATGACAGCTTTAGAAAAGAATGAGGATTTAAAATGGTGCCTATTCCCCCTAAGTATCATATGCTTCTGAGGCATTAAATTGTACAAAATTTCTAAATGTCCAAGCCTTGTCATCAGCTTGGCAAGCAGGCGGCACAGATGTGACAGAAGGAATATTAAAGGCTAATTTTATAACATCAATCTGTTTGTCATCAGCATACAAATGAAATTTAGGCCCACATTGACAGATCAGATTACTGAAGAGAAGCAGGTACGGATTAAAAATCAGGGCCTGGAGAAGAGAAACCTGTGTGACATCTGCAGAGAAATTTTTGTGGAACTGATCAAGCCATAGGAGGTAAGACAATCTCATTTGGATAGAATTAAGTGGAACCAAGAAATAATACTTCAAAGCACCTCTTACAAAGAATTGAGTATCTGCTTATGTCAAAGACAGCTACAGGTAGGAGGCTAACTAGAAAAAGTTCTGCTTGGATACTCAAGGAAGTGCTGGTGACTGTAATGATGAAAGTTTGGTAATGTATTGTGGTCTGATATCAAACTAGTTCTAAAAGAGCAACTGCCCATCAGAAGGCAAATAGGACAACTATCAGTTCAAGAGAATAGCAAAAAACCACCCAGATTATCAAACAAATTATCTAAGAGAAATGTAAGTTAAAATTAATTTCAGGCTCCTATACAAGTTTTTACAGTGACTGAGTATGAATAAGTTTTTCTGAAGCAAAGTTAGGATATTAATAGAGCACATAGAATCATAGAATTATTTAGGTTGCAAAAGACCTCTAAGATCATTGGGTCCAATTATTAATGTAACACTGCCAAGTACAACACTAAACTATGTCCCTAAGTGCCACATCTACACATCTTATAAATACTTCTAAGGATACTGACTTAACCCCTTCCCTCGGCAGACCATTCCAATGCCTGAAAAGCCTTTCTGTGAAGAATTTTTTCCTGATGTCCAATCTAAATTTCCCCTAGTGCAACTTGAGTCCATTTCCTCTTGCCCTCTCTCTTGATAACTTGAGGGAAGAGACTGACTCCCACCACACTACTTTCCCACCTTCTTTCAGGCAGTTGTAGAGACCAATAAGGCCCCCCTTGAGCTTCCTTTTCTCCAGGCTACACAACCCCAGCTCCCTCAGCTGCTCCTCACAGGACTTGTGCTCCAGACTCTTCACCAGCTCTGTCGCCCTTCTCTGGACTCACTCCAGCCCCTAAATGTCCTTCCTGCAGTGAGGGACCCAGAACTGGACACAGCACTCAAGGTGTGACCTCATCAGTGCCCTGTACAGGGCAGCAATCACTCCCTATCAATCCTACCAGATTGATAACTGTGTTTGTGGAGACCTGACAGTGAATATTTCCTTGGGTTTGAAGCACTGTTTAGTTTAACCAGCAGCTTGAGTACAAGAAACAGGAAGAACATGAAGAGTAATGAGGACATGATCACCTGCTATTTTGAAGAGAAAAAGTACGAAATCTTAGCCAAAAAAATTGGAACGTCTGTGAGTATGTTACTTTGTTACTAAGAGAATCAAAGCAATTTGTCACAGATGCTAGAAAGCACTCCTGGGTTACTTCAAGTTTTTACAGTGGTAGCAGAGGAATCAGTCAATCCATGTAAGTGTATGCCCAAAAGTGAAAGCATTTTCCCATGCTGTAATTAGTATAATGACTGATAAATATCCAGTGGTTACACATTGATAATAGATAACAAAGGGCTGATTATTGAGCCCTGGGGATGCCTCAAGTCTGACTCCACATGGATGATTAAAAGTTGTCTGTAGGGTGTTCAGTCTGTTAGAAGCATTCAAGTGTAATACAAGTAATTCCCAGACATGTTTCAGTAGTATAAAGTAAAATTTCATGGTTTGTAATATCAAATGTTGCAGTAAACTTACAGAGGAAAACCCTTGCTGCAGCTCGTCAGCAGACCATTTTTCATTCCTTATCTGCTAAGAGGAACTTCAAAGCAAACTTGAAATATTCTTCACCAGCTTTGTTCCAATTGAGCAAAACCCAAACAAGTCCCTCATTCGTGAGAACTTAGACAAAAATTATGGAACTTGAAATTAATTTGTCCATCCAAAAAAAAACCCCAACACCAAAAATGAAAACAACAAGAGAAAACAAAACAAAAAACAAACCCAAACCCAAATCAAGAGAGAAGGGGGAAAACTAGTGTCCTCAAAATATGATTCATAATAGGCAATGCAGTGGACAGAGAGACAATTGCATTGGACAGAATGAAATATTAAAGAAGGATACCTGAAATATTTTATGTTCACTGTTGGGTACATAAGTAGAAATAGACATGGAGAATTAGACATCTCAGTGAGGCTTAATTCAATACTTTATCGTTGCAGATGACGTTACATATTTATGAACAATTGTCTAGTTGCTTTCATTGAGGAGGATCAATGAGGCGCACATCTATTATACTGTGGATTTTTATGATGAAATCTGTGATGGCCTTCAAGAGTTTTTGCTTTTGAAGCTATAATTCTACCCTCATTTTCCTTCTGAATGCCTGGAGGTTTATGTCAACTTGTCCTCCTCAAAGAAGAAAGTTTCAACCACAACCTCTTTTACTGTTGTTGAAGTTGAACCATTCTGAAAAAAAAAAAATAGCTTTCATAAGGCTAGAGGGATGAAATTGCATAAACCCTGCTTCTGTAGCCAAATTGATTTTGAAGAGAACAGAATCAGGGGGAAGTTTTGGATTCTGGGCACATTTGTGTCATGTTTGCATTCCGAGTATCTTCTGCATCAGCAATTTGGACATAGCCCTGAAAGCAGGCTTCAGTCCAAGATTGTTTCACATTGGAAGAATGGGGCATACCTGTGTTTCTACAGACAATCATAATCTACTTTACTTACTGGTTCCATAATTCTTGTGTTCTGTCTGTGGTTCATTTCAGCCTGAAACCTACCTAGATCTCTACTTGCAGCCTGGTGCTGCAAGGCTCAGTGTCCTGGCAGGTGAGACACACGTAACTCCGTCCCCTCACAGACCACAAATCTGAGAAATTCTCTCCCCTTCATAATATACGCATGTTTTAAAATTGTTTTTTCCCCTTGTGATAATGCCAGTTCAAATATTAAGGGTCACATCCCTCACATACACCAAAACTTTATGACTTTTTGTGTCTGATTTCCTCTTGTGCTAAGCAGATCAGCACAACATAAATACACAGTGCCTACCCAGTAGCCCTGGATCATCCAGGCCTCAGCTAAAAAGCTTTAGGTCTGCCACAGAACACTGGGGGTGCTAAGTACTCTCCAATCATTCTCAAGGGTCTAACCCAGATAGGGCTAGAATCTACACTGCATCCCACCATGTTTTAGTAGGGAGAAAAGATAGATTTCCTGGTGCTCATCTCACTTCCATTAAGAAATCAGTTATTTTCTATTAATGCTGAATCTATCTGTGGGATTCATTACACACAGGATCATGGTAGAGCTCTGTGGTTATGGATCTGCCTTAAACCAGAGCTCAGGATAGACATGTAAAATATGAGTGATGAATAAAATCCTTCTCAAATGAAGAAAAAGAAATCTTAGTGGTGCAAATAAAAATTTTTAAATTACACTGGGATCAGCTTACACAATAAGATGCATTGGGAAGGGATCATTGTGCTGCTAGTATGCAAATCTGTAAGGGTGTTTTATCAGCCTTGAGTATCAGCACCCTGTCCTGCTGCCTGGCCAAGATTTCAAAGAAAGTATGAAAGAATCAAACAGAACTTGAATGTTTCCTGTTATATAGGAAAAAAACCTGTGATTAGTATAATTAATTAATGGACATTTGTAAGCCATTCTGGCAATACCATAGGAAAAGACATCTCAAGGTCCTTCCCTGTTCTATGTATTGTATTAATTTGCATAACATTTGCTCATTGTACTAGATAATGCAGTTTTTCCTAAAGCTGGTTACTAAGGATCCCAGCCTCTTCAGAAAGGTGCTGAAACTTGATTGCCCTCAACGGATTAAGACAAAAATGAGAAAAAAATATCATTCAGGGCCACAAACATAATACGTGTCCCCTGTCTACATGTACTTGGATTATGATATGGCACCTTGACCTCAGAGAGCATTAGGACTGGGTAGCTCCACAAGGGAAGGTGAGGCTGACAGCAAAACCTCGGATGAAAGGTGCAGGTTCAGCCATAGCCCACTGATCACCAGATAGCATGCAGTGATGTGACAGGTCTGAGATCAAGCTGGGAAGTCAAGTCAGCAAGGCAAAGTCGGTACTGGCATAGTGCAAGGCCAAGGACATCCTAACAAGAGCATGGAAAAGACATGGACCAAGGGCAGGGGCCTGGGCTTCAGTGCAACCTCTGAGACAGCAAGTTAAGTGTGTGTACGTGGAGGTCCTAGCTTTTCACACCTTTTTTCTTATGGCATAGGTGTTTTCCCAGCAGTCAAAAAGGTACACAGTTCTGGCAGATCAGAAGTGACCCTGAGGACAGGAAGCCAACCCTCTGGGAAGTGTGGGGAGGAAAGAGGTCACAGAGGAGGTTTTTGGAATAAGACAGTTTTAAACTCATCACAATAATCAAAGTCTGTTGGTGAAATCAGGGCTCTGATACTTGATAAGAAAATACAACTTTTATAAAAAGTGTCCTTTCTAATTGCCAGTCATTTAGGCTTTGGTTTTTAAATTCTTTATGAGTAATATGCTATAGTATTATATCTTCTTTGTTCCACAAACTTTCTATTTAACTCAACAGGAGTTGTATGCAGAGATAAGTAATTTAAAAAAGAATGTGTTTTTCCAAATCACAAAATGCGCAATATAGGGCCTTATCCACTTTCTTGGAGGTGGTATGGCTTGTCAAATCTAAATAACTTCACAGAGAATATTGTACCTCACGGGAGGTCACTGTGTAAGAAAATTAGGTATTTGATCACTGACCCACTTCATCATTCAATTTCACAGACTGAGTTTAACTCTGTGGTGGAAAGAACTTTGCTAATACTGTTTGAACTATTTATTAGTCCCTTTTACAAATCTCATTGTTTTTTCAATATGATGAATACAATGCTTAACAAGGGAACTTTTCCACAGAAAATCAATTTTCTGCAATATTATTCTCTTCCTGTATAAAACAATAAAACCCTGAAAAAGAATTTATTATCATTGATTTGACTATGGTATGCTTTATAGCTTAGATTTCTCAGTGTGTCAACTAATTAGCTTCACAAATTACTAAGAAAATTCAACTGTTTCCAATTGATTGTTATGAGCATATAAAATAGCTTCTGCATCATCTAAAAATGAAATATGACCTTTTAAATGTCTAAACTTTACTTCCCTTTTTTGTGAGTCATGATATTCTGGTTTATGTTCCATATTATGTTCCTGTTGAAGCACTGTTCAGACACTTAAGATAAGCCCAATGCTTAAAAAGATGTTCAATTTGGTTGTAAAATGTGCATTCAGATTATAATAAGTGTTTCATATAAACGTAGAGATTAAGTCTCTTAACTGGCAAATGGGGAGCCTGTCCACCCCAGAGATTAGGCTGTTTCACTTTCTCTGTTCTAAGCCTGAATGCCATAGTAATTTCGATTCCTAAATTAGGCAGTTTAAATACACCCCTGTGTCAATTACACAAAGCCAACACTTCAAAGTCAGGGTAAGTGGCTGGAGAAATGTCTCCTTCCTCCTCTCCCCAGCATACACACACAGAGGCCCATATACGACCTTGAACACACACTGCAGACCTGCTCCAGAGCTGTCAGAGCCAGCTGAAACTCTTCTGCTTACTTCAGCTGGTTTTGGATCTTACATTTGCATTTGTAAAACAGTTCTGCTCAGTTCTGAAATCTAATAGGTCACATCTGTGCAAATCCTGAAACAAGCAAACATTAAAAAAAAAAAAAAAGGGGAAGTCACACAGCTTTCTAAGCCATGCGGATAAACTGCCAAGCTTTTACCTTGTCCAGTTCCCAATTTTGTGCTCAAATGTACCAGGTACAGCACAGTCCTATTACAGTCATTGGTAGTGGAAGGCACTTTAGCACTTTCAGGAGTGCAACTCCCTTTAGAAGAAATCACTAGCTCATAGCACATAGGGAAGGAAGTTACGGAAGAGATCACTTACCCTAGCCTCTGATCCATTCCCAGTTGACTGTTCTGTAGGCTACTCTTAAAAATTTGAGATCATGGAGATTCAGCAGCTCCCCAAGGCAGTATGATCAAGGCTTCACTGTGTCTACAGCTGGGAAGTATTCCCTAGTAGCTCCTACCGCAGTCTAATCTCAGCCCTTTTTTTCTAGTCTCTGGCAGCAAAGAACAGGACAGTACTTTCTCTTCCTTGCAATCTCTTATACATGAGAAAACTGCTGTCATGTTACCTCTCTGGCTTTTTTTTTCCCCTCAATTGAATATGCCAATTGTTATAGCTTTTCTCATCGTTTGTGTTTTCAGGATCTTTTATCTTCTTTGTTGCTCTCTTTTGTGCTCTCTTCAATTGCTTTGCCTTTTCATCAAACCTTGTGTGTTAAATTGGACATTGCCCTGATGCCTGGTTTCAGTCGAGGACTAAACTGTCAAAATATTCTTTAGACACATATATACTTATATTTTCATTGGACTTGCAAAGCAAGGGAAATATTTTATGTCTCATATTTCCTAGGATACTAAGCAGAGTAGAAGATGGTAAGTCTAAACATCAGATCCCAGTTTGTCTACAATATATAACCAAATGCCAAATATTGACCTGGGCCTACGTTTGTATTGTAAGATTCCAGTAACCCAGTTCAGGCTGTTGTTGGTTGTCTTTCAAGAGTTAATTTCTTCTGCATATCCTCCAACCATCCTATTTGTTGGATCTTGGATTTTGCACATCTTTCAGTCAGAGTTTGAAATCTGTGTAGTTTTGCTATTTTTCATATTATTCTTGAATTAAAATACCTGCTACCTTGTGACACAGAAGGGAAGGTGGGAAGAAATTGATCCTTTTATAGCACTAAATTTTTAAAATATTATAAAGAAAGTGAGTGCGAAAATGATGTGGCTTTCGTATGTTGCAGAGTTGACTCATAAGCTGAAAAAACTGGTTGAGAAATATGATCAAACAATGTTTTAGTTACCTATTAATCTAATGAGATTCCATAGAGGAACTGCAGAGATGAAAGATTAGCTGGAAAGAGGAGCAATTGTCGTTGATAGTGAATACAAAATGAAATACTGTATGTGGCTGCAACTTGATAGCTAGGGTCATAAAATATACACATTCTGTTTGCATGAGCTTTTCACACAATTCCCATGGGAGTTAGTGAAGAATTTGTTTTTCCAAAATAAAGCTTTGGTAATTTTATATACTGTCTTTTTGTTTAGGAAGCAACCTCCTTTCATTTACCCAAAACTAAAAATGAACAGTAGAAACAATTATTCTAGTTCTCTGCATACAAGGCATGGTGTGCATTTGTAAAAGAACCCAAAGCTGGTAAAACGAAAAATATAGGAGTCACAAGATAGCTGGAGGCCTCTTCCCTTCATTAATATGACGACTTACCTCTCATGGAAAGCAGTGCTTACAGTGCATGCATTTATGGCTATGTTTGATATGTTGCCTCATGGACACAAAGGCAACAAATCCTGAAAGACCTTCACAAAATCTTAGTGTGACCTTTGCAGATTCCGGCAGCAATTTTACAGGAAATCTCTAAACACAACTACAGATAAAGAAGCAGACTTGTGTGCTGACTACAGCAGCACAAACTCAGATAAACTCTTATATAAATTCTGTGAAACAATCCACAGAATTACCATACAATAAGGTTGCAATTGTTGTTTGCATTTCAGCTTTTGAAAACACCATTTCATTATATGCATGGTAGCATTAGAAACAGATTCTTTATGGACTTAAATATGTAAAGATGGGACTATCTACATCTATAACATTGCATAGAAAACTGTGTGAGTGCTCAGTCTGAGTTATATGAACAGCAATGTGTCTTGTAAATCAAGGTTTCCTTTGTCAATTCAAAGGAAAAAATACTATGTAAAGAATTAAATTTTAAGACAAAAACACAAGGTTTAATGGCAGACAGTTTTTAAAGCATTCGTGAAATCTAATGTTGCAGCTTTTTTAGTCTTTACGTTTATCTCTAAAATAATTTTTACAAAGTTGATTAAAAGACAACGTCCATTTAGGTTTAAATAAGAAATTGTTTTGAGCAAAATATTGAACTTACAAACACACCTGTTCCCCATGATTTGAGATAAAAGCCTATTTACATAATTTTGTTATTTTTTCTAACTAACTTCTAATGCTATTAAAAGCATAAACTGACATTAAACTTATTTGTCAAAAAGTCTTGAATTTTCATTCCTCATATCCAAGACCATTTTTCCTCATGTTCTTCTCCCATTCCTCAGTTTTGCCACCACCCTTTGTATGCACCCCATTTACTACAGGCTTGAGCAAAACTTGTATTGACATCACACAGGTAGTGCTGGATTTGTCCTTTGTTATGGAGCTGAAGTTCACATACATCACTGTTAAATGAGGACAAGATATTTGAAAACCTGTTAATTTGCTGGGGGAGGTACATAAACATGCTGAACACAGAACTCACAAAGATGTTTTGGGAAAGTTAAAGAACTTTTAATTAAAGTGCCATCTGCTATGTACAGACATAAAAGAATTTCTTGGACAGAATATGCTCAGAGGCATTATGCAATAATCTTCGCTTCTTCCTGACACCCATCTCAAGTGTTTCTTTTCCTCATAGCTGCTCCAGGCCATGGTCTTTCTTGAGCTGCATTGCCATCCTTGTATCCCCTGTCAATAAGTCCTCCCTTTCATGCCACAATTCTCATTTTTACACTATGAGTAGCACAAGGGCAGCTGCATAAAAACTTTTTTCTCTCAGATGTAAGCGTTCCTTTTTCTAATAGGTACTTCCATGGAAGTCTCTCCAGTCAAATGGTTTCATGTGGGCAATGAAACGTTACGTGAGTTTCACATGGTTTCACTCATCGAAGAACTAGAGTATCCAGACAAAAAGTAGAGCAGTATGATCTCTCTTGCAATCTATTGACTTCTGCCAGGACTTGTACCAGCATTTCTCCCAATAAATGTACCTTTCCCAATGACATTGAACAGTAATGACTGACAATTAAGTGGGGCAATGTTAGCACGAACTTTGCTTAACAAAGAAACATTTTTGCAACTACTAGCAAATATTTAGTTGCCTGTTGATATTGTCAACAAATAAATAAGGGGGGAGGTCTTTTCCTGGATGTTCAGCACAAGTCATACTAATAATCTTGTGTAGGTACTCTGGACTTCAAGTGACTTCTCTTAGGAACGGAAGCATTTGAGAAACATCAAGACAAATAGTTTTAGATCATGGAAATTACGAGGTTGGAATGTATTATCAATCGTTTTACTTTTAGAAATTGGAGAGGAGGGGCTGATAAGGGAGAGAAATTATATTACATGTACAGAGGGGCCTTTAAAATATGTTTTGGTAGAGGAGCATGTTTCTGTGATTATCATTACTATTTGCAATCAAGTTGGAATTGATTGCTAATTCTGCAAATTGTTGCAAAAAGCTATTAAATTAACATAAATCTGTTTACAGTATTTGCTGCACTCTGGTTTTAATCATGAATAATAATTTATATTATTAATTGAAATTATAGTGATACTATAAAGATCATTTCCTTGAATCTACATTTTTTTAAAGGTCATCAGGATTAAAATTCAAGAATGATCTGCTCTGATTATCAAGTATGGCAGCATAGTATTTTGCCATGTAGAATATATGACCACTGATCCTTACTTTTGAATTTTAATTCATTGATATTTTGTGATTCTGAGATGGAAATAACTGTGATTTCACTAGGAACTTGAGCATATGAATACCCTTGACTATATGAGCAAATCTGTTTAAATCACTGACATATGAAGTTATAGACATATTGAAATATTATGCTGATCCATGGTCTTCGAGAAGCAATAGATTATGGCATTTGTGAATTCCATTTCCTACACTAAAAATCTGAATTTTACCCACAGAAAGTTAGTCCAAAGTTAAAATGAAAAAAATTAAAAACAACCCAAACTTTGAAGAAAGTAAGTTCAGTTGAAGTAGAATTAATTCTTTTTAAAATCTATTCTTTTTTTTTTTTTTAATTTGAGTTAAAAATTGGAGATTTGTGAAAATAGAAGAGTGGAGCTGTCAAATATTTGCAATTTTAAAGTGATTGAATTAGTATTTTTCTGAAGCAGGCTTTTTAAAAATCTCATCAAGAAGTACTAGTATTAGTGTTCTAATTCTTTTATAGGAATCTGCAGGAAATTCTAGTTTGCGTTGTACTACATATTGGTATTAATTAAGATATCATGGAAAATGAAGGATGGTTTAATTCAACTAATGCTGCAATCATTTTAATTAGTTTTAATGTTAGATGGCCTGAAAGATAAAAAGATATTAGACATTAAAACACAAGAAAAGTTACAGCTGAGGTCATTGTTTCTGCATTTCTGACCTTCAATGAGTGCTTCATTCCTCCATTTTTCCAAAAGTGCTAGCATATTTGTGTGAGTTTCTATCACATAACCTTTAGAAGGAGTTATTCTTTAAAGCATTTACTAGTACTATTTTCATATGCACCCACCTATAAAACTAGATATCTTACTCATTGAAAGTGTAGGGCAAGAAAGAGCAATAAAAATTTTCTGAGGTAAGTTAAAAATGGTTTTCTGTTCCTATAAAATAACTCCTCTGTACATTTTCTTTAAAATGTCATGACTTCAAAATTTGATAGCTGACAGCCCTGCAGGGTTAGAAGCAAGTCCAATTGCATAGCTGAGGATTTTTGCCTTTACAAGTTATTGCCTCAAGCCCTGCAGGACTAGTAGGTATTGGACTTAAAAGCAGTGACATTTTTAAATACAGAGTAGATGTTCCTGGTTTGGGATAAAGACTTGACCACTCCAAGGGTCAGGAGGTGTAATTTTAAAGGGAAAAAGGCAATGCTGTGAAAGAAAGCAGCAAATATTTTTATAAGTGCTAAACAGTTAAGATCATACACAGAATAAAAAGTGTGAAGCCATCAATAGGGTAAATCTAAAAGTAGACGTTATGAAGTATATCAAAGTCAGACAAGATACAATAACAAATATCACTATTGCAGCATCTATTTTTTATGTCTAATATATATACAAATACGTATCTCAATAGAATAATGTAATATATTTCAGGATGTGAGGGCACTTGTAAAATCCCATTCTATACTATAAATTTAAGGACATAAGAAATTCTCTCTTATGTGAGATAAAACGTTAATTCAAAGTAATAAAGATTAAATTCTGTTCAATGTCCACTTATGTAATGCCAAGAAATTAAATTTGTAAGTTTAGTATGTCATAGCACCTCAACTTTATACTGAGATACAGCTAAGATACTGCTGTCTCAGCACTGTGTTTTGGGTTTAATATGCCTACAGAATCACAGAATCTTAGAATTAGTGAGGTTGGAAAGACCTCTGAAATCATCAGGTTCAACTATTAAGCAATCAGTGCCAAGTCCACCACTATACCATGTCCCTAAATACCACTTTTAAAAGTCTTTTAAATAACTCCGGGGAGGGTGAGTCCATCACTTCCTTGAGCATCTTATTGCATTGCTTGACTAGCCTAATCTTTCCTAGTGTCAAATCTGAACCTCCCGTGGTGCCACTTCAAGCCATTTCCTCTTGTCGTGTCACTTGTTACTTGGGAAGAGAGACTGACTCCCACTTCACTACACCCTCCTTTCAGGGAGTTGTGGAGAGCAACTCCTTTTCTCCAGGCTTAACACCTGCAGCTCTCTCAGCTGCTCCTCACAGGACTTGTGCCCCAGACTCTTCATCAGCCTTGTTGTCCTCTGGACTCATTCCAGCCCCTCAATGTTCTTCTGGTAGTGAGTGGCCCAGAACTGGACATAGGATTTGAGGTCTGGCTTCACCAGGACCAAGTACAGAGGGCCAATCACTGCCCTGGTCCTGCGGGCCACACTGTTTCTGATACAGGTGAGGATGCCATTGGCCTTCTTGGCCACCTGGGCACAGCTGGCTCATGTTCAGCTGCTGCCAACCAGCAGCCCCAGGTCCCTTTCTGCTGAGCAGCTTTCCAGCCACTCTGCCCCAGGCTTGTGGTCCTACAGTGCATTGTTTTAACCGAAGTGCAGCATTTGGAACTTTGCCTCATTGAACCTCATGCTGTCATTCTCAGCCCATCGATTCAGTCTGTCAAGATGTTTCTGTACAGCCTTCCCACCCTCTAGCAGATCAACACTCTCACCCAAATTGGTGTTGTCTGTGAAGTAATTGAGTTCAATTCCCAATCCAGAACATTGATAAAGATTTTAAACAGGACCAGCCCTAGTACTGAGCACTGAGAAACTCCACTAGTGGCCATCCACAAACGGGATTTAACTCCACTGACCACTGCCCTCTGGGCCCAGCCATCCTGACAGTTTTTGTGCAGTGAACAGTCCATCCATCCAAGCCATAAGTAGCCTTCAAGACAATCCTGTGGGAGACAGTGTCAAAGGCTTTACTAATGTCCAGGAAAACTACATCTAGAGCCTTTCCCTCGTCCACTAGGCAGGTCACCTGGTTGCAAAGACCAGGTTAGTTAAGCAGGACCTGACTTTCTTAAACCCATGCTGGCTGGGTCTCATCTGCTGCTTGCCCTGTATATGCTGTGTGATGGCACTCAGGATGATCTGCTTCAGAGATCAGAGGAGCAGGAAGGAGGCCACACTGACAGGCCTGTAGTTCTTTGTGTCCTCCTTCTGGTCCACCCTGTAGCTAGATATCCCATTTGCCAACTTCCAGTCAGCTGACATCACTCTGCTTAGCCAGGAATGCTGGTAAATAACTGTAAGTAGCTTGGTGAACACTTTCACCAGCTCTCTCAGTACCATTTAGTGGATTCCATCTGATGCTGATATATTTTTTAGTTGTCTTTTACAACAGTAACCATCTACCTGGGCTTTGGCCCTTCTAATTTTTTCCTTATGTAACCTCATGACATCCTGGTAGTCTTCCTGAGTTCCCTGCCTCTTCTTTCAAAGGTGATACCCTCCCTCTTTTACCCTGAGCTCCAGCCAATGCTCTCTGTTCAAAAAGACCAGTCTTCTGAACCAGTTTGTCTTTTGGCACATGGTGATGGCCTGCTCCTGCATCTTTAAGATTTCCTTCTTGAGGGATTTCTGGTCTTCCTGGACTCCTTTTCCCTTCAGGACTTTGGTGAAAATTCCAAGCTAGATGAACCATCATCCTTGTTGTTCAGTTCCACTTGCAAAGCCTCATTTTATGCCAGGGCAGGAAAAGTCACAGAGAAAATGTGCCTGTTGTTCTAGGCAGGAACTTGTTGCCGTTGCTCCCTCTCCCTTATATAACTGTGTTCAGCCAGGGGAAAGCAGACAGGGAATCCTCCATATTGTGCATCCTGTCTGCCTGTCAGGCCTGTCCCAGGGAAAGTAGGGTGAAATTCCAGTGCTCTCTCTCTTTAACTCTCTGTCAGTAATTGGGAGTTCCTCCACCTGGGTGCACCTCCCACAGGTGTGCTCACTCCTGCCTTCCACAGAGCACAGCCTGCAGCTGACTCCTTGGTGTCAGCATGTTCCCCCCAGAGCACTCTGGGCAGCTGCATCAGTCATGCTAGGTGCAGAGCTTAGAGAGACTAGCTTTCTGCCAGGCAGATGCTACTGCTTCCTGGTTGAGCTTGCAGGGCTTCAGTGCCCTTCCTGCATGCCCTGTGCCAGCTGCCATGCCATACCCTGACTCATAGTGCTCCTGAGGGATTATTTCATAGGTGGGGGCAGTGCTTGGTCACTGTTGCTTCTGGGCCTGCCCAGGTCTTCTAAGCCACTGCCACACAAGCTGCAGGCTCCTGGCAGCTCTCTTTGGTCCCCTGATATTTCCCTGGTTTGGGAAATCCCATTGTGCACTGCACCAGAAAGCTTCACTGCCATTTGTGCCAGCAGTGGAGATGCTCACCTCAGCGACCCATAAGCAATGTGAAACAACCAGCAAACTGAAATGCAATTCATTTGAAAGCAAATTCTTTAAAACGGGAATAATAAGCATAAGCTGGGCTGAACAGGCAAAAGATTAGTCTAGCCCCAGCATCCTGCCTGCCACAGAGCCTGTTAAAAAATACCTAGAAGAGTGCCTAGTAGCAAGGTACTTATTTAGTAGCTATTCCTCTGGTATGCATCCTAAATTCCAATAGATTTGGGACGTACAGTCAGATTTTTTATCTCTGTGTGCTGTAGCCTTAAAAGATTTTTGTTGTCTGTGAGTTTATCTAATCACTCTCTCAGTTCACATAATCTTCTGTCATTTATAACCTCCTGTGGAGACAATTTCCATCGTTTAACTATGCCCTGTGAGAAAAAAAAAGCCTCCTATTGTTTGTTTTAAATATACAACCTAATAACTTCATTTAATGCCTTTAGATCTAATATTACAAGGAATAACAATCATTTCTGGTTCACTTTCACCATGGCACTCTTACAAACATTATCAGACCTCCCTTGACCACCTGTTACCCAGACTGGAAGGACTTACCTTGTATAAGCTGTCCCATATTCTGAGAGATTCCTCTAGTTCCACTAGATCTGTTAGAGCTAGGAAGAGATCAGAACTGCGTACTGCATTCAAAATGTGGGCATACCGCAGACTTTTTTAGAGTGGCGTAGTCATATTTTCTGTTTTGCTATTTCCAAACCCCTGCTGAAAACTAATATAAACTGAAGAACACATCATGCGCTTGACATGCTCCAGCATCTCTGAATTAAAATATATGCATGAGTTTTCTCCAATGCATAGTCAATAGAAAGATGTTTGCTTATATGTAATTTTAGATATCATTTAGCTGTCTGAGATATCAAAATATAGTGCCAGCTTCTGATGTGAGTTATACTGAGGATATTCCATTGAAGTTGACAGGTCCAATCAATATACAGCATGCACTGACATGAAGTGGATTCATGACATTCCCTGAATACTATACATGCGCAGACAATTACTGCAACTGCTCTCATTATGTAATTTCTAGGAGATATATTCTAGCTAATAAGTTTCATGTACTAAGTAGTCTGTGTATAATTCAGATCAAGTAGTGTAATCCAAATTAATTGTATTCTTTATTTATTGCACTTTTAAAACATCAAGTAGCTTGAGAGCATAACAGAATGCAAATTACTTCAAAATGTAGGAAGGCTCTGTAGCAGTTTCTCTTTGCAACACTAGGTCCGACTAAAGGGAAAGGCATCTCAGATTTGGAGTTTTCAGCTAAAGCATGCCACGTCTATGTGACACACCACAGACAGACAGACAGACAGACAGACTTTTTGTGATATGCCTTTCATGCCAATGAGAGTTGATTCCGCTCTGCAAAAACTGCAACATTAATCGAATAATTTTACTGTGTATGTTTCAGACACATATACTTTGTTTTAGATACATATACTTTCAATATCCTAAGTGATATGGCATTGTAAACATCAAAAGTACTGCAAAGCATCTCTACCTCCATGTAAGCATCTCTACCTCTATGTGGAGATAGAAGGAAATAAGTATAGCACTATATTTGGGTGTATTTTCTTTTGAACATAGAAGTAATTTACCTTCATATCTTTATTTTGGCTTTCAGTCCTGGGGCTGATCTCTGCCTTATGTATGACTCAGGATGACACTGTCTCTCTATTTCAAGGCTTTCAGATGAAAGCTATATAATGTGGGTAGATAATTAGTGTATTAACACTGATTATTGTGGGACACATTTTTCAGTCCTTTTCTACCATACCTGAAGGCTGGAGACTATACCAACTTTGTCAGTGGACAGAAGACAAGCCCATTGTTACAGCTCTTGCACCTGCAGAGTATTGGTGCTGTTTCCCATCAGGAAGACACAAACAAACAAAAAATTTCTCAGGAGATGGAAGAGGATAGGCCAGCAATTTTTACTCATTTGTTCACACAGGCATTTTTTTGGCACCTAGTTAAGGCACATACTCCCCAACACCTCCTCTATCCTCTTTTTTTAGACTGTGAATAAAAACACTTGTCCAATCTCTTAACCAATTTATTCAGTTTTTAATGCCAGCAGTCAAATTTGTCTAAACACACAATCTAGCTGGCAGGTGACTTGCTGAAATGGATTTACCAGAGGAGTAAGAGGACTTAAATCATGTATTGTTCAGTGCAGAAAATTTTTCTGAGACTTCCAGATATGCTGTCATTACAAGTGCAAATTATTTATTGAGTTGTGAATGCATCGAACATCTTGTACATGTGCAGATTAAATTTGAAGCATGTCCACAGAATCCACCTGTGGGCCTTGTTGACCACAGTGGCCTCCTTTGCAATATATGCCCTCTTATTATTGAGTGGCCACAATCCCTAGTAAATAAAGCTCACTGTTCAGACGTGGCACAGTGCAGACCATCATTCTTTCCCCAGCGTCTGTTTTCATGTTATGTGCAGTGTGATGCACATGTCCTTCTTCCATGCCCTCACAGGCAAAGCCTCAGTGAAACCCTTTAGGTGTTATCTCCAGAGATTATCATCATCATCTGGCTTTTTTTTTTAAGCAACACTACCATTGCACAGGTGTGAAGTGGAGTTAAAAACAAAGCAGTTAGCTCTAATTTACCTTTCTGGGCAGTTGGTTTGTAAATACACTCAGGAAGACTCAGATGAGCAGTAGCTCACATAGCTGGACTCCAAAGAGGCTACATTCAAACCAATCATTTTGAGTTTGGAAGCTGAGCAGACACATTAATAAGTCCTTAGGTAATATACCTGACTGAAAGAGAAGAACCTCAGGGAAACACTTAACTTAGAAGACTCTAAAATGTACACTAAGGAGGTGTCTCTTACATCTCCTTTTAAGAGAGAGCCTCCATTTCCTAAATCTGTACTTGACTTTATTTGACTCTGTAACCACAGTGATTTTCCCACATCTTAAAATAAAAGTTAAAATTGTTAAGTTAAAAAAGATGCATTACTTTATAATGATATAGAAGATAGCTCTGTGAATTACAGAGTTTTCAATATACACCTTACATATACCAGCTTAGCAACATCTGGATTGTTTAGTTTTGGTTTTAACCAGATCATAAAAACTACCAAAAAGCATTGTGTTTAGCTGTATTGCATTACATATGCTCTTAGCTGGGCATATACAAAGTCACTGTGTCTCAACTGCTTGCTCAGATTTGTTGCACTGCCCCATTTTATTTAAGTTTCAGTTATTATATGAGATAGGGAGGCACCCACCACTCAATCCTTCATGTACTTTGCCAGACCTCCTCTCCAGTCACTGATTCTTAAATCCAGAGGTTTTATGAGGTTTATGTTAGACTGTTTTGGCCATCAAGTCTTTCTTCTAACATGCTCAGAAGAGCCTTAGCATTAACTCTCAACAAGGTACTTATGCAGGTCATCTCTCTGTTGTTCCTGACTGTGGCCTTTACTTCACAGTGAATTGGCTGATACATAAAACATGAACAGCACCTATGGGAAGACCTATACTCTAGGGTTTTTGTCTGATAGTTCAATGGTAAGAAAGCTCACCCAAGACAGAAGAGACTTACCCAAGGGGAGGCCTCATCTTTGCAAGATTCAGAACCATTTCAGGAGGAATGAATCTCTGTGCTGTTGGAATTAAATCTCCATGCTGTAAGAATGAAATCTCTGGGCTGTAGGACATTTCCGAGTAAGGAAGCTTCTCTAATTCCTTCTATTCACCATTAGTCCTGTTCTTTCCTAATGTAACTAAATATTGGTTATCAGAAAGGGAAAGACTGTTTACAGTCTGTTTTAAATTCTGTAGCTAAGGTTTTCACTGAAGAGAAAGTACCTAACCAAAGATGTTAAGCATCAGTCCCTACAACCCCTTGTCACCTCAGACTGGCTAATTACCATGTGTCTGATCTCAGTCAAGAGCCAATAGCAAGCTGTATGCCTTTGTCCTACTGAGGTATTTGTATCAAATGTGTTTTTAATGTGCAGCCTGATCACCAGTAAAAGATTTGGTGCAGGTTCAGTCAGGATGCATGCTAACTCACCAAAGAGAGAATAGGGAGATAAGGATTGAAGCAGTTGTTAATTGGCCATTCAGGTACAAAAGATAACATCTGATCTAACAGAGACATCTCTAAAGAAGAAAAAGAATACTTACTTTAATTAAAAGGGGTGGTCAGATAATCTCCGAAATAAGAAAGAAATCAATGCATTTGAAGAAAAAGAGATTAGATTTGTTTAGGCTTCTGGGAAAGACTTACAAAAAAAGGATTGGTTATAAAAAGCAAGTGTTTTACACAAGAAAAAGGACATAACCTGAGGCCTAACACGTAGAGAAAATAGAACTCTTTATAAACTAAATGTTTGAGAAGTCTTGCAGACTAGCAGCTGGATAAAAGGGGAGACATAATCTCCATGTCAGTAGAGCAAATTTCAGGGACTTTTTTTGTGTTATGTTTGTTTGGATGGTTGGTTGGTTTGGTTTTTTGGGTTTGTTGGGTTTTTGTGAGTTTTGGTTTTTTGGGGTTTTTTTTTGTTGTTGTTGTTGTTTGTTTCTTTCTTTTTTGTTTGGTTTGGTTTGGGTTTTTTTGTGTCATAAACAGTTGTAACTGTGTCCAGTTTTTTGATTGGTTGGTTCTTTTATCTCAATCTGGCTTGACTTAAGTTTGTTTTCAAAGTGTGAGGAGACAGGAAAAGGTCTTTACTTCTTTCTTTAAAATTGTACACTAAGGCAATTAATCTCCAATTGCCATAGTGTGCAGCATGCCCTTCAGAGAACCCATGGGTAACAGCTGTGGGATACACAGTAGGATTGTGTAAGAGCAGCAGGTGGTATCACAAGATACAGAGGAGGAGATGCTGACAGCTATGAGGGTTCTTAGTCATGCAGCTATGATATGAAGCAACAAATATGAAACCTGAGGATCTTCAGAGAACATGTAATACTGGTGTTTGAATGCTCAATCTGCAGAGTAACACTCAATGGAGCAGGAGCTGGAATTCATATGCCAAACCCTGTCTCCTTCCAATTTGGCTACAAAGTCCATGCTTTGCTTTACCTTCTGGCCCAATGCATAATTCTGCTTCAACAAGAAGGGGTGAAGGTACTCTCACACCAGAATGTACTGTAGTTTGGTGTTAGATCATCTGCTGCAAATTTGTGGCTATTCAACTCCCCTCAATAACAGCAGGAAATTGAAATAAATTTCCTCTTCTATCTCAGAACAATTAAGCTGTTAGATAAAAGGAAGACTCTCCACTGTCCATCTTCAAGGTGAACCTAACTCAAAATTTTGAAAGGTAGTGGTTAACATCTAGGTCCAAAGGAGATCTCAGCTGTCTTACGCATCACCACAGCAATGTGCATCATTTCAGTGTCCGACCAATTAACATATTTGTTTCTGCCGTTCTTATTTTGTGGCTTAATTTTTTTCCTACTTTTCCTACATTATTTCCTGGAGCCTAATCCAAAGCACGCTCTGAGGAGGTTGGACATATATTGTGGTTTTAGTTTTATCTGCCCATTTAATGTAGGATAGCATAGGATGTTGTGACAGTAACACTGATGGAAGCCAAGTCTCTTTTGTTCCCCTCAATTCTGTTTCACACCTGTTTCTCTGCCTTCTCATCATGCTGGCCTTGAAATTTGAACTAATGGTACTACACTTTATTGCTTGTCTTTTGGAAGAAACATTAACAATAGGTACTCCCCTCATACAGGCTTTGACATTCTTAATTTCCAGGATAAACTTCTGAGCCCCTAGCCTTTCCCAGCCTCTGGCAATATACAATTTACAAGGTTCATTTTTGCTAGGAGTCCCTGTGAATAATAGTACAGTATGAAAGATTTTGTAGGTTGATCAATTGGAAAACACTACATGACAATTTTTCCTTAGTTCACCATAAATTTACATACATATTTATAATCTAAACAAAAGAAGATAAAAGATTTTACTGATTTTGTGAGGAGTGTGCTGCATTAAGAGTATAGAAATTTGGCAGGAAAAAAACCCTTTTGCTTTCCAGCTAGTCCTCAGAGATCAGAGGGGCTGGGTGCAGCTAGGCTTACGTTCTGATTAAAACCAATTCAGCACTGTAAATTTACATTCAATGAGACATCAGATGCACCAGTAGTGTAGGTATCACTATCAATTGCAGATTCACAAATTGTGTGGTTTACCGGTTCAACACTGTAAATCTGGTCAGGATCAATAAGAACTTTCATGAACAGATTCACAAATAATGTGGTTTACTGTTTAAACCCTTCAAGTCTGATTGAGTCCAACAGGAACTTTCATGAACACAGATTCACAAATTGTATCATTTGCCAGTTTGACACAGTAAGTCTGGTTGGGTTCAATAAGAACTTTTCTTCACATAGTTTCTAGGAACTCAATGAGATTTCCTAGACAAGATAGGAACGGACAAGATAACCCAGAAGGGAAGTGAGGCTTCTTGTCTGCTCCAGTCGTTCTGGAGGTCCATGAGGAAAGAAGACGTACTTTTCAGAAATTCTAAGTAGATACCAACATTCTTTCATAATGGTGTACACAGGGGTAATGCCCAGGACTTCAACTGTGCTTTCTCTGGGCCATCTACAGACAGGGATAAAGCTCCAAAAAGTGATTGGTTTCCTTCTAGATTTTTAATGCACTGATATTCATCTTCTTAGGAGATTTTCTCTATAATTTTGAGACAGAGGGGAAAATGCTCTTGTTCAAATGCAATCCACTAGACTTGTTAAGATACAGAAATAGAGCTGAAGGATTGTTTATCCAGTGTTGTGTAAAAACATGAATGAATCTCATAAAGCTAATAATGATAAGTCTGTGTAGTAACAGTAGTATACAGAGGACCAGTAATCAAGAACTATGCAATAGGAGGCAGGAAACTTATAGTATTAGTTTCATCTTAGCTTTGTCATACAATTTATTTAGAATTTCTTTTCATTTTACACATTGATTCTCTTGCAGTATGCTAATAGAAGGGCCACTGTTGATTACAGCACAATTCAAACACGCGGTGTGCTAGATCATGCCCTAAACTGTATGGACAGAGAAATATAGGAATTAATAAAATGTTACTGCAAGCATTAGCACTCACTTCCATAACTCCCCTTTGATGAATCTTTTGTTTATAGTAGCCAAACAGATAACCAAGGCAATTTTTGATCCTTTCCCATGGAGCTTTCTGTAAGCTGCACATTATTAGAAAGTTAATCTACCAATGTATGTTTGTAACTACAGTGGCTCTGTTACATATTCTACTTTTTGGGGTTTAATATCTCACCTAGTTTAAATCATATTAAAATAAAACTTGGTTTCCAGCCCAGATGTACATTTGTTTAACAAAACAATTATCCATATAGGATTTATTTTTAATTTAAGGCCAGTGAGAAAATTAATTTTTCAAAGATTTCTATTTTCTTTGACAAAAAAAGAAATTCACAAGTATGTCTTTGAGGACAATTAAACAATTCAATGTCTGAATTGGAAAAGTGGCCTTAGTGTTCAGGAAAATGAACTCCCTATAGTATTCTGGTTGGAGATCCAATTGCAAGATATTCATCACCCAGTTTGTTCTTCTGATACCACACAAATTCAGACATTCTTTTTGGGACATTTGCAGTATTTTAGACATGTAGTCATAAGGAAGTTGGTTTTGTCCATTTTATTTCCTTTCGTTTCCACAATTTCCTGCATTATTTTTTCTAATTGTGGGAGGGGAAAGAATGCCCTATGTCATAATGACCTAATGTTAATCGAAATAACCGTTTCAGGGTAAACAATACTTTCTTAAACTGTAGTTTTATGTGTGACATTATTAAGGAAAGTGCGTTAATATCCACATTTTCTTTGTCTTTTTTTTTCTTTAAGGTAAATTGTATAAATAAAACAGATGTTGCCATATATTGCTGATAGGAATAAGACTGATCACAGAAGAAATTATGCGTGCTAAGAGTTAGGTCATGTCTCAGATATATAAACATGCTCAGCTGAAAGAAGTCTCCTGCATTGAGCCTTCCGTGTGATTTCCCTGGGATTTTAGGTCCAGGTGTAAAGAAGCAAGCAGGTGTTGGAAGGACTTTATCTTCACTAATGTGCCAGCTAGCGTATCTGAACAGGCACAGTGATATATATAACCTGCTATTCATAAGGGCCATGAGCTTCTTTCTTGCCTTTTGCTAGGCTAAAAAAAATCTGATGTCTGCATTTTCTGTGTGCTTCTTATCATTTACTGAGAATGGAGTTGGAATACCAAAGTCTGTCCTAAATGGAAAACAGCCCCTAGCTGAACAGGAAAAAAAAAGTTTAGAAATGTACGTACACAAGAATTAAGAAGAATTAACATAATCTCAGCAGAAATAATAAAATTTCTTAACTTCTGTGTAGTTTGCTTTCTACAAAACTGTAATTAAATACTTGAATAACTTCTTGCTGGTATTTAAGAAATATAACTTAATGGTCAAAAAGCTTTTTTACAAGAATTAAGAAGAATTAACATCATCTCAGCAGAAAAAATATAATTTCTTAACTTCTGTGTAGTTTGCTTTCTACAAAGCTGTAATTAAATACTTAAATAACAACTTCTTGCTGGTATTTAAGAAATATAACTTAATGGTCAAAAAGCTATTTTATTCTTATTTAACCACAGTTATCAACTATGACTCAAAGAGGCTACCATCACAGATGTATAGCAAGGTGTTAACTCTTTGCTCATGACAACCAAAACTTAGTTGCTAGTCTGGGAAAAAGTGTTAGCTTAAGTGTCGTTAGCTTCCTTTGTCTCACAGAATCTCCATTAAAAATTTTAAAATCTGTCATTTGAAAAATATTTCTTCAAAATAAATTAATAGAGAAGACAGTGCATGGTATGAAGTCCTTTATAAGGTGAGTGGCTTTGATAATAAAATCATAACTGATTTTTTTTATATAAGGAAGTTAAAGTAAAAAAATGCAATTAGTGAGGGATATATGTTATTAATTATAAAGAAATCAATAGTAAGTGGCTAACCATATCATGAGACCAAGACAAATAATGCAAAATAAGGGAAACAGTTGCTAGAGTATCAAATTGTGGGTGATTGTCAGTCTGTCAGATAGGCAGTTGTGTCTGTGAGTCAATTTTTTTGTTTTACAAAGATTCTCCTGTCCTCTAAACCACATTTCCATTCTGATATCTGAGGTAGTTATATCATTGTTTTCAATAGTGAGCATAATTATGCAATATTGCATAATACATTTTCAAAGAGTAAACCTCACATTTTTCCTTCTATATCATACACAATTAAAATAATTTTCTGTACATCATTTGGCCGTAATTTTTGTTGCATAGAGCTAAGACTTTCACCTTAAACTCTGAAAGGGACACTCCAACATTCCACTAGCTGTAAGACTACTTGGAGAAGGGCATACTTACAGGTAAATATTGGAGCTGAGGGTATTTTTGGTGCATATGCCATATTAGCCACAGATCCATAGGCCCAAATTAAATCCTATTTAGGCTTTTTCCACCTACTTCCCTGATCCCTCTGCTTTTTTTCCCTGCCTCAACTGCAGGATGACACAAGATCTGCAGTGGTAAATCTATGCTTCTTGGGAATTCCTTTGATTTTATCATGGGAATTCTGCCAGGTTGATTAAATCATCTGTGGTTCAGTAGAAGAGTGCAAAAATTGCCAATAATGGGCATGAACCTACATCTATATTTGCTACATATTTTCAATTCAATAGTTTCCCTTGATATAAATAGAACATGTGTTAATAGTACCTGTCACTCCTTTATAATTTTCTGCATAACAGGAAAGATCCACAGGAATAATAGGTGCCCTTTTGCATATTCGTATGATAACCCTAAATGTTAGACACATAGTCAAAGAAAAGCACACCAAAAAGGAATGAAACTTCTAAGTATGGGATAGGTTCTGATTAGACCAGAACATCTGCATTGTAAGAGGGATAGATCATAAATGGAGGACTTCATAAAAAGTGTTGCATTGAGATATACTAAATGCAATATATCCATTTTAATTCCATATATCCATTCCTTATTTACTTTATACGTAAAACCAAATTGTTGCTTTATTTCAACAAATCAAAATTACCAGCATCTCTGAGTGAATTAGTAATCATGCATTTGCCGTTCTGCTGGCATAACCATCATGCAACACATTTCAGTTACACTTTTCTTCTGGTCCTGATTATTACTCCATCTCCTTCATGGACTTAGTGTAACATTCTGTGCAGCTTCTGTTAGCTGTAATTTCAACAGGCTTCAAACATATTTATTAATGAGGCATTTTTTTCTTATTAACTGCACTGGTTAGAATAGAGAGAAGGAGCTTATTTAATGACTGAATTTTCATCTGCAACATATACAAACATAATGCTGTTAAGCAAAAAATTGAAAAAATTAAATCACTGAAAAAAATAAATAATAAAATATAAAACCTGTCCATATTGGACTGACTCTGCTCCTGCCATGTCAATTGGTGTCTTATTTTTGAATCCAATCAGACTGCTTTGGTCATTTCAGACTGCTTTTGGACATTCTACAAAAAATTTCAGTTGTATTGAAGAAGTTTTGCAAAATTTGTAGTGTATTTGTAGCTCATCTACTCTGTGACTGGAAATTTGTATTTCTAGTGACTTGAAGAGCTGAATGAGGCACTCTAAACCTGCTGGACTGCCCCTGATTTATAGTAATTTAAATATAATTGCAGTTTTAACAGATTCTTTGTTTTAAACTAAACTGGTGTTTGTGATTTTATAATTAGAATTTGTCTAACTCTTGTGCATTGGACACCATCTGCAAGGATTTAGTGCTAACTGGATGTATTGTGTATCCAGTGCTTTTCAGCATAGACTGAATTCAATTTATTAAATCTTATTCTCAGGATGAATAATACCATCCTTTTGTTTTCAAATATGTCAATTTCTCTTAAGCTATCAATCCTCAATATTTAATCAGCAAAGATAAACGCATTTCATTTGGCCCTAACTGTGTGTCACAATAAGAGAAGAGACAGGAAAGCTAATAAAATAAATTCTTCAAGTTTTCCAGAAGATAATGCTTCTGAATTTAAAATATGTAACTATATTTTTCAAAGGGGATGTTGATTTAGCCTGTGGCTCTCTGAAAGACACAATTTGCAAGGGAAAGCTAATAAACTGCTTTAGTGGCTTGAAGAATTGGTGATTTTCTCTCAATTGTTTCCCCTCAGTCACTGTTTGTTTTGTTTATTATAGGATTCTGTTTCGAAGACAATAGTATGTAAGGGTTACATCTGGTGTGTTCAAAAACTAGTGGCACAAAATGCTGAGGTGGCCTGGGTTGAGTTGCACACTGAGAGCAGGCTTGGGATAACAAATTGCCTTTGCATGAGGGCCCTGGCATATAGAATCACTTACAGAGGTGTGTTGTCAAGGCAGGAGAGGTGACACAAGGGTGGTCACAGGGACTGGAAATTATTATTCCCCCACTTTGTTTCTTCGACCTTTATTTTTCTTTTTTTTTTAAGTCATTTAGTGACCTGAGGTGAAATGGACAGGAATTGACAGCACACATGCTGCTGCTGGCAGCAGAGTCTCTGCAGTTGCTTCTTGGACATGAAAGGAGGGGAAAAAAAGATGAAAGAAACCTAGTTGTTCTCTAAATATAACACATGTAATGATAATATGTTTGCTGTAGTTGAAACCAACCCCTTTTTCCTGTAGACATTATTTCCCTCCCCACTGCAGTTCAGGAAAAAGGAGAAATGATTTTTTGTCTCTCCCTCTCCTTCTTCTTGCTTGCACAAAGAAAACGTGGGTTGATACCATTTTTATTGTTCTGCTGGGGTGGGTTTCAGACCTCGCATTAGCATATTGAATGTCTAATTGAATTCGGGGGCTGTGTTAATCATCTTGTTTTGTTTAGGGGTGGTTGGTGAAAGGTGCCAGCAAACGTTTGCTTTGGCTTGGGGTTAGCTTGGTGCTGCCACCCCAAGAAAAAGAATCGAGAAGGGGGAGGGAGCCGGGGAAAGGCGAGTTGACTGAGTGATGTCTGGAGGGCGAACTCGTGTGTCTCTTTGGTGATGTGTGCTGCTGTACTGAAATCCACCCCTCTGCTGGAGCTAAGGCAAGAGTTGGAGGCATCTGATGCTGCCGTTTCCAGGGTGAAATTTCTAAGGCTGATAGCTAAAAACAACAACCAAAAAAAAAAACCCCAAATCCTCATCAAAAATAGCAATCAGAACAGAAGATCCAGCATCTCCCGGTCCAACTGGCATAACCCAGACAGACGTTTGAGAACCACATGCTTTTAACCTAGCCACACACACGAAAAGGGGGGGTGGGGGGGCGGCAAAAGAAAGGGACCAAAAAAGGCACTGCAACTACCGAACATCATATTTCTCACAAAAGGCCAGAAACTGAGCCGGTAGGAAACGAGAAGGGGAAAAAAAAAAAAAGAGAGAGAGAGAGAGAGAGAGAGTGAGAGAGGAAAAGCCTCCCCCTCTTCCCCCGATGAGTTTTTCGCAGTGCTCTGGTGAGGCTCGGAGGTGGCTGGCAGCGCAGGGGGCGGCTGCTGCCACGGCTGGCGGGGTTCCGCGCAGCAGCGCCCGGCGCTCAGCACCGCCGCCCGGACAGCTCCGCGCCCTGCCCGCCCTGCCCCACAAGTCCGCGCCGCTGTCCGGCAACTCCGCGGCGCGCTCCTCGTTGCATTGTCTCCTCGCGGAACCTTACGGCCGTCAGGCGTAATTACCCCCATTTCCCCCACCCCCTCCTCTCTCTCTCCTTTGCAGGAACGACTCTTTGGGAACCTGGTCCACCCAGGGATGTAAAACTGTGCTTACCGATGCATCCCATACGAAATGCTTATGTGATCGTCTCTCTACCTTCGCCATTTTGGCTCAGCAGCCTAGAGAAATAGTAAGTAACAAAGAAGGGGGAAAAAAATCCGGTTTTAATGCAAAAGGGAATGCGGGGGGACTGCGGGGGGAGGGGGGAGCTGGTCCAGCTTTCCTCTCAGGTATATTGCAGGCGTTGCATTGAGGAATTGTTAAATATTGCAGGTAGTCAAATATTAGTCTCCTGGTGTCTACAGTGTCTCAGATAAATGAATTCCAGATTCTGTGATATAACTAAATCCTAGTGAAATTAGCATGCTTTCGAACTCTATAATTTTTTTTTAGAGAAAGCCTTGTAATTGGGGTGCAAATGTGTAGAAAACTTTTGTATTGAACAATTAAGGGAACGTACAGGTCTCTATTATTGCTCTTGGTAGGAAACCCCTTAGATACTGTAGTTAAACAGATTGCAGATCTGCATTGGGCATTTTCAGCACAGATTTTCTATGTAGTCTGTTGATATGATGTAAGAAAAATAATCAAGTTTTCATGAGAAAGAAGGAACATTAAGTGTATAAGCAGACACTCCCAGTATTATTGAATGTAAAAATAGCTGAAAAGCAAATATTTGTGAAGTTATCCTGCTAAAGCATGATTTCATTTTCCTGATTTTGGAAACATATGAGCAGATTCTTCTTAACAGCAAAGTAAATCTGTTTGGAAAAAAAGTGGTTTAAATAAAATACTACTTTCTGCCTGAGATCTGGCCTAAAAGTACATGTGCCTTATATCCTATTTGTGTGACAAAAGCTATCTTGATAAATGTAATTTACAATACATCCCTGAAGCTTAACAATCATTTTGGTAAACCATGCATGATATCCTTAAAACTTTAAGATCTATTTTTTCTATATGTATTAGCAATATTCATGTGTATTTCAGAACATGAGCACATATACATAGAGAGGAAAAAACTGACCTGGTATCTGAAGATAATAATTTTCCTTACAGCAGGGAAAACTAGTTTCTTTTCAAGGTCATTCATTTATTTTCATTTTTTATTTTCATTATTCTTTTCAAAAAATGAAATAATTCTAAATTTGTAGAGTTTTTAATGGAAGGCTTATGATACTGTTGCCATAGATATCCTGCCATTCCTTCTAGGCAGTCATAGGCCCAAGGAAATTAAGCATGTGAGAATAGTGGATTGAAGTCAAAGTTATTAGAAGTCAGAAAGTTTGGACATTCTGCAACAAGCATGAATCAAATTCTGGGTCAAATTACTGGATGATCTTTAATATATTAGAGTGAAACCAAGCTGTTTGTTTAATGCACAATTCTAAATATTGCTATTTCTGAAGAGAAATACATCTTTTAATTAATGTTAACTGGAAAGTTGTTTAAACTTGTGCTAACATTGTAGTCTCCTGTTACATTGTAATATTACTAGTTTATTTCCCAAAGTATCGTGCAAATATTACAAGGTATTTTAAAGCTCAAAAGCCTCTGAGGAATATATGAAGCCGATCTCAGAGTTATGTATGGATCAGTTGTGGAATTAAGTTGATTTCTTCATAAGTAATATTACTGAAACTATCTGTGGCAGTTTGTCTGCTTTTAATTTTGCTTTTCTTGCTTTTTTTCATTTGACTTGTTGGTTTTATTGCTGGAGGATGTTTTTTCTTCATGGTTGTCTGTTGTAACTTGCAGATCATGGAATCATCTGGCACACCCTCAGTGACCTTAATAGTAGGCAGTGGTCTTTCCTGCTTGGCCTTGATCACTCTAGCAGTTGTCTATGCAGCATTATGGAGGTATGTAATGGGTTGAGACAGCTAAATGTAAATACATTGCTATATTTAGTTGAATTGCATTTTGAAGAGAGCATTAGATCCCACATTTATTTTTTAGAAAGTTAAATAAAAGAAAAAAAAAGACGAATGTAGTTCATGCTTTGATGCCTAAATTTGCTGATGTGATTGATGAGTTTTACTGTCTTGGCCTGATAGTATAGCCCACTCTTCTCTTTCTCCTCTTCAGTGTGAATGATGTTGCTCTTTTGGTGGGGTATTCATAGTGCTAAATGAAAAGAGGATTCTTATAAATAATATATTTCATGTGAGGCTTCTGGCCTATGCCTTTAACTGCTTTTCTCCCATTTACATTTTGAAACAAAACTTATTTGTGATAAAATAAGCATATCAAAGTTGCACATTTAGGGAAGTGCAGTCAAGTGATTTTGAGTATATTCACATCAGTTATAAGTTTGAATAAAGACCACAAAATTAAATAGTCTTAAACAGTGAAGTGGTACATTCCAGTGCAGATCTTCTTTCCATCCTGAGTTTACAACTTTTTATAAACAACAAGTTTATTAAAATATTTTATTTACTTAAAAGTGCAATAAATACTTATGGAGCAAATTAATTTGAGAAGTAATGAGGAATAGCATGATGTCTTAGTGCAGAAGAAACTCAAAAGTAAGATGAAAAGTCATGCAAGGTAATAAGTATTTTTAAAAAGTTAACATGGATTCTCATTTAACTTTTTTCAATAATAAAAGAAAAACAGAGTTTTATGAAAGTACTAAGAAACAAGGGGATGAAATAAAAAAATTTTGCACCTATTTCTCTATCGCTCTTATGTACCACAGAAACTCAAAGTATTGGAAATATATATAATTATTAAGAATATCTAGTTATATAAGTTATGATAAAATACTGTAAAAATTATCAATTCTTGTCTGTCAAAACTAAGAATGAGAGTATTTCAGGATATAATTCCCATCTGAAGAATTATAGTGTTATTTTTGCACTCCCTGATATATTTAGCACTTGGATAGAAATACTGTCATGCTCAGTGGAGCTGGTCTACTCCATTGTTTAAATTAGATGTAAGAAAGAAATTCCTTATTGTGAAGAACAGGTTGTCCACAGAAGTTGTGGATGCTCCATCCCTGGAAGTGTTCAAGGCCAGGTTGGATGGGGTTTTGAGCAAATGGTCCAGTGGATTGTGTCCCTGCCCATGGCAAGGGTTTGTAACCAGATGATTTTTAGTTCCCTTCCAACCCAAGCGATTCTATGATTCTGTGAACTTCTAAGCAGAAATTCATAACATAAATGTTGTTTATTATGGCTTAAGTCAGTGCTGTGAGCTCCTGCTTGCACTGTATTTACTCAATCACTAATGCCCTTTGTAGTCCATGGATGCTCAGTGTTGGGAATTGGCTCAGGTGAATCAAAAGTTAACAAGTTAGAAAGTAGCATCATGCTGTCTGTGTGAACAAAGGCACTGGACTTTCTGTATTTGTTTGCGAGTACATAGAACTAGCCTTAAGAATGTTGCTATATTTTAAGGAAGAATGTGGATTGTGGTATCAGGGTTGCTCCATCTATCTAAAAAATATAATGCTGTATCACTCAATATGCGAGCAAAAAGGACTACAATTAATTTCATGTCCGAAGTTCAGCATTTCTTGTGGGTTCAACGGCCTTTTTTATTACTTCCTCAGAGTCAACTGTGGGAGTACAGCTCAGGAGGAGACATCAATATTAACTGAACTCCAGTGAAAAGCATATAGTAGAGGCCATAGAATATATAGAGATATGGCATGGTCTTACGAGTAACTGGGCACCCTTAACTTTCATTTATTTTAGTAGTCAACATTTAGTGTCGACAGCTCTAAAAATCAAGTCAGAAAGGTACTTTGCTTGCAACCATAATCATTCTCTTTCTGTCCTGTAGCATATAAAAGGGTGTATACAGAAAAATGTGAACCCTTGAATCTTGAAAGGAAATATGTGATTAGACTATCTGACTTTTTCATCTTAAACATATTTGGAAAATGAATATAAGAAGTTTGCAAGAGTAACTGTGATGATTGCTGCTATAATTTAATCTTTCTGTATACGTTTGGCTATTTCTTGGTATTCAGTCTTATGAAGATATTATGGTACTATTGAAACATCAAAATTAATGTTATCCCAATAATGTGTTTCAAAATTCATTGCCATAATATCATCCACCAACCTGCATCTTATTTATGCATCATGGACCAAATCTTCTGTTTATGTAAATCCCCATATTTTTGCTGAAGTTAGTAATTATGAGTGGTCTGTGCCAGCTGTGGATATTCCCAGGGACAAGCAGAGAGCATAAGAAGTTCCTGACATGAATGCATGTAAGCCCATTATTATCAGTGTGGTGCTAGAAGAATGTTGCCAGCAGTTTTCAAAAGAATCATTGGTAGATAATTTTTTTTAAATATACCTAGATTCTAAGAGGAAATTGTGGAATATCTATCAGAATATCATAGTTCTGATGTTTGTATTCTGATAGCTCTCTAATACTCTTTCTGAGCACATGAAAGGAATCACCACTCTTTCAGAGTATCTCCAATATTTAATTCAAGAACTAAATCAAAGCTTTGTTTGGCTTACTAGTTGTTTTCCTTTTAGAAAAGTTGTACCCTCTCTTTGTTTACTTGAACAGGTACATCAGATCTGAGAGGTCCATAATTCTAATCAATTTCTGCCTGTCCATTATCTCATCAAATATCCTTATCCTGGTTGGACAAACTCAGACACATAACAAGGTATGAGATGGATTATATTAAATTTTCCATTAAAGATTAATATCATTGTTTTATTCGTGTTTAGCTTAAAATAATTACATCCATTTAGTCCTATACTCATAGGATTCGGTGGTTTTGGTAAAATATTAAGAGACAAGGGAAAATATTTATCGTCTTTCATAGTCTTTTTTTCCCTTCCAAAAATCCCTTTTGGTATTGTTCCCTCTAGATAAGCTGTGCTCTGTGTGGTAGACTTGTGTGTTTTATAACTAAATTTCAAAGCAAAAAAGTTCAAAGGCTCAACATCAAAAGCACAAATTCTGCTTCATTATAATAGTTGTAATAGGATTGTGCTACAGTGTTTTTGTCTTTTTATTAACACACTGGTACTCGAAAGGCAAGTAGAAATTGCTTAGAAGTTAGAGCATGATTGTTGAAAATGTGCAGAAACAGACATCATGACAAGCTGTAGAACAGTTAGATCTCTAACTGATGTAGCTATAAGAAAGTAATAACCCTGCATACCTTACTTAGTGATGTATTGCTGATTTATTAATAATCTGCTCTCTGAACATCATTGTCATTTGTGCCTCTCCTGTAGAACTGCAGGCTTGCCACTGTTTTGAGGAGTCACCCAATGCCTGGTAATGCTAGGCAACTTGCACAAGTGGCAATAAGTGATTGCTTAAAATTAACCATCACTACGTGATTGCTTGGAATAGAAAACAGTATGTAGTTGGTTGACTGGGCAATATGTGATAGAATGCTGTTAAGTTTAGGAGTAAGCAAGTGTTTGCAGAGTAGTTCTTTTTCCCTCTGTGTTAAACTACTTAATGCACCGCTCATCTTAATTTTTCTAATATCAAATGAAAGAATGTTCATCATCTGCTATAAGGGAACTGATGTTTCTACAACACACCTGTAATTAATCATTTCTTTTCAAATATGTACTTAGCGGTTTAGCTGCCAGAAGTCTCATAAATTCAATGCAAGTCACATAGATGTACTTTGTAAAATATATCCAAACCAAGCATAGTTATTTCCAGCAGATAATGTAACATAATTATTGAAATTAGGATATTAATATGCTTTTCAAGTCTTGAAGGTGTGTAGAGGTACAAATAAACAAAATATAGATTTCCAGAAGAAACCCATGTAACTCTTACATATTTTATTCATGGGGGGAAAAAGCAATGTCCCAGGAACTTCAGAGTACCAGAGTACAGAAGATTAATCCTCCCTAGAGTTTCAGCACTAGCATGCATAGTCATATAAACTATTTTATTACGCATTTCAAGAATAGATATGGTTCAGTAGCTGCAAGTTCCTAAGTACATTGCCACTGTAGAATCAGAGTCTGAGGGCTTCAGAATAACTGTGTTGGATAATACATTTCCTAGGTATGCTAGCAGCCTTTCTCTGATGCTTGACTCAGGAAACTCTGAACTAAAACCCACCCTTAATCGAGTTCCTTTCTATTAATCTCCTTGAGCTTCCTCACTTCTACTTCCTGAGCTCCTCAAAGTACAGAGATATCACACTGACATATTTCTGAGACCAACAGACCCAAAAATTCAGATTTCAAAGAAAATAATAGAAAAAAACACATCATAAAGTTTGTATTTTTAATGTACCGTCTGAAACAATTACTGCAAAATACCACTTCTTGCTGCATTAGTCTTCTTTTTGAGTCCACATCTTGCTTTTGATTCACCTACCAACCAGGAACTTCTAGCCAGGGAGCACCTCTAATGGATCAAAGGCAAAATACATTTTTTATGTGCAGCAAGGCATTCCTCATTACAAACCAAAATTATTTTTATCACAATGTTGACTGATAGTTGAATCTACTTTAGCTTCAAGAGGCTGGCCTGTGAATGCACCACCAAAAAAATGGCCAGCTAAAGCCACTGTTTAGTTAAAATTTATCCAAATTAAAGCAATCAGATCTGGATATGACTTCACGGTGTTTGTAAGTAGGGATATATTTAGGCATCAGATGTGTTTGATTTAAGGCATGATTTTTTTTCATTTTCAAGATCATATATGACCCCAAGAAGCCAGGGTGGGATTTTTTGTCCATACAGCTAGATTGCAATACTGGCATCTGTAGGAAAAATTATGTCTTCATTTTGCAGAGCTGGAAAACTAAATCTGTTAATGGAAACTTTAGAAAGAAAATCAGGTCCTGACCTATGATTTAAGATTAAAAACATTTTACACTTTTTTCCGAGATTTTATTATTTACTAGAAGTGAAACCATATGAATTTTTAGTGTTTATTAATTTGGGGAGAAATCTTGGGAATATTTTATTAAGACTATAATATTCAAATCAGCAAAAATTATTTGCTGAATAAAGGCTGAAGTAGAGTTTTATGGCAAGATGATGAGCTCTTTTTTTAAGTGTATTGGAGAACATTTGAGAAACATAATATGCCAAGTTTGAGTTTGTTTACTCTGTTCCATTCTCATTCTTTTGTTTATACTACTCTTGTGTTATTGGAGAGCCTAATTAACATCCACATGATGATGTTAATATTCACAGTGCTGAAGCATATCCCTTTTTTCTATGCTTAAGTTTTGCTCTGAGTTTAAAGTGTCTGTAGCTCTATATTTGTGTCATTTCCTTTTGGAGCAGGTCCTTGGAAATGTTGTCAAAGCTGAATTCCAGTTTAAAGTTGAACAGTATGTAAATTAAGAATACCAAAGACGTACTTATAGCAAACAGCATATTGTTGATTTGTGTGCAGTTTGTGGTTTCCTTTATCTGTATTAAACACTTCACCAACGACTTTTATTCACTTCAATGCTATTTAATCTCCAGGAAATTTCTGTGGCTCATTTTAGTACACCCATTGACATCTATGACAAAGAAAAAAATACTGAGTGTCTTGGTCTAGATAAGTGCAGATTTTTGTTATTTTCTTTCTATTCTAAATAAATCATAGATATTCTAGTCAGTTAGGTTTAGCTCTGCTCTTTGAAGGCTGAGTATATCATCAATGTTTTTCAAAAGCTTCTTTTAGTGAAAGCTAAGTGAGTTTGAATATTACATTCCCTTTGGTTCAAATAAGTTCTCTCTTTTTTCAGTAAAAAAAGATCACCTCCCATGGGCAGAAGTGGACAAAATATTTGCTGAGGACATATAGAAGGAATTTACATTCTTTCAAACTACAACAGATTTTCCATTTCTAGTATTACCTGTTTAAAAGTGATTTTTGGTCCGTTTTCAGTAACCCAAGGGTACAAACAGTAGAATAGAGGTCTAGGTCATGGATCTTTTCAGCTTGTTTTAGAGTAGTTCATGATGGAAATCATGGAGGGGAGTTTCTCTTGGAATATTTGGATTGGGATGGCAAAACAGCTTTTGTCAACAGAAAAGCTTTGCCCCTTTGCTCCTTCTTAGAAAAACATGTTGTGCATTTTGTTTAAGGACACAGCTGAGAAATGTTCTGCTTTTTTCATTATGTTTCCCCAAACCTTTCAAAACACAAAACTTTATTCAAAGCTTTCTTAACGTTTCAGACTGTGTAAAAGATTTCTGTTTTGTCAGATCCTCTTTTGAAATACAAGTCACTGAAGGCTGAAATTACAAAAATATTATAAAATTAATTATGTACCTAGTTTAAATATAGTTGGTGTTATACTATGCATGAGAAGCATATTAATTTACTTTAGTATTTCTTTCTGTCTCTTGTTTTCTTTCCGGTGTTAAATGTTAGTCACATAGTCATATTTAAACTTGACAACATGAAATTGCTAGACTTTAACAACTGATTAAGTTTTAACTCTGAAATCAGGTCTCCTGAATTAAGGCAGGGTAAAACTTCTCATTTATAACCTAATTGCTCAAATATCTGTTATTTGTGAGATGTCCCTACTATCTACAAAGGCATTAAATATTTACTTTGAAGAGAATGACAGGTATTTTTAGGAAATATCTATCAGTGATTTGTGGCTTTCACTGTATCATAACTCTTCCTATATTATGTGTCCTAATGTTCTTCTTGCCATCAAGAAAAATGGCTGTATTTCTTCTATATGTGGACCTTTAACGCTTAAGCTATAAACTTTTACTGTGCTTGTGATCCCATTTAATGAGTAGATTCTCTACCCCCCATAAGTTATTGATTAATATTATGTGGATCTTTTTTCATAAATTCTCTTTCCTTTTGTATACATCCAGAAAATATCCTGGTTTTTTCACATTTTTTCCCAAACAAAACCACATTTGCTGTTTGATATAAACAATTCCTTTATATCTATTTTTTCCTGTGAAGTAAACAAAGATAAATACAATGTGAAATAAACCATAGAATTCCCTATACATATGAGAAAAAGTTAATTATTTTCTATATGATCCAATTCTGACTATAATTAAGGGTTCATTGTTGAAGTTTGGGTCACGTGTGAGAAAGTGTCATATTTTTTAATATTTTTAAAACATATTTATAAAATGCCATAAAACTCAGTACATTCTGTTAGCCATGGTCGGGTTTCTGTGTGCCTGCCATGGAAAGAATAAGGAAGATGTTAAGGCAAGATTTATTAGCCCTGATATTCTGTGTCATCCATGTTTAATTGCAATATTCAGTTTATTATGCTTACTATTATATTTTGAAATTCATCCCTTAGACCATACTTCAAAAGTGTATGAAAAAGGCCTGTCGTGATTGCCATAAAATAAACTGTCAGTAGCCTGACATTGTAAACAAGCAAAACCCCATAAAAATGTGTCAATAATAAGATTAGAATGTTCACCAAATAGGCTGACTGGACAAAAATAACCTACTTTTAGCATTTTTTTAATAGAGGTGTTAGGTTGAAAGAAACACAAGTAGAAGTGGAAAGAAGCTGAGAAGCCACAGCATCCCCTTCCCATGGCACTCTGAAGTAGCTGACTGTGAAACTAGAGCTCCCTCAGGTTTTGAGAGACGGTGGGTGGTGGGATCCCCTGAGAAACCTGCAAATGTTCAGGTGATACTAATGCTGCCTCTAACCACACGCCTCTTGCCCCATATCTGCCACTGACTTACAGATGCAGGCATCGTGGCAATATATCTCCTAGGAAACAGCGGGGGAGACCTCAGAGCAGATGGAATGAACAGAGAAATGATGCTAACACAGCATTAAGGTTGTGTTAGAAAATCAATGAGGAAGTAGGGAATTCAGTATGTCAAGCAGTAGCACTCCATATTTCAAGTCTTTCTGTAGAACTTCAAGGGAATACCCTCCCTTTAAGCAGCTGAAGCCCAGGAAAATATATTCTGCCAATTTTGTCAGTATCCAACTTCCAAACTAACATACTCTGCTGATAGTCATCTTTTTCTTTGTGTAATAGCTTTTTGAACAGCTGACCCAGAGAGTCTCTGGTATGGGTCATCCATCCCAGAAACACATCAGTAAATAGGTCAGGAGTCAGAGTGTACTGCACCACACACATCTGTCTGCTGTGTGTTTAGAAACTCAGAAACAACCAAAGGGAGAAAAGCCAACTCAACTGAATAACTATTACAGAAGTAGGTCTGTTTAAGCAACGCTGTTTTACCATGCCAAATTCTGACAAAACCTGTTAACATCAGCTGAATTAACTACCTGCTTTTAGACTCTCAAGAGAACCTCTGGGAGCAGATCTTTCTTACCCAAGATCACTAAACATTGTCAGTCATGTTACTGTTACCTGCCTCGAAGGAGAAGGTAACATTCTTCTCAAAAGTGCCTGTCAGACTGTTTCTCAAAATACATCAACTTTATAATTCAGTTTTCTATGTCTAAACAAAACAGACATTTTGATTGTAAGCAGGTTACAGGAAAGAAATTGGTTAGCTATTAGGAGCATGTGTTCTCTGTCTCCGATCCCCAAAACCTTTTAAAAAGCTCTTTGAACTATTTTAGAATCACAGAATTGATCAGGTTGGAAAATCTGTCCAACCTCATTCTCAAGGTAGGGTCAGCTGTTAGGTCAAAATGGGTTGCTCAGGGCTTTATATAACAGTCAAGTCTTGAAAACCTCCAGGTGTGCACACTGTACATCTTCCTCGGGAAATGATCACCTGCTTGACTGTTTTTCCATATATCTGGTATGGACCTCCTTTTTTTTCTTTTTATGCCCACTGTCCCTTGTCATCCCACTACACATCCCTGTGAAGATCCTGGCTTCATCCTGTCAGTGGCCTCTCTATAAGCACTGACAAATTGCTCTTAGATTCTGTTAGCTCAGGCTTTCCTGAAGTAGCTCTCTGCCATCCTACTCTTCCCAAAATTGTGTGGTTTTTCCTCCTAGATCTTCATGGCCTGTTTAGCATAGTTTTTTCTCCTCTAGCATTCACCCCCACAGCCCTAAGGAAAATAGCTAATTCTCTAACAAACACCTGTTTGAATCATTTCAGATGGTCTGTTGATGACTCCAGTGGCTATTTTTGGGCTTCACACCTCTTTCACCCCTCTTTTCTGCCTATTTGTTGAATTTCAGTGGAAATAGAAAGTAGTCAATAGGAAATAGATCAATCTACAAACAGTTAAATGTTCATGTCTTTCACTTACATAATCTTACTTTAAGAAAGAGGAAACAATAAACATTTCTATGCAACAATAGTAAGAATTATGGAAAAATGGAGTTACCATGGCAATTGACATCACAAGACTAAAGGGCTTAATTAATAATAACAACACCACCAAAACCAACATTAAGTTACTTGGTTATTTTCATTCTAATATGAAAGTTGAATTTCCAATGTATTTTCATATGTGAATTACCCTTTCTAGGAATCTAAGCATAGAACACCTTTGTCACATGAACCCAAATAGATACAGAAACAAAGGAAGATATTTTTGTATAGGTTTCTGGTAAAGTAATACCTCAAAAATCACAACTTTGAGATAAATGCAATGTGAATCTTATGCCCTACAACAATAATTATTACATCATTACTCTTTCTATATAACAGAATGAATAGAAAACAAAATCACTTTTAAAGGGCTATCATTTAACCAATAGTGTAAATTTGGTGCAAAATATTGTCTACCTATTTTACTATATTTTATTTATACACCACTACAACTCCCTGTTGTGTCTGCATATTTTTAGGAACATATGGTATGCTTTAACCTTGACATGCACTATGAAGTTAATTTGTACAGTTTTGCATTTTTTTTCCTTTTATTCTCCTAGTTTTTAGGCCCTATATCTTGCAGTCAACTCAATTACAGTATTTTATCAGAAAATTACTATGGGATTGATCTGATTCTCTGACTGGCCTGATCAGAGTTTTGTTCTCATTTCTACTTTCTATCTTTTCTTCAAGGTAATGTTAAGTGAAATTTCATGGGAAGTGGGACAGGTGGTATGCAAATCACTGTTCTAGACTAAGACTAAGAATAAGATGGAAAGAAAACGATGATCACACAAATTCTGACCTTTCCTGCTTTTTCTTTTTGAGAAAGAAATGGTGTTCATTGTGTGCCAAAACCAATGAATCATAGAAGGGTTTTGTCATGAGAGGGATGCTTAGCTTGTCAATAAATGGACTCCTAGGTTTGCCCAGGGACCCAAAATGATGTACCTACAGATCCTCTTGGTGCTAATGTAAAAGGCATGTAATGCCTCTAATTTTAGACTGCTGCTGAAACATGACCTTTTTATTGTTGTTTTCATGGACATACATGCTTGTTTTGTTGAGTCTCAGTGAGTCATTCCATAGACATTAAGCCTGGTTCTGACAAATTTGACAGTAGCTATGCTCCAGTATTTTTCTCTTCTAATGGTTTTGTCAAAATTCGTATCAAACTGACATTTTGGATGAATAAGTAGGTATTTTGTGGAATTTAATAGAAAATTGTACTCAGAATAATTGTTGAAAGAAAACTGTAAAGGTAAATTTGCAAAGCATGTATTTGGCTATAATCATGGACATTTTTAATGAATGTAATTGTGAGAATTCCAGAACCCTGCAGGGAAGTGTACATGTTTGTAATAAAAAGGCCTCAAGCTGTTAAAACTGATAGAATATCTGTAATGTCAAGAAAGTTCAGTTTGCACTAGACTTCTGGGTTTAAAAACAGGATGGAAACCATGTTAGTATCTCTCTCTCTCCTGAAGAAAATTGAAATATATCTGGCACAAGTAGTCCAGCAGTTGGAAGGAAGTATGAATAAGGTTGGCACAAAATGTTTTTCCATTAGTAAGTGATTACATATCTGTCTCTAATTAGTAGCATGGCATATTAATTTGTGCTCTGTGCTTTTCATTTCATGAGAAGTCACACCTTCAACTTATCACATATTTGCTAAATAATTTCTTTGAGTTGGAAATCTAAATGGATGTATTATTCTTTAAATACTATTTAAAGTTAGGTGAAAGATTAGAATAAGAATGGCTTCCTTAACAAGCTTAGCCGAGCCATACAGGGGAACAAAACCTGATGTGTCAGAACGTACAGCTATTGGAACTTGGGTTTTAAAAAGATGGGATTAATTGTAAAGCTGTTGTTAGTTGCATTGAGATTGTACACTTATATTTAAGAGGGCTTTTAAGTCTATGTCTTTTACTGTATATCCTCTTATGTCAAGTCAATCAGAATTCAGGCTTGGGTCTTAGCAATTTAATTATTGCTATAAAACCTTATTTTGGCACTGCTTATCTTTTGAAGTAAATATGGAATAGTAATAACATTTCATTGGACTGAGTGATCTGACATGGCATTGCAGTTGTGCTACAATGGTAGAAAACTGGTTTTGCTAGGAGTAAGAGTTAGACCTCGATATCAAGACAGCATTAATGATAGACAAGAACTATTGTTAGATTCAGTTTGTCTCTTGTAGTTATTCAGAAACCACAGCTGATAAAATCACTGCAGAAGCAAATATTTAAGTCTTTGAAACCTGATCAAGTGTCTGCTTCCATTCATTTCTAAAGGATTCTTCTCTTTGGAAAGAGGATTCAACAATAATACCTAACACTAGTAAAAATATATTCTACACACAGGTTTTCAAACCTTAGTGAGAAGACTCAGTCATAGTTCATGAATACCTAAAGAATGTATCTGTCCTAGTTAAACATTACCTTTACATAATCAGACATATCTTTTTAACTATAGGAAATTTTCTGCCAATTGCAAATAGGAAGTGTTCAAAACTTCTAGTTGTGTCATTATTCCTGGTGCACACATTTTTCCAGTAGCAAATGCAAAGCCTGAAATGAATCAGAACTAAGCCAAACTGCGTTGCCTTGCAGTTGCCATGGCTGGGAGCATGCACACAAGTTATTGATATAGCTCATATGACACTTGTTATGCCATGATGACTTCATTATGTGTTGGAGCCTCTGGAGATCTCAGTTCCTTGAAGTTTCAATATTTCAGTGGATAGGTATGATAAGCAAAGCAGAGCCAAAGAAACAAATCAAGGTTTTTTTTGTCAAAGGAGCACTTTATAGAATTGCCATTCGAGATATGTGTATGCTACACTCAGTGCAATTGGACGTTGGTATCTGTGAGTGATACACTGTCTTAGTGTTAAATAATAATAACTCACATGGATTTTGCTAATCTAAGCTCATGGTCCTTCTGTTCTCTATATTTATATTTGTCATCATATGTCATCTAGAATGACTGGTTTAGGTCACTTGGATTCACTTGTCTCCCTTAGAAACTGATGGGCAGAAATCTGTTAGTGCGCTATAAAAGCTTAAACTCCTGGAAGGAATTTTCCTAAATGGTGTTGAAAACTAGGGAATAAAAAATGGATGATTTTGGATGCACAAAACAAGTAGGCCTCCACTGCAGTCCCTAGCCTCCTTCTTCTCCAAACTTCCTGTTAGACTCATATGCACAATACTCCCCTGTGGCAGTCTGGTTCTCTCACCATGGTCTGCTGGAGGGTTTTGTTTTTTGTAGCTTCTAAAATATGAGAATAGAGCTATAATAAAACATTACCAAGACTGCTCTAAACCTATAAGTACAAGCTGGTTTAGGGATGCTACTGTGTGTTCAGATGGCACCGATTGCAGTGGTTTGCTCTGCAGGCAGAGTTATCTGATCTGTGCAGACACAGAGCATCAGTGAGGAAATTCCCTGCAGAGGAGCACAAAGAATAAGGATAAACTTTCCAGAGGTCATTTGGCTATATCATGTCATCCAGAGTGTGATGGAGATGGATATAGTCTAGAAGATTTTGTAAGAGACATCCCTGCTAAGTATAGAATTTAAAATACAACAATTTATACTTGCTAGTTTTAGTTGCCAAGATGCATCTGAGAGACATACAGCATTAATTATTAATTATTGTTGTTGTTGATAAAAATAAACCTACCATTAATGCTCTGGGAGTATTTCCAACATCAACAATTTTTCCATTTGATTTATTAATGGATATAAACATTTTTATTTTTCCCTCCGGTCAGAATCTCAACTTATTTCATACTTCACCTCCCATAGGAAAAAGCTTGAGTAAATATATCAGCCTTGCACTCTGTTCTCAATGTCAGCACATTGAGATCTGCCAGCTGTCCTGTAGAAACAGAGTGAGGACCCGTTCAGCTGTACTAAGACTGTTTTCTCTGCATTAATGAGGTTTTTGACCATAGAAATGTTGATTGATACACAAAAACAGTGGATGTTATGAAGAAGGCTGGACATGAAACTCTGACAGATAAAATGGAGCAAAAAAGATGCTCTGTTTCCACCCAGCAGTGAGGGTAGTGTCGCCTACAGGGAAAAGCTGTACTAGAAGCAGTAGTGCTGTGAAGGGGACAAACTTTGCTCTTATTGATTACAGTCACACATGAGTGGAACCAAAGAATTAATTTATTTTTTTGCATTAGCAGAGGTTTCCGACTGGTCTGGAAGTGTCACCCACTGAGCACTCTGCATGCAGAGCAGATTAGAGTGGTTAAATATTTAGGCCTCAAAGCTGATATACAAGTGAAACATATAGCAGAGAAGAAAGGTCATGACTACTCTATATACTGATGCATACAAATAACAGTATTATGACAAAAGCCAACATTTCAGAATTCAGGGGCTTCTACACAGGCCTTTTCTGCTTTCAGATAAAGACAGCTTAGAGGATAGCAGCTTTACCTTCTAAACTTGTAGGACTTTTCAGCATTTCAGTTTTACTAGTGAGCAATTTTGTGATGATGGTAAAGCACAGGAACTCATAAGAAAGAGAGGCAGCATTCAGCTACAGTATTCAAATCTCTAGCAGCTCTGGCAAGATGGGCATTTCTTGCAGAGAATCCCACCATGTTCATGGACTACTGTCTGTTGCTCCACCTGGAATCTGGCAGAAAAACCTCCTTGGGGATTTACAAGTTAAAAGTTATGAATGCCAAGTTAGAAGGGCACACATGTGGTCATAAGGAGCTGAGCAAATTTTTTACTTTCCCTAAGATACTCACTGCTTTAAGATGTTCTCTGATTTTCATGCATTCCACATGGATATCTCTGTGCCAGATAAAAATTCAAGTCCTCCCACTGAGACACTATTTTTTTTTTCTGCAGATAGTCTGTTAGTACATATTGTTTTAGATGGGAACTGTTTGCATCCCATATACATTAAATTTTTAATACAAGACTCAGTGGGACATAGAGCCAGGGGTTAATCATGCGCTTAGCCATGCAGTTAATGACTTAAAATAACTGAAGGGATTTTATTTCCTTTAAAAAGGCTACTAATGCATTATTTTAATAAGTCATAAATTGTATATAATAAAATGCCTGGGCTCAGTCAATGATAATTTTGCTACTTAGGAACAATTTGAAGTCACACACACTGAAAACGATACAGAAACATTTGCTTTCCATCTGAAGTTGTATGGTAAACATCTAGGTTTCTTTGAGTTTTATGGGATATGTTGCATTTTGCTTAATATTTTTATGATTATTTACCTTGCAAAAAAACAAAATCAAAATTGGACCAGAGCTCAAAGCATTTTGGAAAAAGAATGTTTATATACGCTAATTACTTCTAATTAGGAAGAAAAATACTAGAAACTAAGATAATGTGTTTGTTACTATCAATACAGTTACTGTGTCTTTAATCATATTCAGCACCTTCCAGGCCACAGAGAGTTTGAGTGGAGAAGAGCAGACCAACATGCTATGTAGACAAGACAGCAACCCATTCCTCTCCTCTTGAACACCAACCCTTGCTCCACGGAAAAGTCCTTTTTGTGAAAACAAAGCTCTGGTACTTCTGACTCTGCAGAGAAAGAAGTCACAGTAAAATTATTGTATTTCCTAGTTACTGTGAAAAATGCAGGTAACTGGTGAGCGTGGTGGTGGTGCTACATGGCCAGTTGGACTTGAGAGGTGCAACCTTAACAATTCCATTATTTTATGATTGTTGGGCAGGAGTAAGGGTATCATGTCTGTCACTGGCTGTCAGAAAGAAAGAGAGAGAATTTTTTAGGCAGATTGTCTTGGTAGGAGCCAAGCACCTGCTCTGGGGCATGCTCCTAGTTTTGAAGGCTGTACTTTATGTTCTTATCTACTCCTTGCAAGGAGTGGTCATAGTGACTGGAGATTTCTCTTTCAGGCCTGCATGTGGAAAAAATAACCTGTTTTCAAAATAAAGATTAGGAAAGAAAAATTATCACTATATAGTTTCTGATTTCATCAGTCATCCTTTCTTTTCCTACCCTTCAGTTCTTTTCCCTTCTTTCTTCATTAGTTGCTTGCCTTGCTTTTTTAATTTGCAGTCTTCTGCTTTTGGTCTGGCTTTCCTCATCCTGTGCATTGTTTGATGTCAGTTCTTTGTTTCTTTGTCATGCAACATTATGATCAAATCCAATATTTGGGAATTCATGGACTTCTACAAAAGGCTTCTTCCTGTTTGCTTTGTTCCCCTGCATTTCTTGTCCACTTTTTTCACTCAACTGTCAATCTTCTCAACAGATAATCTCTTTAGAGTAATGGCTACCCTGTTCTGTTGTTGCCTTCAAATTATCAAATTCCCTTTCTCAGCAAGGATAAGCTGAACATTGCAAGCTCAGTTATAAACACTGAATGCAGTAGCTCTGCCTCAGATAGAAAAATGAGAAATAAAGTGTGGTTATGAGATGTGATAGCTCAGTAAGACTCTTACTGTGTGCCAGTGGGACATACATTGTGTGCCAGCAGTTCTCCATTGCAGTGCTTCACATAAGAAATGTTTTGTTCTTCTTTCTGTTATTGAGCTATAGTTTAAAAGACAGTGGGGAGCAAAGATTATATTACTATATATTTAATATAAAATTATAGTATGCAATGATGTTGTATATAACATATATAACGTAACATATATAACACAATATAACATTTTTGCATATTATGGAATCCCTCAAAATTAAGTAGCCCTAGCTGGGGGGTTATATCATAAGCCAGGCAGCAATCTAATGCACCATTGACACTCTGGCAGCCCCATGGCACAGAGTAGGACTGAGAAACTGCCTCATGCACAGGTGCAAAATAGCCAAATTATCTAAGAGCCTGTTCTGAAGGTCCTTCAGGAAACCATCCATCCTGTCACGCAACTGTCCTGTTCCTGTGTCTTTATTGTCTGTGATACGAAATCACACTATATAGCATTTTTTTAGCAAGCTGAGCATCACTATCTCCCTTACTGTACTCATATTTTCAAGTACTCTGTTATGTTCTAAAGTAGGCCAGGCATTCTTTTCTTAATTTATTGCTAATAATACCTTTTCAAAATCAAAGCTACCTTTATAAAATTGTGGAGTGTTTTTTTAATCTGTTAACAGAATGAGACTTTTTAAACAGACAAAATTGAACTCAGTAAATAAATAAACAGATTTTTTATTAAACACCCACTTTCCAGCTGATCTTAGGCCTTTTTTTATCTCTGTGTTGTCAGAGATTTAGAACATTAGATAGATGCTCAGAACATCATGTCACTTTCCTGTTTTTGTATTTACTAAAATCTACCTTTTAAAATCAATGTTGAACTATGGACTGGTTGAAGAACATTGAACATGGCTGGGTGTTAACTTGTACCTACAGCCAGTAAAGCCTTGCAAAGTGGCAGGAAAAGTGTAACCGCAGAACTACTTGAAAACCATCACAACCAGCACACATCAGTATGAATCACTAGGTAGAGTGAAAAACAGTGAAAATCAATCCTGAAGTCTAATTCGACTCCTTTGCATTCTTTTCAAAATGTAAACAGGCCATAAAGCCTCTGCTGCCTAGTTAAGCAGTAAGTTTACAATTGCTTTGTTTCAAGGGCTCAGCACAAAGTAGCTTGAATACACTAGCAAATATACCCTTCTTAATTTATTCTAGCTGCTTGTCAAAGAGTAATAGAATAGGTACTGTTCTCTTGGTTTCTCTAATTCCAAATATGGGATTCATTCCCGCCCAACTCTCATTTAGGGGCAGATTTTCCACACAGTGCTTTCTAAACTGCACAATGCCCCCAGATTATAATGGGGGCTGTGTAGAATGAAATCCTAAAGAGCTCTGAAATTAAGCTCAAAACCCTTCAGTGCTTTGGAAATGATGGCTATTTATTCAGCAGTATGTTGGAGCAAGAGTGGAGATAGGCCCAGGAGTTTCACAAATATTACTGGGACAGGGCTAAGGTGTTCCAGGTAGGACATATCCAAGGAACACCATTTTGTATTGACTGTGCCTGCCAAAATAACAGCATACCATACATTTGCTATATTTTTATATAATGTCAAGAAAAACTAATTGGCAGTTCCAACACAGAAGCAAAATTTATATTTGCATTGTATTAACTTGATTTCTTGTGGGACATCTGTCTTTGCATTTCATATAGCAAGCCCTTTTTTTTTTTAATTGTTTTTAAGCCATCTTTTCTTATGGGACAGTTTTCTGTACACTGGGTTGCAGAGTGTATTTGAAATTAAAAGTTCTAAGCATTTGTAGAAAACTGTAGTAAAGCAGGACATTGAATCAACAGAACTTCATAGTCAGTAGTGCCTGCAACTGAATCAGACCATAATTCTGAAGTAAATTCTTGCCCCACCAAAGGTCTGGCACCTGTGCAAAAATTCCATTTAAGATAGGTCTTTTGTTGCAATTATTGTGGCAGGTTGAAAAAGCTGAAGTAACCATTATCACCCAGCTATGTGAAACAATTATTTTTTAAGTAATTGTTCCTGAGCAATAATTCACGGTCCATATACTTAACACCCTTATGGAAAAGTCCTGTATATTTCTTTCAAAAGGGCAAATGTTTCGTATTTCCATTATTTGTTAAAAATTTTTTTTGTATCTTTGTTTTAGATTTTCAGAGAATCAGTGCATTTCTTGAAAATACACAATTCCAGAGCAGTTTGGAATAAATTCTGAACACCATTAAATCCTATAGAACATTTCTTTGTGCATGTATATGTGTGCACGTGTGCCTGTGTATGCTGACATGTGTAGGATTTTCCAAAAATTAATCCATTATATAGTATTTTTTTCAAATAAAATACACAACTTCCACTGAATGATGGAATCTGCAAGTGTGCGTCACAGTAGAAAACAGTTCATTAGTGACTAGATCAACCAGGCACAGAATCCTGAATTCAAAATGCAACATTGATGCATTTCCAGTACGAGCAAATGGTGAAAACAAAGGCAATGTACTAGGTACATATAAAGAATTCACCAGGGACATGGGGAACCTACAGTATATGCTGTTGAATCAAAATGTAATGTAGTGTAACATGCTTTGTTTGAATATATGTTTGAAAATTATTAAAATGTCTATTTTCTTTTGAAAACAAAGCAAAAAATCAAAACTTTTTGTTTAATATTGCAATATTCTAATGCATATTAATGCATAATATCATCTATATATCCCTTCAGTCTAATTTGAGGTAAATTAATATCAACCAATTTGAAGAATTCAATTAATAATAAGCCTCCCTTAGTTCAGAAATATTTGAGAATTCAGAATAATAGGTAGCCTTTTAATGAGGGTGACAGTGGCAGGTGAAGCTTTTACTGTAACACCACACTGGATATCTTTCTACATATTTGACACCTGGTTCCATACATCATGTGTTTTGCTGTATCGTTTGTCTCACATTCATGGAATTTTAGTTTTTGTTAGAAGTACAGCAATTTTTCTGGCAATAAAAGCTGTGAACGTGTTACAGGTCCGTGGGCAAGCAGCTTGAATTGGATCTTATTTTGTGCAATCATGCAGTTGCTTTTCAGTGATCTGAGAAGTCATGTCTTATGTTAAGTAGTCATGACATTATATCCAGATGAATTTATTACTCTTTCTATTAAGTTTTTCTGTGAGCAATCACAATACTGACAAGGATGCCATATTCACATTTTTAAGAAGCTAGTGGGGCTGATTTGCCTAAAGGCTCCCAGGGGACAGTGGGTGTTTTTATCCTTTTACAAAAAGGAGTGACAAGTTGGGCTCTTTAGAGTGACTGTGCCACTTTCTTTATGCCTCTAGATTCCTCCATCTCAGCAGGAGAAACAAATGCTACTTGAGATAATTCAGTTTTTTAAACTGTTTTCCCCTTCTGATCCTGTGTGAAACCAAACTGCCTGTCATTAACACCTTCTTAAACAAAGATTATAACATACCAAGCATTTATGCATGAAAGTGTGGATATTAATTATCTTTCCATAACAGGAATGTGCTGTTGGTTGATTGTAATAGGATGTAATCATATATTTAGAGAATTTCCAATCTTGCCTAAATACACACCAGCTACACTCTTTCAGCAGCAGTTAGGCTGGTCCTTGGTCACAGATTTGTGTATAGCAGAAAGTGGGAATGTGACCCTTTTATGGCCCCCCTGCTCCCAGTGATGGAGCGCTGCATCCAGGGAGGCCTTGGGGTTGGTGCACAGCACTGCTCCCTGGCACACAGAGGAACAAACTGTGCATTACCATGCTTTTCACACTGACTGGTCTGCATGCTCATCAGTGTTATTTTCTAACACTGGTTTCTATACACATTTTGTCACAAAATATGATGGTTGAAATGGTACATTTAACATATCTGTCAGATTTGTTTAGTTTCTTAACCACAGTGTCAAGTTTCATTTAAATGAAAAAGAAATCAGGCTGATAAAGATGTTGATATTCAGATTCTTTCTAAATTTCTGTCATTATACTCTTTCTCTTGTGATGTACTTATGATATACTCTGAGATGAAGAAATATACTTAGAATATGTGAACTTTCACAGTTGTGTTTTAAGCCAGAGCTTTTATAGATTTCCAATCACTTAAATAGTTGAGAAGTATAATTTAATTCGCAGAAAGATAAATCTTGGCTACAGACTGTACAATTAAGCAAATGAAAGCTGTTAGCCTTATTTAGCCTCATTTTCATATATCACATAGCATGAAAGGCAACCTTTTTTCATTTTTGTATGGTCTCACACTCATTCCAGGGTTGCATGCAAGATTATAGCAGATCTTGAAAAGTTTGTAATGGATTTTTTACATTTAATGAGCATGCAATATATGGCTCCTCAGCCTTAGCTGACATTTTGAAATTAGGCTTCCAGCAGTGAAATCTTGTCAGGGATGGGTTTTAGATTACTCAAACTTTCAGGATTAGAGCTTTTCGTACATAATGTCAAGTACAATCGTCTGTTAAATGCTAAATGAGCATACCATTGTTAATGCAGTAGCAGCACAGAGAATACACTCTAGAGAGTTTAAATTTTTGCTGACTAGGAACTTTATTATGAACCTTATTCATAGCTCTGTTCTTGAATATGTGAAGACATAGAGGAGAAAGATGCCTGTAGAGTCATTAATAGTCTATTTTAAACTGATTTCAGTGTATATTACATTAGAGCAAGGTATTTAATGGAGTTATCAAACCCCAAAATAGTACTTTTATTTCTGCCAGATTGCTTGCATGTGTAAACATTCCCCTTATATGGTGAAAATATATTTGTTTCATAAGTGAACTCAAACTACTATACTCTTAAAAAATATGACTTCTTAATACTTTTGTCTTGCACAGCAACATTGAAGTTAAGAATTTAAAATTTTGACCAACTGTAAAAAATAACTATATGTTTTAGAGCAACAGACATATACAAACAAATAAAATGTCATGTGCATAATATATTTTCTCACGTTATGCACATAAATTTGTACTGAGTTAATTCAATGGTTGTCTAAAATCCAATGTCTTTTATATCTATAGAGCAGTATTTGAGCCAGCCATGTTATCTCAGGCCCAGATCCACAGCCAGAATTTAGGTGTTAATTCAGTAATATGGAAGTTTTTAGTCAGAAAAGCCATTGAAGGTAATGCCATCTGTGCCCTTACATAAGATGGCTAGACTCCACTGTTCAAAGTGTATAAAAAGTTGGGAGTCTTGAAAAAATATGTGCACAGATATCAGTGTGCTGAGTCAGCAGTGTCTAAACTGGAAAATGAGAAAGCATTGAGGAGGGGTTTGCAGGTCACCACTGCAAGCTTAGCATTTCTGCTTGCTCTAAAATCACAGAGAGCCTTTCCAAGTTCAGGTCAGTCCTCCCCCACTTTGTGGGGGGAGCAAGACACACATGTTCATTTCTGTCCCTGGCTCTCATCTTGCCTTGTTGTGACTGTGTGCAAAGTTTGAGTTTTAATTAGAAAAAATATAATTTTTCAACCAAAAGATTTGTCTTTATTTTAACTGGTAACTCCACCAACCCACCACCAATTAATTTATTCTCTTTCCTTTTTAATTGATTAATTTCTCAGTACAGTAATAACTAATTGATGGTTTAAGTATTTTGCTACTGTTTAATATTTCTTATTTTGCAAGTAAATATCCTCAGAATCTATCGGTGGGAGACTGTTTTCCTGTGACAACATTTTAATCCACTGAAATCTTTTAATTGTTTTAACTCTTTGTGTTTGATCTCACCAATTACAAATAGATGTAAATAATTCTTTTCTGTTTTCTTCACCTTTTGGTGACAATGTATTTCAAGCAATACACATTTTCTACTTTTTAAATAAGATCATTATTTTTTAAAATAGAGCAATTTTTAGTGCTATGAGTTCCTCATGAGGGAAGACCATAAGGCCCTGAGCCAAGTAGATTATTGGAATAAGCAGGCTACTTTCCATTGACTTTGCCAGCATCAGGCCAATTTATGGTAGTGTCAGATTTGGTTTATATAATTTCATCTGACAAAGAACATCCCATCAATCTACATACTTTGCTTTTGATTTGACAATTTTAGGTTAGTAACTAATGTGGCTGCTCATGCTGGGGTTTTTTTTGCCTTTCTTTTTTTTTTTTTCCTGAAATGGTTCAGTCCTCTATCATAAAGCTGTAGAGTTAAAATGGCCAGAAGGCTATGTCTAGCAGCCCTTGTAGGATCATTTCAATATGATCTTCTCAGCCCAATGTTGTGTTATGGCAGTAGCATAAGACCAATCTCAAAGCCAATAGCTGGACCAGCTGAGACTACAGGAATAAGAAAAAGGGGACACTGTTCTGCATTCGTCCCTTGCCCCTGCCCAGTAATGGGACCCACAGCATCCTTGTTTCTGATACACCAATTAACAGGGTGTTCCAGCAGCCACGTGTAGACCAGCACCAAACTTACTACAGTGGAAAGATTTGTGTGTGCATCTGTTGCATGCCCCTTCCTGAATTGTGTCACTGTCACCACATGAGAAGACCTGTCCTGGAACATCTGAGGTTTACTAACTGGATGCATAATAAAATAATGGCTACTAGGTATTCACTGAGGTCTAGTGATCAGTGGAATTAAAACACAGTGCTAGAGTTTCCACTTAATGTGAAATAAGCTCACTCCACTGTCTTCAAAAGAGGTACATAGGCTGAGGCCAGGCTCTTAAAGCGAGTCAGAATCCTGAAAAAGAACAAAAACACATGCTAGTTTTCCACCTTCCTGGAAGAATGTGGGGAAATGTTTACAAAGTGTGTAATTACAGAAGGGTGCAGAAGGCATGCACTGTCAGGGTGCTGTGTCAGCCACAAGATTAAACCACTGTTCGTATTTTGAAAATATGGTGATAAGCAGAGTAATGGAAGTGTGCAGGTACAAACAGCATGCAATTCATTAACATGTCAAAGAATTCTTGTCATCTTATTTTGAGTCTGAGTTTTGAACAAATGACAGTGTGTTTTATGGGAATTAGTGACTTTTTGGTGTCTCAGTATGGATGGAAACTGCAGAGTCAAAGTCTTAGAGAAGACAATTAACCTATTCGGAAAATATAATTCAAAGTCTTTAAAAATAAAAAAAAAAATATATTAAAGGCAGTGATAATTTCAGATTCTAAACAGAAGGTCCCTAAGGTCTCAAAATGGCCTTTTCTGCATCAGAATTCATTCATTACTGGAATTTTGTATTAGTACACAATATTAATCAAAAATGAACAATGAACTCCAGCTCATTCCATTTCCCTTTCTCTGACTGCATTCTCAGATATCTGAGAAAAATTTTCTTTCCTACCTCCTTTGGAGAGAGCTAACAAGTTCCTTGCCAAGGTGAGCCAGCAAGGCTCGGTTAGTATCTCAGATAGTCTCCCAGGAGTTACAGCAGCATGAAACAGTCACCCTCTTGCAAGAGCAATTAACAAGAAAAGTTGCACTAAAAATTTGTTTTAAATCATTGAAGTTCATGGGAGAAAAGTAAAACTAGAAAACCATCTTGTACGTAGCACAGTATTATATCTCCTGTTTTATATCTCTACATTGATTTCGAGTTTTCCTGCACTCTAAGTTGATCAGTAAAAATATCAGTTGTGGTGTTCTCTGAGGTTTCCAATATCCTTTCCAGCATAAAAATAATGAAGATTAAAACATTCTGACATTTAAAGGGGGAAACTCTGAAAGGATCTGTTTCTCAAAATCAAAATTATTCAGTTACTGCCAGAATATTTTCCATAAATGTCAAGTTTATTCTAAAATATCTTGAAGACAAGTCTGAGCATAAACTACTGAAACTGTAAGAAGAATATTGCTTTTACTGCTGATCTTCCCAGCCATTTATGACTAAATCAGATATGTTTCTTTTAGGATAGTCTCCAGTATCTTCTACACATCTTTAAAGTTTTTCTGAGTCTCCAGCAACTGATTAAGTTTACACTTCTGCATTTATTTGCATCCATCCCTTCTAGCATATAGGCTAACCCAATTATGGATAGAAGTTACTAATTTTTACCTGGCTAACTGAGAAAAATGGAAGACCTGAACATAGCAAAGTCACAACCAGATACCATAATATTTCAGAATGGACTTGTGCAATGACAGTTGTTATTATCCGCCTCTGTGTAGGCAGCAAGGTTTCTCTGTTTGTCTAATTCAGCATTACAATGCCAGGATATATCTTCCTTTTCCATTCCATCAAACAGAATTACAACATGATGCAACAAGCATGGCTTTAGTACATCACTAGCTTTTCTCACTTGGCTTTATTCCTGCCTTCATCCTTTGTCAAGTCAAGCAGGGGAAACTCATTTAGTGACCTGTGCTGGTGAGTATAGAGACACCATACAAAGCCTGGTGGAAATGCCTATTTAGTGATTTACAGAATTATTGCTAGTATATATCCTGCTACTCTGCTGCAATAGAGTACCTTTTTGAGTTTCATTCCAAAAACACAGCTTTTCAGTCTTCCCCTCTGAGAAAAGACCCAGGTGTGAAATATTCACTGAAAACACCTAGCTGCAGGCTGTGGATAAGGTCACAATACTGGAAGAGGAAGAGCAGTTTGTCAGAGAGAACTTGCCCCATGGAGCCTCCAGGGAAGAGGGAGCCTCCTCAAACCCAAACACAGTAAAAGTCCCCATTCTAGCACTAGAGTACCTAGGAACGCTAGCTTTTAAAAGCTACTGGCTAAGTCTGCTAGTAAATGAGGTTTTGAAACTCCTGCCTGTTATGCTTGAACCATTAGCAGTGTCTTGTTTTAAGGGAAGAATGCATAGCAAGCTACTGGTAGTCTATCAGCTACACTCGATTACACTCCATCAACTGCTGGCAAACTTTTTTACAGCCACTCTCTCTCTGTCAATTTTGTCTTTGATCGACTGGCAAAGAAGACTTACTGCTACAGAAGCATGTTGATTCTAGCAAAGTAAACTGTGTAGCAAATCTCTCTGAATGAATATCAGGCACTGGAAATTTCTTGAAGCCTTAAGATTATTTTTTTCTTCAAAATAATCTTATTTTTACATTATATAGCTTAATGATTAGATCCCACTATCAGCTTGGCTGTGTTTCTTTCATATACCAAATTCATCCTTTCCAAAGTAGAGGATGACAGTTTATTTTCACATGCTTGCAGACTAATGACAGCCACTCAAAGAGAAGCATCTGCCAATACTGAGAATATTGTGTTCTCTCTCATACCTGTAAACCTGTGCTTATAACAGTCTTTGTCCTTATCTTGACAAGATTGTACAAGCTTTTCCATTTCAAGAATCAGACTTGTAATTTTCTCTTTACCTGCCCACGCATACTGTGCAAGTACTATCCCTTGCATCTCTGTCATTACAAAAATTCACATCACTCACACTAGGTAAAATGTAAGTTAAAGCTTGTAAACTCTTCTGAAAATTATGACATAAAAAGATCTTCCAGGCTGGCCTTACTAGCTCAGGTTTTATCTGGTGAGGGATCTGGCTTACTTTTGTAAGCCTCATATCTCACCAATTATAAAGAATAAGAGTGAATGTGGGTTTTCTTGGAGGGAGGCAGGCAGCAATATTTTTGTTCTTTAAACTCACAAAAGACAAAATTAGTTGATATCTTAATTACTTGATCATAGTTGCTTCTGAAGTTTTATCAAGTACTTCTTAGAGTCATCAGTTGAGTGGTAGGACTAACTGAAGGACCTTACAGCACAAAAGCCAAAATTTAACAGAACTGTGAAATATGATTCATCCTTCTTGTACAAGTCAGTCTGAACACTATTCCCCCACCTTCTTTATACAAAGAAAAACAAGAGGTTTCTACCTGTTCACATTTTCTTGGCTAAGTTGCTGTGCAGAGAGAGATGCAGAGAGCGTAAATATTTTTCACTTCTCATTTGCCCGTTTAATTTACAGCATATGACTTATGTCATTTCCTGAAGACCTCAATACAAAATGTTGTGTAGACTGTTGTATTAAAAAAAACTGTTCTGATCAATAAGGAAACTTAATTTTTTTAACATTTTAAATAAGTAAGCCGTAAGTATATTGCATTTTTGGGACCAAGGAGGTCTTTATGTACTTCATTATAATTCTGTAAAACTAAAGAGTTCAATAAGGACTTCCTTTGGAAAAACCATTAATTTCTGATTCTTGCATTTGTATAGACTTCTCAATTAACCTGCACAAATAGAGTAAGGAGCAACTTAACATCAGAACTGTATAATTAACTGGTTAGGCAAAAGTCCATTTATATCTCTGAAGTTTTCTAATATCTTATGCAAGTTCTCTTAACTGTGAAGCAAGATTGTGGCTCCTTTATGCTTTCTTCCTATTTTTGATGAAGGTAAGCACATCACATATATTAGCATTTAAGCCACATTTCAAGCCAGACAGCCAAAACCAGGTGAATAGAAGCAGCCTTCATTCCTACCTCAGCAGCAGGGTTATCACAATAATTGAAAGAAATTTAACATGGCATGATCCTAGAATGACAGAATCACAGAATACACTGAGTTGGAAGGGACCCACAAGGATCATAAACTCCAACCCCCAGCCCTGCACAGGACCACCCCCAGGAGTCATAACATGGGCCTGAGAGCATTGTCCAAATGCTTCTTGAACTCTGTCAGGACTGGGGCTGTGATCACTTCCCTGAGGGGACTGTTCCAGTGCTCAGTCATCCTCTGGGTGAAGAACCTTGTTCTAATATCCAGCCTAAACCTTGCCTGACATGACTTCAGCCCATTCCCTTGTTCCTGTCATTGGTCACCACAAAGAAGAGATCGGTTCTTGCCCCTCCTCTTCCCCTCTTGAGGAAGTTGTAACTGCAATGAGTTCTCCCCTCAGTCTCCTCTTCTTCAGGCTGAACAGACCAAGTGCCCTCAGCCACTCCTCACACAGCTTCCCCTCAAGGCCGTTCACCATCATTGTTGCTCTCCTCTGGACACTCTCTAATAGTTTAATGTTTTTCTTACATTGTGGTGCCCAAAACTGCCCCCAGCACTGGCGGTGAGGCTGCCCCAGTGCAGAGCAGAGCAGGACAATCCCCTCCCTTGCCTGGCTGGCAATGCTGTGCCTGATGCCCCCCAGGACACTGTTAGCCCTCCTGGTTGCCAAAGCACTGCTGGCTCACATTTAACTTTCCATCAGCCATGACTCCCAGCTCCCTTTCCGTGGCTCTGCTTTCTAGCATCTCATACCCCAGTCTATCAGTACATCCAAGGCTGCCCCATCACAGGGGCAGAATTTTGCACTTTCCCTTATTGAATTTAATATGGCTGGTGATTGTCCAGCCCTCTGATTTGTTGAGGAGTTGACAGCTCCTGTCCTGTGAGAATGCAGGAGAGACACTCAAGCATTTCAAGTGAAAGTGGAGAAGATGATGTAAAGTGGGTAGACCATTAATGCAGAAAGAGTACCAATACATATTGGCTCGCTGACTAGATTTCATCATCCATGAAATCTGGTTTCTGCCGAAAATACAGTAACACATAGAACAAGTAGGAGCTAGCAGCAGAATATTGGAATGGCAGCCTATTTTCCTTCTTTAATGATTACAGGACTTAATGGCTTACAGTCATCTGTATGGTAAAATGTATGGTTTTTTTATAGGACATAAAATTACAAATCCATCTGTCCGGAATGAAGCTATAGATAAACACAACCTTTTTTTTGCTGTGTCCCTCACTAATTAAGAATCTGAAATTTGCATAAGGAATACTAAGGCTGTTTTTTTTTATGTCTGAGAAGAATGCCTGGGGCAAATGAGGCTAAAAGGACAATAGAGGAAAGAAGGAGAGTGTCAATGCTGAAGAGCCTATTCAGAAGAGATTAATGGCTGTAACAGAAAAAAAGGAAAGAATAGAACATTAAAAGTTAAATAAAACCTAGAAAGATAAAAGGAAAAATAATTAAAAATAGAGAAAAAAATCATAAATTCAATTTAAAAGTTAATAGTGATGTAAAAGGCACATATAATTATATTAGTGCTTTAAATTGTTATTAAACCCCTGGGAATATACAAGTATCAAAATTGTCCAAAGCCAGTCATCAATTTTTATTGTCTTTGAGGCAAGCCTGTTGTTTTCTTTGTGCAGTGGAGAGTAGAGAATGTAAAGCTCTAGACAAAAGCGCTACAAGTATCGGGTGAAGCAGCAGAGAAACTGTTTGCATAAAATAGCCAGTAACAATAACAATAATAGGCAAGTGACTTTGATCAGTGTACCTTTTAGTGTCGAGTAAGCCATCTTGGCCCTTGCTTGTAAAAATAAGATGTTTTCCATTACTTTACAGTCAACATCTGTATTGACAGAGAACAGTGTTATTTGAAATGTGAAGTTGCTAGACAAGCAAAACCAACTAATGTAGAAGAGGAAAAAACAGTATTCCTGTTTTTCTTGTGTAACAGCCCTCTGACACAACCATCGTTCATCCAGCAGTATGAGAAATGAGTTTGTAGCAAACACAAACACCCACACCCTTACACACACTCTCTAGAAAGAAGGGGGTTTACATGTGCAATACAGGAGGGATTTTCCGAAGTGAAGACCAAAATAATAAAAATACATAAGCATCTAGAGGTGCCTCAGTGAGAAGTTTAGCCAATAGATGCAGACTCTTGGTCTTCTCATGTCTACTTTGACTTGCGTACTGTCTTGCTTTTTTGTGAGCTGCTACTGATATTGATCCTCCATTTCAAATATAGAGAATAGTTTTCAAACAAGAAGAATACTGCAGAATTTAAGACCATTTTACATACAATACTTTACATAAGGCTTTAAAAATAGTTCTTCAATTTTTTGACACCATCTTATTCATCATTTTGCACCTAGAATGACTTTATTAATGTTGAATCATAACCTGTAGAAACAATTTTTTTAATATTGATGCTTCTGTAATTGTCTGTGGAATTTAAATGCCCATACATGACCAAAAGTTTTTTTCCTTTTAGATGAACTAAATTTTTCCTGCTTTCATATAATTTGCTTTGCTCCATCTACAGTGAATAAAAAGAATAATTGATCCCTAATATTTTATATGGAAGATGGAAGTGCTTTTGCATAATATTCCAGTTTAATTGCTCTGCACTAGTGCCTTAATATATTTTGCAAAGCATCAGCAGATATGAAAGGGCAATAAACTAAAAGAATTTGGACTGAGAGGTTTGCAATATTCCAAACCCCTATTTAGTTCTGTAGTAATCTCACACAACAGTGTAGGGATGAAAGAAAGGTCTTCTTAAAAAATGGAGGTCTGCCAGGTACATTGTGGACATCGAAAACATTTTAGCTGAAAATACTACAGGATGAAAAATTGGAGTTATTTGGAAGACTTAAATAAAAGGCTTGACTGTTTACTGTCAAAGACTCAATGTAACCATTTATTGCTGTTCAAAGAAAGTCTGAATGCCACAAATGACAAGAGTATTCCCACTTCTAACTCATATTAAGCAAGAGTTAAGAAAAAAAATATATAGGTATATAAATACAAAGGCACTTAGTGCTTATTCATGAAGAGAAAGGATAAGTACAAAGACATGCAATGGCTAGAGAAGTTCAAGTAGTAGAAAATTTGAAAAGGTTACAGCTATAGTTGAACCACACACAGGTAATACACAGCCAAGTTAAGGGGAGAAGTACACATGTTACTATTGCTGAATCTGGAAAAACTGAAAAGAATATGTCTTTTACTATAAAAACTATTACTTATGTAAGTGAAATATAGAGATAAATTATTTTCTGACACCATGTATCTGGAAGAAGACAAAGCAAGCTGTCTGTTTCTATAACATTTTCCATGAAGATATTAATGATAATTATGAAATGCATTCATCTGGTCTTTGTCTTAAAATTCCCTAAAATCTTCTGACTCAAAGGTCTCATCTTCTGACTGACTTCTGACTCATAGTTCTCACAGTTCATTGTCTTGGAGTTTCACATTCATCACTCTATTTGTCCTTACAGTGCTGGTGGAGAGAAATGTTACTTTTCTCACTTCACAAATGCAGGTGGAGAGAGGGGCTATCAGTAATATTTCATATAATAAGTACCCAGACATGTTTGACCAAAAAGGTAAATTACAGAAACTTTCAGAAAATTTTGGCTTCTAAATTAAGCCTTGAGGCAGTTAGGGAAGCATCAATCAAATGTTTTCAGAAAGAGAAAATAAGATCCATGTGTTGTTGCAAGGGTTTCAGAGACTTTGGCATTGTCTGTACATCTGTAATTAATTAAATGGGCCAGGAGCTGTTCTCTGGCTCTGAGGGCAATCCATACAAGCTCTTGCCTTCCAGAAGAAGCAGGCTGTATCTGTGCAGCCTTTTGGCCTGTACTGTCCAGTGGAATGTGATGAGTACCACACAGAGTGGTATTGCTTGGCAGAGACCATGGGAAAGATCATGCCAGCATTCCAGCAGTATGGATATGCACCAGCCAGGTATTGGAACCCATAGCCTATCCCTCCTTAGCTTGTTAGTCTAGTCATGGTCTGCAATTTGGAAATATTGATTTGATTTGTGTGCATGTGGTGAAGTCTTGAAACTGTAATCAAGTTGGTATATCCAGCAAGGTCACTGCTACAGAAATTTTCCTATGTTCTTCTTAGGAAAAATGAAACACAACAAACAAAACCCCAAACAAAACAGCAAGCACAAAAGCAAAGTCTAAAATAACAACACTTAAAACACTCTGTACCCCTTGCCAAAGAGTTTTCTAGAATCTGTCAAGGTATATTCTTTTGCTGGCTGACTTCCATCACCTTGTTTTCCTAGTGTCTGAACTCAATTAGAACAACCATATAGGTTATTGTTCTTGGTGCACTGACTTTGCTTGTATCCTTGTGTCACTCAAATTTTGGAAGAGATAACTTCCTGAAGTACAATATGGATTAAGACAGTGCTGTCTCTTCAACATTTGGCCATCAGTTGTGTGCAATCAATTCAGTCCTTCCAAAACAATAGTAAGTTTGTTAAATGCTGACTTCAATAATACTTCTCTCTTTGGCAGAATTTAGCAGATTTCTGGCAGGTCTAGTCCATTAGTTATTCATCTCTTAATTTGCTGAAATTAACTGTCAGATGCTGGGATTGTTTCCAGGACAAGGTCAATGTAGACCTGAAAATCTTTTTTTAAAGCCTTTTTTTTCTTGTGTTGGTAGCTCCTTAATTTAAGCAGTGGATAGTGCCACTTCAAAAATGTTTTTGCCTTTGCATTTAGTGCTGGAAAAAATCAGTCAAAATCTTGAAGTCTAATGTAGAATGTCATGAAAAAATTTTGAACCAGAGAATTCCACTGAGTGTTAATATTTTTTCCAATATTAAAATGTGAGAGAAAAGAAAAAAGACTGCTAGTCTCTCCTTTTCCACTTCAGGTTGTCAGTCATTTTCTGGAAAGGCTTTTCACATGGGCTTAACTCTTGCCTGGTCTTCTTCCAACTACTTTTTCTATGTGTTTGTCTATGGCATGCTGATTACAAGATGCTGTACCCAACATGGCTGTTGTTAGAGAATAATTCTATAAGTAAACATAGTCTTAGAGTGGTTCTTTTATTTTACATTTTCCTGTAACTTTTTAAAGTCATGTATGTGACCCTATAAATGTAAGAATTAAAAATAGTCTTTAAAATTTCTCTATTTATTCATCATAGCCAGGTACTGTCTAAAATTAGAAACACCCTTGATAGTAAAGGTTTTTCTAAAAAGTCTGAATTTTCTTTTCATTTATGCCACATTTATTAATTTCCCAATTCATATTTACAGTCACAGAGATACCCATTTTTTGGACCTCAAATCTGTATTTAATGATCTACCATATCTGTTAAAATCTCTGCTGTAAATACACATATTCTGGTCATATATTTGGATATTTAGAGCTAGAGATGACTCTATGTCTGAGTCACAAGCAGTTCTACTTACAGAGAGTGGACAAGCACTAGCAATTAGACAGTCTGAATGATTGTCCTAGAGGTGTTCAGGTGGTGAAGATCCATGACCAACACCCATTAGATACACAGCTTCCTGACAAGGGATTTCCTGCCGGTGTACAGTGATTCTTTAGCTGGGTGGATTTGCCAGGAACCTACACTAACATCTGACTGCAGTAACACTTTGATCCCTGACATTCAATTGAATGCCCAGTGAGCTACAGACTGCAAATGTTTTTGTCTGCATGTCCTTATAAATGCACAACTTCCCTGACGGGCTTCAGTTAATTCTTCACAGTTGTGACTTTCTCTTTTCTTCAATATTGCCTGATAAAATCCCTCTTTTGCTGCTAACATGTAAACTGTGTTGCTATTTTTTAAGGCTTCGTGAGACCTCACTTTTCCTGGTGTGAGATCTGGGTCTAAATAAAGCTGTGCTGGCAAACTAGCATCTCTGATGCTATCAGCTATCTTGTCTTTTATTAGTGTCTGCTTTTAACTGTTCTGTTTTTGCAGGGTTCAGCAAGACTGAACTGCAGAAGCTAATATCTGTTTATTTTTTTTCACCCTCTCTTACTCCTGGAACCGTCCAATAGATTTGGCATTATCAAATCTTTTTTCTGCCTATTAATATGAAAAGTCCCTTGTATTTTCTTATGTCCTTTTCTTCCATTTACTCTCTGGGAAGGGACATATGGGGTCTTCATCAATGTCACCTGTGTTATGGATCAGAACATTCACCTAATGTTGCCAGCTTTTGCAATGCCCTGATGCCGCTGAAGTTTCTAGACAGAGCAAGGCCCTCACAGTATCCTTTATCAAACAGGCATTTGTAATCTTGGTTTCATTACTGCAGGAGATGGAATTGAGTTTCTTTCAGAAGTTTCCTCTTTCGCTGTTAATTCACCCTTGCAGCAGTGTTGCAAGGTTTCTTTTTCTTTATTCGTCCTTTGGACAGCATGCTTCTTTCCACTCCTTGTGTCACTGTAAGTGACCGTGTATAACAATGATGCCTAATATTTTAGCTTCAGCTGAAAAAATTTTCAAATGGGGACATTCTTTTTGCCTACTGTCCTCATCCTTCTGCAGGTTGGAATCCTCTCCTCTAAAAAACTGCACAGACCACTGCCCAGCCCATTGTTTCATCTGCTGCTGTAAAGACGCAACTCATTTCTAGTGGTCAAACTGAGATTTTCCAACACCAGAAATAACAGTCAAAACAATTTCTTGACCAGACAGTGTGGGCAAAAGCTGTGGATCAGGGTGAGCTTTGTACTCAAACCCATCTGTACCCAGCCGGAGTTCTAACCCAGGCCCAGCTCTGAGGGGAAGATGAGCCTTGCAAACCTGCCTTCACAAAACTTCAACCCCACAGGCAAAGGAGACAAAATATCTGTCAGTATTACAGCTTTCAAATTTCCTGTGGTAAACAATCCCCTTGCCAGTACAAAAAGGCACACAGAGAGCAAAGATCTGGGTCATTCAGTTTCTGTTGCCCTAGGAAGATTACTTCTTTAGAATTTATGACCATGTTTTGGCAGATATAATTCCATTAATTCTGGTGGTTTTGTTAACACAACAAAGCACATGTCTCAGATCTCTCACCTCTGGAAGAAGTGATCTTTAAGTATGCCTGTCATATCAGTTTCAAAAAAGGGACTAGAAAACTGGGTTATAACAAGGTGAGGCAGTCCAACGACTGGGATAAACTAAACAAATGCAAGGCTCACTTGGTCCTGTTTAATGGGGTTAAGCCACAAGAGGAGTGGGAAGCAGTGCAGCTACTATTCTCAGTTGTGAATTTTTATTACAAACATATACATTCCTTCTCTTTTTTATTTGTTTAAGGGTTTTTTTCTGAAGATGTCTATTTCAGTGCCTGAAGCATTCCTTTCCTAAAAACTTACTTTACAAATTAACTAAAAAGAAATATGTATTTTTAGAGTAGAAAAATGTGTCTAAGAAATGTGTCTAGCACATAAAGGAAAGACCAGGCAATGATTCTTGTATCAAAATTGAATGGGAAACCCAATATTTCTATTAACAGAAAATTTGTCCTAAATTAATGTTCTCATCATCAGTTTGTTCTTTTGCTTAAAAAAAAAAACAACCAAAAACAAACAAATAAATCTGCCCCCCCAAACCTTCAAATAGCTTTTACTGGCTACAAATACGCAATAAGGCTATGAGAGATAAATAGCAGCAGCCAGCAATTTCAAGAATGCTACTTATCAACTCACAAAAATTACCCAAAACCCCAAAATATAAGCACACACAGTTTTTCATTTTAAAATAAGAGAATTTCTAGAATTTTCAGGAAGCTCCTATAAAACAAAACAGCTATAAAGAGCCAAATTCTTTGGTCTGGCTTCCAGAAGCTATGTTACTAGATTTTGAATTAAATAATTAAACCCAGATTTGCAGATAGCCTTGCAGATTCAAAATAACCTGGGAGATCCTTCATGGACTTGTTACTTTGCCTTTGATGGCTCTGGGCATCTTGCTGAGGCTGTCCACTTCAGTTGGGTTGAATAGCAGAAGGCAAAAGGACAATATCAACAATACATGAAGCTATTTTTATAGTGTCTGAAGCAGTCTCTGTGGCAACATTTTTTAACCTATTTAGATTTTTTTTAAAGTTTCTGTCTCTCTCTGCCCCTGCTTGCATTATTCTGTTGAGTGACAGATATTGATAGAAAGATAAACATAATGTCCACATACAAACACCTGTCGAGGCTGGAAGAGTAGGTGGGTGGTTGCTTTATATTTGACCTTTCCCTTAAACAGATATTTCAAAGACATCCCACTACATCTTTTTTCCTTTCTTCGAGAAAAAGTTATTAGGAAAAGATACATTCAACTTGCAATCCAATTACTTCAAATATGCATAGAAATCTATTTTTTTGAGTCTTTGTTTGATGAGGGTGGTGCGAGTGTCATCATCACTGTTTTATCATTGAGAGAGGCAAATACAGGCAGAAAAATAAAATAGTTTCCCTAGGTCATCCAGCCAGCTAGCAGTTTCACTGACTGTAGTAGCAGATTTACACATTTTCAGTACCTTAACAAGTGGTTTCTGATATTACACTTTACACCTAAGCTCTCCTTATTTGGCAGGTTTACATCTCTGGCTCACTATATCCTTGCCTATCTCTTCTGCTGTTGTATGAAAAATGCCCACAAACAAACAGAAAATAGAGCTACAACCTCAGAACTGCCAAAATGACTGCCTCAAAATGTCATTAAATTCACAAAGAAAAAACAAATCTTTATGGAATTAGAGGAAATTTGTTTTTGAATATCCTGTTTAGATACATTAAATCAAAGTTTCATTTAAGAAAAGTAGGTCTGAAACTTACATTCTTTATTGGAGGGAAAAAAGCTAAAACTGAAGAGTGATGACTTAATGAAGTGAGAATGGTAGTCCTGTGCAGTGTTGCAGTGAATGCAGCTCGTGCTGGTCTGGGCTACCTGCACAGACAAGTTTTACTGAGGATCTGGACCTTTGGGTAAACACACAGCAGAGGAGTGCTTGTTTTCACAACTCTGTAGATGAAAGGGATTTTCTTCACACTGGAAGTTTTCTTATCCCTCATGGAGTGACCTGATTTTTAAAATTATCTAGTATAATTTTGCTACCTGCGAGCTTTAGAACATAAGAACAGCAGTATCAGCTCTGTTCAGTGGTCTGCCTTGTTCACTGTGCTGTATACATTAACCAGATATACAGGAAAGACTACAGAAGCAGGGAATGAATGATCCTATCTCTGATATGACTTCACGACTTTTTGCAGTCAGCAATTTAAAGATTTTCTGAGCCAGGACTCCATCCAAAGCATCCATCAGTCAGGCTATTCTCTAATGCACTTTGAACTCATTTCTCTCTTTGGCTACCTTCAAATCCTCAAGCAGCAAATTCCACATTTCAATTTTTGTTGTGTATCAATGACATAAAAATAAAATAATAGGTTGAGCATCCTAGTTCTAACACTTAAATTTTTATTTGAATGCAAATTACATTATTTGTATCCTGAGCAGAGTTGTTTGTCTTTACAGTCACTCACAATAGCTGGAAGTAAATTTTAAAAAGCACCACAGATGAGACTGATTCATGTGTATCCAACACTCAGACAAAATTGCAGATGATCGGCTGCATCCTGTTGGCTGTTATGTTTCATGCAAAAACCAGAGTGCTGTGATACAAGCCAAAGTGTCATCATTTCAGCTTCATCAGAATGTGCTTATATTTTTAAGCACCAGCAATTTTCTTACAAATACTACAAACTCTGCAATTTGTTTAATTGAAAATTTAATATTGGATAGTTTTTGATTTAGAATAAGAAACTCTAAGAGGAAGTTTTGAAATATATTAGTGGTAGTTTACTGAGATCAATTGAGTAATTAAAATGGGTGTTCTCATCAGAAAAGTTTGGTTTTTTTTTTTAAAGAATGGCAGTAATATCAACCAGTCCTTTCGTGCCACATATAGACAGCAAGTTGGCCAACTAAATGTAGAATAAAATAGTAAAAAAATATTTTAAAAAATTAATGGCTAAAATTAGCTAAGTTATTTACGGGGGGGGAAGCCACTAAATAGCCACTTCATCTGGATGAAGTTGATTCTACAGTAGTTCTAAAGTAATTAGTAGCAAGCACTTACCATAAAGCCATCACAGCACTGCCACCTTCAAGGGCTGAAAACAATTTATCTTTAGAAACTACATTCCTACGATGGATTGAGAAGGTAATATTAATGAAGGAAAGAATGAGGAAATAGCAGCACACTTAAAGCTGACTAGAACAAAAATCAATGACAAGAGGCAGCCAGAAACACATGAGTAATTTATTAAGCAGTGATAGATTTGGGTAAGTAGCACTGCAAAATCAGTCGTTCTGATATGTGGGGTGAAGATAAATTAGCAGTTTTGTAAACTGAGCAATTGTGTTTGCCCTTTGACTAATATATAAAACAAGCCTTCAGGAAATGCACTTGCTCTTTTCCTGCCTGACTTTCACTGATGTACTTATGCTGAAAGCTATATTAAATCTCTTGGGGTAAAGACACTACTGGAATTAAACTTCTGTCAAGGCATAACCCTGAGTGATTGCTATTGGCAATCATGTTTAGCAGGTGTCCTGGAGTGCACCAGCACAGAGGAAGAGCACCAGGGCCTCCTTCCTCTCTCAAGGAGACTCCAGCCTGAGAAAGGCACAGAGCATGCACAGTTCACAACAATGAAGTAAAAGCAATAAAGGTGTAGGTTTATGTGAGTCCATCCTCTCTGGTAAAACACATGTTCATTCACACAGTGATCTCATACACTTTATTAGAGACTACAAATCACCTTCTTATAAAACATTAATATATTTTCTCTGTGTGTTTAAGTGGCCACTATTCTGTTATGAGTGGAGCAGCAAATTAAATAGCCCAAATAATTATGGGAATCTCAGGCCATCTTCTTTCATGTGATACAAGAATAAAATACATTTTAAAGTGTTCATAATGGGAAATTTGTACACTGTCTGCTTCCTCTTGTCGCTGCTTTGATTTCCACTGCTCAGAAATTTATATTGAATTTAATTTATATTAAATTGATCCTGTAGACTTTCTAGTTTCCTCCTGCTTCCTGAAATATTGAGACACTGTAACTCTTTTATTGCTGTAGGCATCTTTAATGGGAAGCTCTTCAAATTCCTTGGAAAGCATTATCTAAGGGCATAGATAATGCCCTCCTGAAGAAAGCTATCACGTTGCTAGGCACTAGTTCTCTGTAGATCATCTTGCTGAAATCTCTGTGCACTCTCTCCACAAAATTTTCCTTCCTCATTTGGAAACCTCTTTTGTTCCCAGCAGGAAACTCATGTTCTTAGACTCCCTAGGAGTTAAACAGAAGTGAAAACAGTAGATATGAGTCCTTTCAGAGAGATTTGGGTCTTCAGGATGCTCATCACAGTGATTCCCATAGGGACAATGTATTTAGACCATATAGGAGGAAGAGCCTTCTGCTTTCCGATATCTGTGAAGAGCCAGTGCTATCTTAAAAGTAATCATGTCCCAGATTCGTCCTCTAGATTGTGCTTTACCTTACATCACCAATATAGATGAACTCAGCGAAAGCTTTTCTGTGGCTCTCTGAGAAGAAGCAGAGGGAAGTGGGATACAGGCAGCAAAGTTGGGGCCAATAAAAAGACTGCTATTCCCCATATTCAAGTAACCTGGCTTGAAGTAATATGATAGAGGAGCTTTTATTAGTTACATCTCCTTCTGCTGCACATGAGTGTTCTGCAAAACCATTTCATTCTTTGTTCCTTTAAAACAGTTATGTTGTCATAGTGCTCTTCTTTAATAATCACAACTTAACAAATTTTTAAAGTCATGCTAAAGAAATCATTGTGAAAGTTTCCACACTGCTTTTTCATAAATATTAAACCTTTTATCTTACTGGTTTAACATAGCAGATAAAGAGAACTGAATGAATGTGATACTACACAGAATTTCCTCCTTGGTGGAAGACAATGCAACTGTATTAACAGCATAAGTGATTTCAGTTTTATAAGAAAAAATTCTTGACATTTTTCTTTCTTCTGCAATCAATGAATAGAAACTAATGTCAAAATATTAGATGACTTTTTAACTTATTGTTCTCCTTCCCATTCTTAATCAAACTTCCATATACATGTGTGATCACAGCCTCTTCTCTCTGGTTGTGGATACTATTGCTTTTCTCTTTAAGCTTCCATGAATTATCTAATTATCCATCATCCCAGTAGTGATGGTATAAAGTGACTGGAAACTGCTTCCTGTGTATCCATAGCTCTACAATCTTTCATTTATCTGAAAATCGTTGAGATTTCATTTATATCATTAGAAACAAGTAATTACTCAATGTTTTCCCTTTTCTGTATTTAGAGGGACTCTAAATTTATAACCTATTTTTTTAAGCTATGTTTTATATTAAATAAAGCCTTCTATTAGGAATTTCATCCAGATACAATTAAGCTGTCTGGGGATGAGGCAGCTTCATTACCATAACATGTGTCTCTGCATGACCAAAAAAATGGATGGCCTCTGAAACAACCCATGGCTAATGCATTAAAGGCATTAGAAATTAATATCACTATCATAAGAGAAATTAATGTGATTCATGATGCTATTGTATAAGTTTGCATTGACACTGCCAGTTGCCCAAAGTGGAGATTCTGTTCTTTCCTCTCACTCTGCATTCATTCTCACGAACACAGGTTGACAAGATCTGATATAGAGCTGTAAAGCAGTCTCCTCTGTCTTCTGTCTTCTGAAAATATTGTTTTGCAATGCATAAGCCATCCAAGGGTCACTCTACCTCCACTTGCTTTTTTAGTGTGACAATGTGTTCTGATTCTAAGGCTACAGGGAAAGAATATATATTTCTGGAAAAAAATCAGGTTTTCCATTAAAAGAAACAGTCCAAATTTGTGAACTACATTTATGTATCCCATATATACATATGTGTATCCCATTAACAACTTTCAGATGCATTTGCATTAATTTTTTCTAAAAGTACCTGTTTGTGTGTGTATGTCTAGACATTATATGAATGTATTCAAAAGCATCTGTTCCCCTTTGTTAATAGGCATGTGTGGGGACACTTGCACACACACACTCCATTTGGGTTCAGTGTTAGATTCCCTTGTTGGGTTTGGCTGGGATGGAGCTAATTTTCCACACAGAATCCTGTATGTTGCTGTGGTTTGGATTTCTGAATAAAAAGTGTTGCTAACACAGTGATGTTTTAGCTATTGCTGAGCAGTGATTACCCAGCATCAAAACCTTCACTGTTTCTCAGCTGCCCTGGTAGTGAGGAGGCTGGGGTGGACAAGAGGCTGGGAGAGAACAGAGCTGGGACAGCTGACCCCAAATGACCAAAAGGTTGTCCCATACTGTATGACAACATGCTCAGCAATACATCCAGCACTGGTCTTTTAAAGGTGGCTGTTGCTTGGAGACTGGCTGGGCAACAGTCTGCTGGTGGGAGGTGGTGAGTGACTGCCTTTGCATCACTTAGTTCAGGCTTTTTTTCCCTTCACTTATTAAACCATCTTTGTCTCGACCCACAGGTTTTTCTCACTTTCGCTGTTCTGATTCTCTTCCCTATCTTTCTGGGGGAGTGATCAAGTGACTGGGTGGGTGCTTAGCTGCTGGCCCAGGTCAGCCCACCACATTTGCTCAAGCCCACCCCATGTTTTACTGGGTAAGAGAACAAAGTCAAAGTGTTCTATGTGCCTCTGTAGGTGGGCATGACCCCAAGCATTGGCATCAAGTCATCCATGCTCTAAATTCATTAGCATGCCTCCTGGCATGATTTTGTCCCACACTAGCTAGCATCAACCCAGTCAATTCCCCAAGCTCGGGATAGTTTGAACTGGCAAGGGACCAGTTTGGATGTGGCCACCTTATTTTGGAGTAGAAAGAAATTTGCTAATATATGCATTTTCTGTACCACTCCAGCTGGCTGCAAGATGAGTTAATGCTTTCTTACCCGTTTTATTAGCCAGTACAAATAGCTGTAACCATAGTGGATCTTCAAAAAATTTGCTTTTTCTGTTATTTTTGAAAAATAAACTGAAGTTATGTGGTATGAGAAGAGTTTGGATTACGACAATAATGTAGATGGTTTCTCCCTTTTCCTGGATTCTGTCTGTTTTGGACTTAAACTACTTCTCTCAAAAAGACCATTTCTTACTGTCTCCATACTGCTATTCCTGAAAGACATTGTCCTTGGAGGAAAACTGAGCATGCTTGAAACTGAGGATGTTCTTAGGGGCAAAATATCCTTTTCCTGTTACTATTCTTATGTAAAGACTTTCAAGACCTATGTATACAACCATGGTTAAAAAATAAACAGAAAAAGAATAAAGGTAGGTGACATATAGCACTGTTGTAATATCATTGCAAAGCTATTGCTTCAATGGTTTCAGTCAATCATGTAAAGGGATGAAACTGTTGCAGATATACAGAGAGGGAATCTTTGCTGATACCAGTATCCCAGACAAGAAGATGGACTGTTTTCATATGGCAGGATTATAATCATCACAGTCAGACTACCTGAAAGACAACTGCAGGCTTTGTTGTTGAACTTCTCATTCTAGGCATAATTTTGATTGCTGAGGAATCTCCTTAAAATTACAGCAATTTCGTTGTTAGCAAATAAGGTCAAAATCTAAAATTGAGCAAACAGATAATCTGATTTAAGAGTAAAGATACTAAAGTTATAACCACATTTTCTTAGAAGAAAAATTTTTTTTCTAATAATGTGTTGCACTGGGAGGCAACACAAAGGCAGTATTTTCTGTCTACCTAATGGCAGCTTTTCCTGATAATTTGTTTTATCAGGACATCAGTTTGCACTGGCTGCATCTCACATACTAGTATCCATTATACTACCCCCTTGTGTTACACCATCTTTTCAAGGAAGCTTCTTCAATTCCTTGCCTTTGTCTGTGCCTGAACACCTCCTCCTCCTCTTTTTCTCAGAACTCCGTAGGGAGATCCCTCTCAACTCTGCTCTGAACCACTCTTTTCTTTGTTGACATTGCTGACTCATGAGTAACCCCTGTGCTTAGCTCAGCCACCTCTTCCTTACCAATCCTGGCTCATTGCCCCTAGCTACTCACACAGGCATTATGAACTTTCAAATAAATTAAAGTTAGGAAGACTCAGGACCTTTGGAACATGGGTTGCTCATCATACTAATTGACTACTGGCTCTTGTATTCTTCATTTTTCTCCAAACAGGTATAGCCATATAGCTAAGGTAAACAACTATTTCTACTTGCAACAACCCAAAGAGGGATTAAAAAGCTGAATATCTTTATGTAGTAAGCTGAAATGATTATACAGCACATCATATGTTACAGCCAAACAGCATTTTCTTCGCTGTTAATGTAGTTGTGCCATTATTGTATCTCTTCAAACCTGCCAAGAGCATTTGTCTTCATTTAAGACCACGCACTCCACATTCCATAATTTAAAATTAAAGCAATATGGAATTTTCAGAGCCTAAAAACAGGTCCTGAGAAACAACTGTCCTGAAAACCTAGGTGTAATAACATCAGTGAAGCATTTTTATTATTTATCCATAATCAGCACCTTAATTTGCATAGTTCCCAAGTAAATAGAGGTGTTTCTGACAGCCCAGTAGAAGCAATCTAACAGCCAGCATGCATTCTCTTTTCTCCTCTGAATCACCCAGTTACAGAGACTTTTCAGGCCAAACTGTGCATTCATCGATATGAATTCAGTCCCTTCTGTTCACAGTGCACCTTTAGTTCTGCTTCTATATTGCTGTTACCCACAATTATGTACAAGTACATAACTAATTTTTCAGTGTTTTCAAAGATCAAGTTTTACTTGCCCATCAATTCAAAAAACAAATCTGTATTCTATCCACAAATCTATATTTTATCCTTCTTTAAGTAATAAATCTTTCAGACTTGGTAATGCAAAACCTCGCAAAACCTCACAAAACTGTTTTTATAGAGCAATATTTCAAGGTACCATCAATTTCAATTTAATTTTTTAATTCTCATTCCTCAATAGCTCAGCAATGAAGAAGTTGTTTTAAGAGAGAAGACCAGTGATTTCCACTTTTTACCTAAACTGAGCATTATTAATTTGCATTCAAAAGAGTTGTTAAAAAAAAAAAAGAAAAAACCACCACCAAGGAAAAAAAGACACTTAGAAAACAGTCTTCTCTGGTGCAGGGAAGCATCACTATTACAACATTGTGATAACAATTTGAGACTAATTAAGCAAGAAGGAATTGAAAAACTTTTATATAAATTGATTTTATGCTTCAGCGTTTTAAAGGGCTTTTTATTTACTTTTATATCTGCCTGTAAACCTGTTTTTCTGAGCTTCACAACTTCAAAATACACTTATTTGAGGTCACAGTTAAAATATTAAGTTACTTTGTCCTGACAGAGTTGACATTTACCTTGTTTAAAGTGTTTAACATCAAAGCCAACACAAAAAATTCATGATGTAAAGTAGGCCATATTCAATTACCAGGAAAATACTCATCCAGTACTTTGTAAACATATGAAACACTTAAGATAAGAAGCAAGATCACAAGCCTCTGCTCATGCACCTTTCATCCCTGATTCTATAGGTGCAACACCCATTATAAAGAACACTTAAATTAATGAGAGTCTTTCCACTGACTTCTGAATGAATCCTGTAAACAAGTAGAGGATCCTATTCTTTCATTTCCTGCCTGCCCAGAAAAATATTCATCTTCACAGAACAAAGGCAGAAAGGGAAGAAATTCTGTTGCCAGGTTTTGTAATTGAAGAAATTAAATTGCCTCTGAGTAACCTGTTCTGTGATACTGCTTGTGCAGAACTCATTTGCCTGAATATAACCTGGCAATAACAATCCAAACCAGGAGGAAGACTAAAATCAGTACAAGTGTAACAAAATCGTAGGAGAATTGTCTTCCACCTGGCTTTCAATTTACTGTGGGCATGTCACCAAGAAAGCAATTCTGAGTTAAACAATACAAACCTGAGCTTTGTACTGACAATCTCCAGAGAATGTAGTAAACAACATGGAATGAATTTTACTGTCTCATATATTAGTCATAGCTCAACATAATATGAATTATACAGCTCGATTTTCTGCCTCTAGCCCACCTAGTAACCAAAATGAGCCACAAATATTTCTATAGCCCCAAGACAAATTAGCACAACACAGCTTCCATCCCTTACACCCGAGCCCTCCAGGGCAGGAGGACGTAGTGTGCAATCTGACGGTCAGGAAGGGTTCCTGGCCAGGCTCTCGTTCAGTCTCTCTGTGGGCCTGAGCTGGAAGGACAGTTTTTAGCCCAGGTCAAAACTGTGCCAAGGAATTCACTAGCAATGTATGCACATGCCAGGGCATAGAGGATACCTGTGCTGTTACTAGTGTAGACATTCAGCTGTAGGACAGAGTGATGAAGGTTTGCATGTGCAGATAGCACATGCAATGTGCTATTTAATGAATTATTTTCCACCGCAAAAGACAGGAGACTATCCTTTCACATCTAGTTGACAGAATTATTTTGTGCAATGTGCATTATAAGGTCTGGAGAAGAATAGTGTCTAGCAGAGGAATTATTTTGAATAAAACCCAGCAGTTGTCTATAGACATAACTGAGGGATGCGGTAGTACAACTATATTGTATCAGATTTAAATGCAGAAGTTGTTGATATGAGTGATAGAGGTGACAGCTATCAAGGGAGAATTTTGAAGAAAAGTAACTAGAAAGGGCAGAAGCTAAAAAGAAGGCTCCATATACTTCTAGTGGATCAGATTTAAACAGCACTTTGCTGAACTCTGCACCTGGGAAAAAATGGGAGACATTCTGACTAGTCCTCGTAAGTGTGAAACGAGATTGTAAAATGCTTTACTCATTGAGGGGTGATTTTCAGAAACACCTTCAAGTTAAATCTTGGTAAAAGAAGAGCAGGAACGGGATTTGTCAGTAAAGTATCTGAAGAAACTTAAGGTGAAAATAGTAAGACATATTAAAAGTGTAAATGGAAAGCACAAACACAGAGAAAACTTACAATTTAAGGTGTAAGTTTTCTTCCATTTCCATTTATACTATTGCTAGTAGGATCACTGTGGTTATACTGTCAGACAAAAGGACAGATTCCAGAAGAGAAAAAAACAAATCTTAAATCAAAGTGGAACAAATTATATTGCACCCTGAGACTGGGCACATGAAATGGTCCCGAAGTTTAGCAACTGTTGGGATAATTTGTATATGATACCAAAACAAAAAGAAAATTGATACCGAAAAAAAATTTCTGTGAGATTTCCATGCTATTGATAAAGATGTCTTTTTTGGGAGTGTAGCTGTAAACTAAATCAAAGGAACTGCAGAAGCAGCTGGGTCATTTACAGCCAGCTTATATGCAATTTATCAGAACCTAGAAAGGCATCTTGCATGTTGTGGGTAAACAACATGATTGAGTAGAAGGACAAAAAATTGAGTGTCCTTAGTTATCACTCATTATCTCTGAGGCAGATCACCTAACTACTCAAAGATTACTGCTGTAGCACTGAAAAATAGCTTGCTTTAAAAATCCAAGTAAAGGCTCTGATTCACATTGTCTTGTACCACATAAAGAAACCTTCCATATAATAATTAACTGTGCAGATCTCATCACACAATTGCACATGAAGTCAAATGATAATTATTCTGGGCTATCATATCAAATATCAGAACAAAATGTAATGAAGTTAAACCACTTGAGCCTTCAACTACTAAGGACACACTGCTAAGGAAAAGACTTTTAGAAGATCATAAAGTTTTTCTTTGAATTAATTAAAGTAAATAATTTCATAGCTGTTAGTTGAAAACACAAATAACATTATTTTAGAATAATTATTTCCACTGTAATGCTATTTTCACTATCAGTATGAGATTCCTGAGTTCTTTAAGTGAACAAGTGGTGTTAGTAGCACTGGAGTCCGTCAAAAGAAAAGAACATGGGATTTTTTTTTTAATGGTACCATCAAAGCTTTATGGTGTCAGCAATATTAATGATCCTGGAAATGAAACCTGGAAGAATGTAGCTATGATTTCTCAGGCATTTAGGGTCCTAACAGTTTCAAATATGTTTGCAGCTGAAGAGACAGCCTCCCTTGTCATATTTTTTCCTATTGAAAATCCATCCCTCTTCCAGAAAACCACTCCTGAAAACAAAGCTCTTACTTCTTTGTCTCACAGTCTCTGTATGTCCATCTATTCTGTCAGTTTACTCTATAAATCAGTATTTAATCTATCATTCAATATTATCTGACCAATATACTATATCTCTGTATTCTGACAATGTCTGCTGTTCCTGAGGCAAAGATACTCAAATTGCTCAAATCAGTTAAAAAATACGTGATAATAAAAAAATAAAATTGGGAAAAATAATCAGTATTTTCTTTTATGAATTTACATTTTTGATTTAAAGAAGGAAAAGATACACTGTTTGATAGTAGATGGCTTAAGAGTCACAAAAAGGTAATAAGATATACCAATTTTGTCCTAGAATTATTTTTCTGCTTTTAACTATGTCCTTTACATTATCTTTGTTTTGTTTATTCTTTGTTTTGTATATGTGTTATTGTGGTCTTTAAGTGCTCTTTGTGAACTCAGTGCATGATCAGAATGTCATAAGAATAAAATTAGCATCCATTTAATTTATCTCCTTAGGCTTATCTCCTCAGAGATAAGTCAAGGGCAAGATTCCAATCTTCAAGAAATTTTATTATTTAAATGGTTTTCTGTTACCTCTCATTTCTACTTCATTAAATAATCCAGCTGAGTGGATTTTAGCCCTGTTCATTTTGCTATCACCAATACAGATTTAATTTTTCATGTTCATTTTCCAATAGCTTTAATTTTTACACTGTATATCAGAACCCAGAGACAGTCAACAAGTTTGGTGAAGGCAAAAGAACCTGTTTCAGGGTGAGAACACAAATCAGGTGTCCTTACTTAACCCTCTTTGCCTTTATGTGGAAGATCTATAGCAGAAGACACTGCTATTAATAAAACACCCACACCATTTTTCTATTAAAAAATACCATTGTTCTATTAAAAAAAACCCCAAAACACAACAGCCAGATGCTCAGAGAATAAATTCTTATTTTAATTTTACATTTATGACCTACTTTTGCAGGTCATAAAAGTTGATGTATTCTCTACTTTACTCATCATTAGTACATAAAAAATAATCAAAAAGTAGCTTTGAATTTTCCTTTTTTTTTACAGTTCTCAGCTGTGCTTCAGTACATTCATTTGAAGTAAGTGTCTTACAAAGATGAGAGAAGGAAATAAATTGATACCTGATGTGTGTTCTTGCTTTCAGTAGTATATTGTTTATTAAAAAGGGATGATTGGTCTCACTTAGATATTTCAGGTAGCTAAACACCTGAGAATCAATTAAAGTTCATTAAACTGCATTCTGAGGACAGAAAAACTCCCTTCCCCATTTATAAGTAAATATGGGGAGCTGAGAGCAAGTGCAATGGGAGGAAGAGTAAGTTAGACTAGCAGTTGACTTAATTTCAGAAGCTTGAAGAAATAGTGAATAAATTAGGCTATTAAACTTAATTATGTTGCAAGTTGACAGGTGCTCAGCACAGGTAATTAATTCAGTGAGTGTTAATAAACTAGAATTAGAAGCAACTGAGAAACATCTCCTCCTAAAGCAATGGGGGAGGTCTGCACCACTATCTCTTGGTGCAGGCAGTCTGACACACTGCAGCTTTCTGTGAGTGATGGGCCACAGGGTTTGAGTGATGCTGCTGCATGTGCAGCAAGGTGAGGGGAGATGGTGGTCCCTGGCCAAGGAAGAAGAGGAGAGGAAGGAAAGATTGCCAACAGTTCACAACCCGGTGAGAAAGAAAAAATGCTAACGTATACTTCCTAAAATTGGACATGTTCAGTGGCCCATTTAATAACAACCGTTGGGGAAAATGAATTTTTTTGTTTCTATTTGGAAATTGACTTCCCAGATACAGTGCTTTTCCAGACAGAACAGCATTGTTTGTTTATTTATTTATCAAAGGGGAAGAATAAGGAAGTACATAAAAGCCAGATTTCCCGTGGAGTATTGCACAACTGAGCTGAGCCCATGGCTGTGCCTGGGAGGGGGCAGTTTTGTTTGCCAGGACTGCTTCCTTTGCAGGGAGGGAGGCTGAGTTCAGTGCAAGCACTGCCTGCACATGGATCTGTCACCACACTCAGCAGTTGTTAGGTGGCATTTCAAGGCTGATTTGCATCTTTCTGATGGCATGTGATTGAAATTCACTGTTATATCAGTGATACAGACTTGCCACTGTTGTTCATTAAGGACCTCTGCCTGCCGCTCAAAAAAGATAGATATAATCAGCAGTCATATATTCCAGCTAAAGCACAGATCGCTGTTCATAAAACTTGCTTGTCTTCTCATTTTGTGCTCAACGTGATCATTAACATTTTCATCAGAGTTCTTTCTTCCACAGTAGCCATGTCCGCATTTGTCTCAGATTATCATCATCTTTTTTTCAATACAAAGGATAAATTATGAATTAAATCCTACAGTGTGCACTCAAGTGAACCATAAGAGTTAGCAATGTTTTCACCAAAGTGAGCAGGATTTGTTTGTATATGCATTATGTATAAGAGAAATAGTATATTAACTTTCAGGGTAGTACTGTGTTTTTACCTATGCAGTTCCTCCCTAAAAGATTCTGTACTCTTCCTCAAAAGTAATTTTGTTGTCAAATTCTTGCTCCAACAGAACTCTCTAGCTTTTTCAAGAACATTGATAGGAAAGCAAATAAAAATTGCATAGTAGGAATTCATAACATATGAACCAGCTAGTAAAAGAAAGGACATTTATGAATTTTCTGTTACATTTACTGTGTGTTTCACTGCAGAAGTTTAATTTTAAATAAGTGTTGGGGTTTTTTTCATATACAGGAAATACTGCTATTAGTCAGGTTTTAACTGGATAGATTTTATGAATCCATATACCTTAGGGACACCTAAACAAAAGAACCAATGGCAAAGCCTAGGATGGAATAACTAGTGCATTTTCAGGATCTGTTGTTTTTTCCCAGTTTACATTACTTGCTTTTTTAAAATTAACAACAGTTCTCTTGCATATAATTGTACAGAACCCATTTCCTCTAGATTTAATTTGACAATTTGACCCAGGGTTTGAAGACAATGTGTTTTTCACATCTGTAAATTCATAGCAGTAAATCATTACATTTTAACTCTTCAAGTGCATAAATTTTTGAAACTTGAGAGTTTGATGTCAGCTGGTATCTGCTATCAGCTACGTGTTTAAGGTAACTATTGGAGTAACTATCAGCTATGTATTTAGGATAGATATTGGCGTGAACCAGCACAAGTGATTTCAGATAAGAACCTGGGAAAATTAACACCATGGAAAATTCAAACCAAAACTGATTTGAAAGTAATTTAGAATTTAAAATTAACTAAAAAACATGCATGGTGTAATATATGGGTGTCATGTATGTCATATCCTTCCTATCAGCCTTGAATCAACAGTATATGCAAGCACCTATATATAACTAGTAATGTGCATATTTTCTCCCTAAATAGTTTGCTTAACTGGGATTTTAGTGAAAAATCTTGACTAGTCTCAATTAAAAGCTAAGCGTAGCTGTTTGTTAGATATGTATGATGCATAAAGAAATAATCATCAAGTAATATCTAAATTTTTCATTTTTTCATGATTTATGTCATTGATGTTGGGGGTGTGAATTATATTTTCTTTTAATCTTAACATAACTTTGACCATTTAAGTTGTGCTAAGGATTAATTGTGCTATTCTCAACATTACTGGTGTGATTTTGTCTTTTGGGTACTATGCAGACTGCATTTTATAGCCTGCTACTGGCATTTTAAGCAACACAGTGGAGGGCAGGTCATCATTTATGCCAAGAAGCTCATTTATGTAAGCTACAATGTCAAGTTTAATTAAGGGCTAGAGTGACAAAAGAAAGCCAATTGCATGTGCTCAAAATACTTTTCAGATGACAAGTGACTCATACGCGTAAAAACAATATCCAGGGTAATTGTTAAGGTTATGATAGTTAAACCTGCCTAAAAATATCTGAGGCAGTATGTTCCAAGAGGTCAACTTTCTATAAGATTTAAATAAAAAATAAAAAAAACAGATTTAGATGTATAATTAGGGTCTTTCTTCACAGGGAGAAATAAAATACAACTGGCAATTAGGAGCATTTGTATCCCTGCTTTTCTCTGTTCAGCTCAGTGAGATTTTATAATCAGTAATTTTGTAAGTGGCTTACCAGAGAATGGCTTTGCAATGGTCTCTGGTCAAAGAAAATGTGTAGAGAAAAATTTGTTGGCATGATTTATTTTGTGGCTTTGTCCCTTCTCTGAACACTCAGTGTTTGGGAAAACAAGTCAAAACCTTTTCTGCCTAATCCCCATCAACACTGCTCTTTCTTTCTCTCGCTCTTTGTGGCCACCACATCACAAAGGGAGACAAGGGAGAGTTGATGCTAAGGATAAAGGTCAAGATGATAGAATATGACAACTCTTTGAATTGAAAGCAGAAATTAGTGTCCCTAAATATTCAGCATGAGCTTCTCTTTGCTCCCTGCAGGGCATCTGCACCACAACCACCGCATTTTTACACTTCTTCTTCTTAGCTTCATTCTGTTGGGTTTTGACAGAAGCGTGGCAGTCATATATGGCTGTTACTGGCAAAATTAGGACGCGGCTCATAAGGAAGCGTTTCCTGTGCCTTGGATGGGGTAAGTCAGTAAAATTAATTTCCTAAGATTAATTGGAATGAAACATTTAATGTAGTAGCAATGTCAAGAATATCATAATTTTCTTCAGTAAAACTGAGAGATAGTAGACTGTATGTTACTAAAGGAAACTAGGTTAGAAGCCTTTATGCTGTATTTCAGGCTCAAGATACACTGGTGTATGTTGTAGCATATTTTTATAAACATATTTTAACAAAATTTTAGAAGATTTTCAGCAAAGTAGTGTAATATCAAGAAATCAAAATAAAACAAGAAAAAAACATTCTCTGAATATTCATGAAACCTCTTTCTAGTTAAGACCTGTCAAATGTACCATAATTTAGCTACATCAAAGCAGTACACTGTGGGCAGAAAACAGTATCCTCCTCCCCACCAGTGCTTCAGAAAAACAAATCCTACAATTGCAGTGTGCTTCATTAAATAATTCATTCCATGTAAAAGTGTCCATTTTGTATTAGCTTGCCCTGTCATTTTTTGTCCAGGCAGAACAGAAATATTTTACTCAGCATCTGATGATTATTACTGTTTTGGTTTTTTTCAGGGCTGCCAGCGTTAGTGGTTGCAATATCAATAGGCTTTACCAAGACAAAAGGATATGGAACAGCTCACTAGTAAGTCAATCTGAAATGATAAATTATGTTTTTACTTATCAAGATTGTCCTCCCCCATCAGGAACTGCATAGCATATTCTAAAGGCTCTACAGATATCCATTCACACTTGGAATTGCCCTGAGAGTCACTGAGTGATCCACAAGAGAACAAAGAGAAAACAACATGCCAGTCTTGGAGCTCAGCAAAGCACCAGGAATCCTAGATTTTGTTTGAGATTTTGAAATAGCAGGCTTTTAAGACACACTGAGGAGCAGGTCCTCTTAGACGCCAAACGTTTATGTGGATTTACAAAAGAGAACGTTAAATGTTATGGGTAGCCTCTGCCAGCCTTTAAACATGGCCAAAACTGTACTGGCAAGAGTCTCTTTGGCACCCAGGTCTCTGCGCACCAAGCAGGTACCTTGACTTTAATGCCCCTGAGCAGCTTGGAGCCAAAGCCCTTCAAACACCTCAAAACAGTTCTCCCATCCATCCCCTCTCACCTGGACAGCCTAATCCAGCCCTTTTCCTGGACTGCACTGTATTTGAGAGACAGCAAGGAGGAAATCTGCGTGCTTCATTTACACTCAACTAATACAGTTCCTGTTTAGCTGTCTGGCTTTTCCAGTGCATATTTAGCGCCTTGGAAAATTAACTCCTTAGAGAGGCTGCCCTTCAGCCTTCTGATGAAGAAGGAGCTGAGTCTTCCTCCTGCCGGTGGAGTGCTCCAACCACCATTATGTATGCAAGAGTGTGTTTCCTTTGGTCAGCCTGTTTGGAGCACTCCTCATGTTGCCTAAGAAATTGAGTAAGCATCTGGACAGAAAGAGAGGAAATATGACTCTGTAGACTGGTAACGAGGGCATTCATCAGAGATGTGGATGAGTTAGGTCAAGTCCTCGCTTCAATGAATATTTAATTATTCTCCTTAGCATCATCACTGAGTGAGATCAGGATTCCCTGTCCCTTCCCTGTATGTTTCACCATCATGGCACTCCAGCTCTGGGTGGGTAAGAATTCAAAACCAAATTGCCTCCTGAGTACTGGCTCCAGACACTAAGCTCTGTAGTTTTAAACTGTGACAATGTGCATCTTCGGTTTTTTAATGAGGAATGTCTTACGGGACTGAAGTGCTTAAATTGCACTTAGATCTGGAAAGTGCAACAGTGGTCTTCGCCCCCTTTTGAATCTTACATTGAGAACCCACTACTCTGAAAATTTTAACTATGTACAGCTTGCTGGCTTTTTTTATTATTTAGTCCTTGAACCACAACTGTAAAACCATTTAGGCTGTGAGATTTAACAAATCACAAAATAATGATGTCCAGACCCCACTGTGGATGTAGCTCTGTCCCTTGCAGAATTAATGCCATTGCATTTGTTCTACTGAAATCATTCATGTGTGAGTACTTGCTTTAGTTAGCATTGCTTCCTGCTTCCTTCCTGGGCTGAATGCATATTTAAAAGACAATATTCTGAAATATTCACACAGAGCAACAAATCATTCATAAAGAGTAACCTGGAAAGTGAAAAAAGAGCAAATCTCTGTACATGTAACAGCTCCTCTCCCAGGATCCAAATCCAGCTGACATGGTACTATGGGAGAAAAGAACAAATGAAGGCGTACAAGGGACAAATAGAACCATAACGTAGCTTTCTCATCTTATTTGAAAATATATTTTCTTGGCATTTGACATCAGAATTATATAAGGAAAACAGTGAAGACAAGGAGTGGAGATTCCTCCTCCATCACCAGCTGATGTGCTGTCCCACGCCAGAAGGCAGCTAAGAACTGTGTCTCATGACAACTGTTGGGCAGTGTAAAAGCAGAGCTCCTGTCCTGCTCCTCCCAGCATAACTAAAGCACTTGTGTAATTTTTTTTGATTGCTTGCACTATATTTTGGCTGTTTGGCTGCAATCAATTACACACATGCTGCTATCAAAAACACGCCCTGTTGCAAACTATTCATGCTCTGTAAGATACTCATTTTGTAAATGGAGCTTTTTAAATGGAGGACATTAAAAGTGAAAATTAAAGAATTTGTTCCAGTTCTGTAGTCTCACACATTAAGAGACTCATGGAGAGGGAGAAGGTCCAAGAACCTTTACAGGACTTCTCAGTTTTGCATGGTATATGTATGATGGGAGTGCTTGAAGTGTTCACACTGGAACCATGTCTGGGATCATCAGTCTCTGATTTCTGTCTTTTTCTGAGTCTTAATTATCAGACAGTTATATTTCTGTACATTTAAAACTACATATGAAAAATATTTCATGCAGGCACTTGTAATGATATAGATACAGAAGCTGAAGGGATTTCCTAAAAGTTTAAAAAAACCCAAAAACCAAACAAACAAACAAACAAAAAAACCACCACAGAGACAAGTTTTTAGATATTTGAAGTTATCTGGAAAAGATCAGTGTGTCTGAAAGCTTAATAGCTTTTTCCAGCTATTTCTAAAATAAATATTTTCGCTATCTCTTTTCAGACAATCAGAGCTATGAAAGCACCACTACTAAAATTTACAGTTAATAAACCTGCTCATGTTTACATGCAGTGCAGATAAGTTCTAGGAATTTGTTACATCAGCAAAAAATAAAATTCTGTCATAGTCATGCTCTTGCCATGCTCTCTTAAGAGAAGGGACCATTCACCTGAAGAGCATCAAACAACTCACAAAATGTTCAGGACACAGGAGCAAGTATACAGATGCTTCATCACTCAGCAGAATTTTATGACCATGTAACATGGTCTCATAAAGCCACCAGTGGCTGCTCTTAATACTAATCAATTTATATGGCTTTCTGCTATGTGCACATCAGGGAGAAAGAAGACAGAACAGGAAAACAAAATAAAAACAGCGATAAAGCACAGGAAAAAAAGCTATCAGAGCAAGGAAATAGGAGAAGAAAAAAATAGTAAAAATTTACAAGAATTGCCTTGTGGTGCAAGAAGGCCCCGGAAAATCTATCTTCAGAATGTCTTCAACAGAAAAAGATTGGGGGAAAATGAATTTTGATGTGACATCAAAATTTGTGACATCAATTATGAAGTCATACGCTGTTGAAAATTCAGATTGTGTAAAAAAACAGATTAGGGTAAAAAGCACAACCTCTGTATTTTTTTACAGCTCTGCCTCTAAGTGGAAATCACTCTTTTGAACAACCATTTTACTTGAGAACATGGAAAAGGGAAGCAACAATTCTCCCTTGGTCTCAAAGAATTTTGTTCTAGAAACTGTTTTTTACTTTTTATTTAGAAAAAAACCCTCTTTGACCCTTTTTCAGAACAGGTGGCTGAAATTATGTTTGAACTAAAATACATCAACTGTTTTTATGAACTGATGCTTCTGTCTGCCAATAAACAAAATAATTTTAATTACAATTTCTAATTAGAGTGGTCATCATCACTAGGTTTAAAAGTTCATACTGGTAAGCAAGTGCACTGTGAACGCATTTCCCCCTCTCAGAAATCTGTGTTCCCAGACTGATGATAAAATCCTAGCTTTTGAAAAAATAGTAAGAAAAACTGCAGAAAAATTTGAAAGCATTTTTCTTTGACATTGCAAAAATAAATTGAACATTAGTGTTGTAGTTGGTTTTTGAGGTAGGATGTAGAATAACATGGCATGTATTACTTTTTTAACAGTGAAGAAGATAGGAACTATTTGCATCCATTTATCATTCCAGTATTTAGCACACTGGTGCAGTTGGGTTCATGTGACAGTTTTCACATGGCTTCATTGCAATGAGAAATACTTTCATTCTTTGCAGTGAGAATGCCAGCCCTAACAGACCATTAATATTATGATGTGCTTGCATTTAATTCACTTGGTTTTGAAAAGTACAAAACCATTACTGGAAAATAAAGAAGATATGTGTGATTCTGATGTGAATGTCTCTGGATGTGAAATCCAAGTAAATTATTTGAATGTATATACTTGAGTTTTCTTATATGTAGGTGTGATCATGCATTCAAATAAATATGCTGTTCTTTGAATGTGTAATCACTGAGAAAATAGCACAGCTGCATTTACTTCAGTGTGTGAAGCTCCTGATCTTTTGCAGATATGAAAAGCTTTGCATCATAGTATATCAAATATTTAGAATTTGATTCTGTAAGTGCTCTTTGTTTGGTTTTCAGTGAAAGCCCTAATGCAGAAAGACAAACTCTCTGAGATTAGGAGGTCTCCAGAAAATACAGTTTTCAGATGCTTTAAATGTACATTTAAATTGTTTGCAAAATATTACAGAGAATACAGAACAGTTAGATCATATATAGTATATTATTTTTCTCTAATGGAAATATTGTCTTTATGATGTAGTTATAATAGGAAATATTAAATGACAACATATGTAGAAACTTGGTTTTTTCTGAAGTTCTATATTACAGGTACTTGACCATTTCATCGCTTTTAAGTATAGAACTATCAGATATGGTAAGCTAGAAATGTTTCTAGATACCTCCTTGGCAAGGCCTGCTCAGTTAACTCAGCACACATGGTTAGAGGAGATTCAATAAATATTTGCAAACTTATTTTCTATTGTTCTCTTTATATGTTTTGGGCATTTCAGTTTATGTTTAATTCACATTAAAGACTTTGAAATGTTAACCACTGGTAATGGAAATATCTTTCAGCTCTCTACATCATCATATCAACAAAGCAATTCCTTTTTGTGTGTGCATATGAATCTCATATATCAGAAAAATATGCTGTAGTAATTATTAATGCTTCCTTGACAATGTGTTATACTTATTTTTAATTTGTGTTAGTTCTTCTCTAATGTTTTTTCCAGCTGCTGGCTGTCTCTGGAAGGAGGGCTACTTTATGCTTTCGTTGGACCTGCAGCTGCTGTTGTCTTGGTAAACATGAATATAATTTCCAGTATTTTCATATGAAATGATGGAAAGTGCAATTTCAGTTATAAAAGCTTAGCTGTAAAGTAACATTGCATTTTGCTGTAAATACTGAGATCACTGTTGTTTAACATACCTTCAGTATTTTGAATGCATGATTCATTTGATTATATCACTTCTTTATACCAATTATCTCTCCATGTTTACACAGTAAGCTGTGAAAGAATAATGTACTGATTAGTGGCACAGAAAACTTGTTACAGGCATCACTGAGTTATTATCAGCAGCATCTACGCAATTGTCACTGCCTTGTGAAACTCAGTGACAGTCTTGATAGAGGGCTGCTTGGCAGGGTATTGCTGTGCCAGCAAAAGCAACAGAAGGAGTGGAACCTGCCAGCAAGTTCTCCATGGCTACTGCTTTTGAAGGCAAAGAAAAAGTTGTCATAGCTGGAAAATGTTACTCATTTGTGTATAAATCTTCCAAGTCTCTGGACATGCATTTAGGTGTAGGATTCATTTCTGCCTAATTGTAGATATCTGCAATGTAGCTTTCTGCATCTGCACTAGTTATCCCAGCCATATATCGTTGTCAGTGAAGAAAAATATATACTTTTAGAGATCAAACCATCAGAAGTATTTCAGATGTCTACTTCAGGGTAAGCTGAATTACATTCTACCTACTGATAGCCATTGGCTATCAGTCATCTGCTCTGCAGTCTGTATGGTTTTTTCACAAAAAAATTCTTTAGCATTTTTCTCTTAAAGATTTTGAATTTAATTCCTCTTTCCACTCCACCAATTTTATACTATGATAACTCTACCAGCACCGGTTATTTCTGGTTTTCTCTTGTAAAAGGGAATCAGTCTTACTAGTCTTAAAAGATATAGCTATTCAGCTCCATGAATTTTCCTGAAATGGATGTTTACTACTCCCATAGAGTTTGTCTCATCATTGCCTGGAGTCAAGCCAGGATCCTTTTGAACAGCGCACAGTCCCTGTCATGGTAGGGGAGCCAAGGATGTTTACAAAAAGCCAGTTATAATTTTCACATGGAAGTAACTGTATGTTCTCTGTTTAATTGGCAAGTCTTTGTTCAGAGATGTTTGAAGTTCACAGTCGCAGTTTGCCCTACCATTAGCTGGTAGCTGTGGAAGGAGCTGTTCCATGCAGCCACTTAAGCCTAAGTGAATGAAGCCAAAGAATTATATAACAGCAGCTGAAAAATGTTAATGCTGAAAATAAAGTTGAAAAAGACTTGGCAGGGCAGACTAGTAACAATTAGGTATTTTGGCACGGATGTTGAAAAACCAGTTTGAAAGGGAAAAAAAAGGATTATCCTTCTCTAATAAATAAAAAAAAGGAACATTTGATAATTAGATTCAAAAATTGGTATTACCTCTTTGCAGGGACATGCAGAGACAGGTTCATAGAGTTCAGCTCAATAATACAAATGGATAATAACAGTCATTAAGTTGTCCATTAAATGCCATTAGTATGTCCATTAAGTGCCAAAGTCTGACACTTGAATTTTTTTTAGGTTAGGTCTTGAATCCATGTATGTGATCATAACACAATTTACTTTAATAGAGCTAAGCAGACGTCCCAGAAATTCATCTGGTCCACAAAAATAGTAAACTGCAGCCAAACAAGGCTCAAAACTGACATTTTGGTGAATGACATAGACAGTGATTAATGTGCAGGAAGATATGGAAAACCAAAGGCTGGTTCTGCATAAGTAGGAACACCCACATGGGCCATAAATGTTTAGAAAGGAACATGGTTACAGTCATCCTATGCTCTGACTAGCTCTCCCCTGTATAGATAACTCAAATGGATTGGTTTTCCTGGAATAGGATACATTGTTGCAATGAAAACTGACAAAATATTAAAGTTATATTACTCAAGCTTCTAAGGTTTAAAAACGAGCCTGTTGCAGGATGTGTGTATATGTCACCCTTTTGAGAATACCACCTTTTGGTGTGTTCAGGGACATTGCTGCACAGTTTCTAAAGGAATACTCAGAAATGTAAAAGGAGGCAATTTGCAGGCCTGTAAGAGCCTTTTTCTGAAGTTACAGGATACAGGATTTTTCTTTTTCTGAAGTAACAGGATTTTCTTTCAGGCACTGAAAGATCAACTGTTTGTCTTCTGTTTGACAGGTCAACATGGTGATTGGCATTTTGGTATTTAATAAACTTGTTTCCAGAGATGGAATCCTAGATAAAAAGCTCAAACACAGAGCGGGGTAAGCAACAATTGGGTTATTTTAAGCATATTAGAATTTTATCATCAATTTTCAATTACAGATATTCACCAAAAATGCTTTTGATTGTGCTGTGAACTTTTATATCAGGGTTACAGTGTTTCTAACATATTCCATTAATCTCAAAAGCTGCTGTTGCATTATCCTGAGGGAATGCAGCTAAACAAACGAAACATAATAAAACACAAGTACAACAGTATTAAGTTAATCAGAATGAGGATTAAACAAATCGGAGCACTGATATCACAAGATGGTTGCATGTGTAAAGCTGTTGCAGTCAGGAAAACAGTTTTATGAACTGTGTGTACTGAAGGAATGGATTATTTTTGTCTAGTTGTCAAATTTAATCAGTATGGTAAGAAATGTTATTAATTTGTGTTAACTGTTATAAAATATATTTTACAGCGATATATCCCTTACTTAGATCAATGTTATTCTGCCTGTTTGTATTAAGAATTTGTCTTTGTTCTTACATCCACATAATATCTACACAGGTGTATTTTCTAAATTAGTGTAACAGAACATCAAAGTAAAAAAAAAAAACAAACATGGCTTAAAAGTTAAAAAAGGAAAAATAAGGTAAATGTGTGTTATTGATTATTTAATTGCATTTACATTAAAATTCTGTTTATTATCATGACAAGAAAAGATTATGACAGTGGTGGTATCAGAAACTGTTTTTCAGTGGGTGACAATGATTTGAAGTATTGCAGCAGCAAACCTTGATTGATTGCATATTGGAGAAAAATACTTCAGAAGTGGATCATCACCTTCTTAATGCTTATGAAAGTATATTTAAACTTTGAATAATGATTTTTTTCAAGTATATTTTCTAGGATTGTATTTTGGGCCAGCTTGTAATTTAACTCCACCAATATCCACATTTCTAACAATGATAAAAGACTTTATCTTCATTTTTCTGTGTATTACTGCTATAGGCAAATTTATTGCAGTTTCACTTTTAATTATTTTACCATGTAACTAATAGTGGCATTCCTAATAGTTAGGACTTAGATGAGTACGCTTATGATAAATACTTCAGCTGGTGTGATTTGCATTTCATATTAATTCAATTAAGCCTGGTTTTCAGTTATTTCACCATCATTTTGACAAACATGTACCAAACCCTTTAATTCTGTTTCTTCTTTTTTCTTCTTTTTTCATTAGCAAGTATTAATTTCATAACCTTAATTTTTTCTAAAATGCTCCATCAACATTCTTAACTCTGTAATAACACTAGTGAAATCTAGAATATTGTAAAACTACCAAATTGTTTCAAAAGTAGCAATGACTTAGTAATCACCAATTCAAATTCACATATGCTCTGATTCCAGTGATGTAAGGAGCTGGAACAGCCACAGGTTTGGCTTTGTACATTTTGTGAGGATATTCAAACTTAGATTTAACTGATTTTTTTTTCAGCTATTCAGTTTTAGGCTATAGAAATCTGTTTGCTTATACTTTGCTTTCCTGATGAAACAAATAACTCACTTCCTAATTGGGCAACTTAGTAAGGAAGTCTTTTATTTTAAAATAGCTTAGCTTTAAAATGAATGGATAAAGAATCAAGAGATTATTCCAGCTATTTTGGGAAAAGATGTAGATACCCTAATGAGAAAGAATCCTAACTTGTGTGATATTATGGGATGGTGGCTTGGCAACAGCATTCCTTGATACTACTTGGCAGATGACATCTCTCAAGACATTCTTTGGGGCATAGAAATTGGTTCATCATTTGATCTCCTCTAGAAAGGTGATTGTCATTCATTTCTCAAGTATCTTCTGCCAGCCATGCTCAGGAAGGCAACCTCATTCTTCCTGGCAAATATGGGACTTACATATTTCAAAAGCTCAGTCAAAAGTTCGGCTGTAGGATTTAAAACAAGTGAATGGGGCAAAATATACTAACTCCATATGCTTTTTACCACCTTTATAAGCATATGGAGAATCAAAAAAGTGGTAAAAAATATGTTGCTGGATCTCAGTCATGATCTCAATCCTTTTCCTGGCAAAAGAGAAAGCATATGCCAATGCCCAGGCTGAAAATTTACATTTGGCTTATATGCACTTTAAGTTCTATTATTATTTGCAAGATCCAGAGCAGTTTTATAGAGGTAAAGAGAATAATCCAGTCTAATAATGCTGAAGCACTGCCAGGCAAAGACAGAAAGCACTTTCCAAACTTAGCTTATACTTACCCAAGGCATTTTTCTAGCTCATTCTTTAACATATATTTTTAATTAGTGACAAGTGATGTGGATTCACTGAGTTATTTTTTCACCCCAAAATCATCTTATAAAAGATCTTGGTTCTCACTGTTTTCTTATGGAAGAAAATGCTTTTTTTATGAGAAATATACTGCACTTTTTAATGGAAAATCATCATTTGGTTTAACAAAGTGGAAAACACTGGTATTTGATGTTGTTTTGGACAGTGTGTTGAAAGTCTTGTAAGTCCTGGGTTTGCCAATAAAAAATAATTCAGTTGGTTGAAATAACTGGGAAAAAAACCCAAAATGTTCTTATCTTCATCACTTTGACCACTTTCCAGCTGGGAATAGTAAAATATCCTTCCTGTCAGCTATGTCACATCTTAGTCAGTTGTGATTATTCCCCGTTCTCATAGCAGAAAGAGAAGGAGTAGGAAAAATATTTATTTAGTTGATTCAAGAATGCATGCTGTATGGAAAAGAAAACTTAAATTCCAGGTTTTGTCCTTGAACTCTTCTGACAGGTGCAGAGGTACAATTGTCTATACAAAATGCTTTGAGCTTAATGCTTGTGTACTGTGTTTTATTAAAAGGCAAAACAGGTCACCCTTTTTATAGTACCAGCTGATATTTATTTCATCAAATTCCATACATTTCAAGCCCTGTATTCAGACCTTCATATGGCATGAATAAAACCATTCCTGATATTAGTGGGCCATGCAGGTCACTAGTACTAATCTGACTATACAGTATGCACATAATGATTTGATGCTTGAAAAAATTATGCAGGTTTCTTTCCCTATTAATGCTCTGTAATGGTCCATACTTCACACTCCTTTTTAAGTGACCTGTACTTTTTCTCAAGCATGTTTGGATGCAACACTCCTTCAGCAGGTCTGAATAGAGGGATTTCACTTTGTGTGTCTATCCTAGCACGTGCTTGTGTTTACTTCAGTGTACTGAGCAGTTTTGATCACATCTGGGGCCTTTTTTAGATTAAATGTAAGAAATAGAGTTTGCATGAAATCAAGCCCCATACAATTAACATTTAAAGCTAACAATAATGTAAAGTATAAAGTACAGTTTTGCAAAAATATAGAGCATTCATCCTGAATAAGTCTACTTACTTTTTCTGCATGACATCATATTTAAAAGCTAAATTTCAGTAGCAACGTTTTTTGGTGACAATTCAATATTTTGTTCTTTTTGTGGGTGTTCTGTTTGTTTGCAGTCAGATGAGTGAGCCTCATAGCGGTTTGACGCTCAAATGTGCCAAGTGTGGAGTAGTTTCAACAACAGCTTTGTCAGCCACCACCGCCAGTAATGCCATGTTAGTCCTGATCATTTACATCTTCTTGTTACAAATCTTATACAGTGCATGTGAGACAATAGTTTGATGATGACAAATGTGTTTGCTAACACTGTATAAAGTGCTAAGCATGTTTAAATACTTTAAAAAAAAAAATTGCAAATATGTTTATTAACTGAATACAGGATATTCTTTAGAACATAAAGTACAACTACTACATTCTTGTCTATGATTTTCAAGTTAAATTGATAAAGTGACATCCTTAAATATGTTTTATTTTACTAGTGAGCTTTTAATGTTTTTTTACAATATTACAATGCTGCTTTTCTCTTTCTTTTCAATAGGGCATCCCTTTGGAGCTCCTGTGTGGTGTTGCCACTTCTAGCACTGACTTGGATGTCTGCAGTTCTGGCCATGACAGACAAAAGATCAATATTATTTCAGATACTTTTTGCAGTATTTGATTCATTACAAGGCTTTGTTATTGTCATGGTCCATTGTATTCTCCGAAGGGAGGTGAGGAATGGCTTCCCGGTTTTCCAAAGGGCTGTGCTCCTGTTAATCTTTCAACTACTCTTTAATGTTATGTACAGCTTGCTCTGCAGAAATACGTTTAATGGAAAGAAAAATATTTTATGATGAGATGTATAGGAACAAGTGAAAGTGGAAAAGAGAAAAAGTGAAAGAGAGGGAGAAGATCAGTTAATTCCAAGTGCAAAATAGCAGTGTAAAACTTTACGAACTTAATTCAAGGTGTCTTTTAATTAATCCCAGGTACAGTTTATTTTTAAGTGTTAGTCTTTCCCAATGAGTATAGGAATATGCAAACATGAATGCCTTTCTGAAGACCAAAAGCTGTAGATTTTTACACTCTCTATAACAGATTCAGACACAATTTTTTTTCTGCTTATACTGTCCCTGAAAGAGGACACAAGGAGATGACGGGTTATGTTGGTGAAGATCTACCATTTCAGATCTACAAACTCAGGTACCTACTAAAGTTATGGGGACAGCAAGGATGAAGACAGATGAGTGCTCTGAGAGCAGCGAGGACAAGCAGTACCCTGGCCTGCCCTTCACAGCTCAGTGCCACTTGCCGCAGGATTCATCACCACTGAAATCTGATGGCAAAGCTCCTACACAAGTGCTCTTTAATCAGGCTCTGGTGACAGCTCTTCTAACCTGCCTAACCTGCTAACTAACCCCACTTTTTATTGAGATGGGTTTAAGAGCAGTAGCGTAACAGCTTTGTTGGCAGATTTGTGGTAATGGGGCCCTCCATCAAAAATGAGCAGTGGAGTTGGACTGCAGAGTAGTTCCTGGTCCACAGACATACCTGTGTGCTGTCATTTATCATCCTCAGGATATTTACCACACCAGTAAACCAATTATACTGCCCAGCAGGTTTCCCTGGGATGGACAAGGGTTATTTGAAAGCACCTCAGGACTGAAAAAAACAAGGAAGATGTTTCAGGAAAAGTTTATTGTCAATGCTGAGTTACAAATCTCACACAGGGGTTTCCTTTTCCAGCACTGACACCTTTTAAACACTGAAACTCAGTATATTAATGAAAAATAATTGAGTGACATAATTTATTCAATTCTTTCAGTATTGTACCACTTTGCATGAGATTCATATCACTATCCTTCACAGTATGCATACATGATTATCTTATCAAATAATCAAGTTTTGGATTTTAAGAGAAAAAAAATCAGTATCTTGCAGAAATTAGCAACTTACACACTCCTGATTCCTTCCCACTTTAATCATGCTGTTCGGGGCTATGAACTTTTGTATTTCTTGGTTTATGAGCTCTCACATTGGAAGAGGCTTACCTCAATACCTTTTCTTTTTTCTTCCTTTGACTTTTCGTTTTGTTCAGGATAAAAATATGTGCAGAATAAGAGATAATACTCAAGAAAAATCTATTTTATGTAGAACTGTCTTGCAATACCCTTATTTTCTTCAGCAATTTCTTCCCCAATATGATTTATATCTGGGAAAGAGGGTAGTCTCATCAGTAAATCTGAAAGCCATCATTTCACATATTTTGTTAGTATAATGGTAAAAGACACTGCATCTGTTATCAGTAGGAAGAATAGTAGTTTCATACTGTTCTTTCTGTCTATGAAATTTTTGTATCCATTGGAGTGGATTAATTAGCCTAGAAAGGGCATACCACCTCCCATTTACTGTCCTAGGGAATAGTTTTTATTTTAAAATATGTACCTTTTGCTCAAGATTGCATGTGAAACATTCAAAACCAAAGCAATATGAACAGCACTGTCTTTCACTAAGTCACAGAATATCATCAATAGGAAGAGAACCATAAGGATTACTGAGTCCAACTCCCTGCTCCTTAAAAAACTACCTAAAACTAAACCATATGACTAGGAGTGTTGTCCCGACACTCCTCAAATTCTGACCATGGCTTGGATCCATGACCAAGTATGTTCCAGTGACAAAACACCCTCAGGGCGAAGAACGTTTTTCTGATGTCCAATCTGATTTCCCCTATTCATTTCATTTCCTCATGTTCTAATTCCATTTTCTTGTCTCCTAATTCCATTTCCTTGTGTCTTTTGTAAGGATCCAGAGAGGCTGAAACATATACCTGGTTATCACTCATTGATTTTGTCAAAAAAAGACCAAAATTTATGAGAAGTTCTACATATAACTTAGCATAGCACTGTATAAAATAAAATAACTAAAAAAAAAAAAAAAAAAAAAAGGGAGCAGTTAAGCCTGCGTCAGTGCAGTAATGCAGAAGCTTATTGGAAAAAAAAATATTTTGACTGCTGATGAAAGATGAAAACCAACAAACATCTTCCAACAATGCCCTAAGCCTTGAATTAAAGACAGGTTTCCTATTATGACAGTTTTTTGCCGCAAATGCTTCATTCCCTTCATGAAGGGAATGCTTCAATAGTGCTGAACATCTCATAGAAACATTCTTGTCTGACCATGGTCAAAAGTAGGACTGTGATGATTGAGGTGAAATTAGTCTCTATTAAATGTAAACTCAGTTTTCAAATTTGTAGGATACCTTGACTGGAGCCACATCTAACTCACTGTTTCTTGTGTAAGCAGTATGCAAAAATATCAGATTATAAACAGGTTTATACAGGAATTTAGAATCTTAATTTTTTTATGTGTAGGCAATCAGCTGGTTATGGTTTATTTTCTTCACTTTTTTTTGGCAAATCACAGATATAGATATAGAAATTTAGATAGATAGATAGATAGATATATATAAATATATAAATATATATATATATATATATAAAAATAAATATATATATATATAATCTAACTGCAAAAATCATTACTCTGTTTAACAACTAAAAGGAGTTGTTCCTGCAAGTCAGTCTTAGGAATTACACATCCCTATTCTAACATGGAAATTCTAGAAGAAAGGCATTTTATTGAGCAGCTAAATAATCTATCTACATGTTTTTTGGCTTTTTTTAAATGACCTCGTGAGCAGGCTTCCCAGTGAGGCCCAAAAAGCACTAAGGTTTGATAAGATCTCCCTTATCAAAACGGAGCAGGTGTTTTTTTATTCAGTCTTGACAACTTAGGCCAAAGTAAATGTACAGAGACAACTTATTCACTAATCAGGAGATAATCTCCAGTCAAAATTATGATAGTGCTGTTGGTGGAAGACAAAGAAACCTAGGCATACTGCTGATTGAACTCTATTTGACAGAATACATTTAATCTTCTTTTGTCCTCCAGATTTAAATTGCAAACTGGTAAAAACACTTGAGGAATTAATTAAGGGAATATTTTTCATATGGGAAAAGAAAATTAATAGAAATTTCTTCAAGAAGCACAAAGAAGTAGAAGCTGATGGACTTGAATCAGTTTTAATTTCAAAAATATGTATGGTCTGCACTTATTCGGTTCAGTTTTGCAGCAGCAAAGACATAGTTGACTACTACACGAAGAGAGGTGTAAGTCCAGTAAGTTATGTTTCAGTCTGGCTCTAGAGTCTGGCTTTCCAGCTGCAGAGACCCTTAGGTGAGTGCTGGCCAAGAGAGTGGCCATCGTGCAGAGTGGGCAGTGCAGTCTTTGTGCTGCACATGGTACCTCCAGCTGAAAGAGTAGTCCGTTACTTTTGGTTGTCTGCAAAAGCGTTTAGCTCTGCCAGTGCCTGTCAAGGAGTTCCTGCCAACATATTTGTCACTCTTGACGACAGCTACAAAGCTATCTCAGTTATAGCCTGTAAGATTGATCTAATATTTATAGCATGCCAGCACAGGCAAAACAATAATTCTGACTGTCGAGGGAAAAAAAAATATGGGGTGGAATATATCACCATAAAATCCAAAAAGGACAGATCTGCTTTACTATGCTTTTATTGTCATTACACCACAAAAAGACACAGACTTCTACAATTATATGTAAAAGCCCCTTTTTTCCTTTTAGTTATGTTGATATACACATAAATTATAGAAACATTTGTTACTTTCTCCAACATGCTATATTGAAGAAATTGTTCGTTAGGGGCTGCATCAGGAAGACAGGGATTTTCACCAAATAAGACATACAACTGGAAGAGACCTATGTGATGTGTCATTTGTTTCTGTCCACCATCAATTCAGTGTCTTTTGAAAAGATATTAAATCTTTCTATACTTCTATTTCTTAACTTCTAAAATAAATATAGTATTTTTTAAGCATAAGACCTTTCATGGTCTGTTTGGAGGTCTTGGAAGAAAAATGCAAAATAGTTAGATATTATTGCTTTATGTTGCCTTTTTAGCACAGAGAGCCCAGAGTTGTTCTTTTTGTTTCCTCTCCTTGCTGTTTAAACACCTAATTGGGTGTTGGAAGATGGTGATGAATGTGTCACAGAACAGAGAAAAATATGAGGGGTTACCGCTGAAGCTTATCTATCTCAGCAAAACAGTTTGCCTCATCTCCTTGAACACAAGATGCTTTAAAGCTGATTTGAATCACATTTAGTAACTTATGTTAATGCTGGTGATGGGAGGAACCCACACGTATTTTTTTCTTTAGCTGTGCTCTGAGGAGTAGAGAGCAATTGGATTAAATTCACCGTTGGCGTCTAGAGCCCACATTTCAGAATTGCAGGAGAAAAATAATAAAATACAAGAGTAGGGCAAGGGTAAGTTACAAAAGCTTGGAGCTGGTTACTGTTGCTAAGGAAACTACTTCCCTGGTATCTGCACGTTCATCGCATCTGTCTCTCCTGCTCTGCCTGGCTATAAGAAAATCTTGTAACTTGATGTTAAAAGGCAAGGGGAAAAAATAAGATTATGTTTCAAAGTAAAATGTAAAGACAGCACAGTCTTTACATACTCAACAATTTTGAACAAGCAGTTTAGAAGAATAAGCTGGTATTTAGAAAGTTCAACCATTTTAATTCTGACTTGGGTGAGGACATCTAGAAATTGCAGCATATGTCAGTATCATGGATAATGCTACATTCGACATTCTGTTAACATCTTCAAATCATATGCTGCTTGCACTTCAGAAGGATTGTAAGAAACATGCACATTTAAGAGGATCTAAAATCAAGATTCTCTGCTTTAATGTAGAAGCCACTGAAAGTACAACATGAGATTCTTGAGATCTCGGGAGCTGTCAGAAGTGGGGAACCTCCACAAACACAGAATCCCAAAAATGGGGAGACCAGAGTGCAGTGAGATAAACTGTATGTTCTGAAGTAACAATGCTTTGGGGTCAAGTATATTATACCTTGAGATGAGATTCAGCAAAGCTGGGGATGCTTTGAACGAGGCATTCTTTATTTTATTTTTTGTCAAATCACCATGCCAGTGCTTATCCAAGAGTATAAAATTCTGAAGTGTGACCTAACTTCAGCATTGATAAAGTGAGAGAATACTTGGATTAAATTTGCAGCAACTGGGAGATGCCAAATTAAATTAACATCAAACACATGGAAAACCAAAGCAAGTGTAGTGCCTAAAAACAGAATCTGAGTCTTGATACAGCACACTTTAAATTGCAACATGTGGTAAGTCTCAGTGTTTTGAAATCAATCCAAACCTTCCCACCGTGCTTCATTCTTCTTTCTGCCCTATATTTGGCTCCCTCCACCTGCAACAGTCGCTTATCAAGACTACTGAGCAGTCCTAGTCATTTGAGGGCTGAGCCATCTAAAAAAATGTTTTCTTATTACAAATAATTTTTTAAATTTAATTTTCCCTTTTGTGATAGCTTCTAAACAACTTGTGATAGAATATGATACTTTTAAAGGTGACAGCTTCTCATCAGCAGCAGTTAATGAATTATCCTCTTCTGCTGTTCACAAAATGTCCATGAGTAGAAGACAATTTTCTCCCTTTTAGTTATTCTGAATAAGTCATCAAGTAATTTTTAAAGATAATAAATGGAATGTAGTTTTTTATAGACATTTCCTTCATAGTACTTTTATATTTGAACAAGAAATTGTATCATCCAGCCATGTTCCTGTTTTTCGAAGTCACATCTTTCAATCAGGAATATGATTATATATTTAATATAGACACTTGCATTTCTGGAACTAAAATTCACATTGTAAAACATTATATTCCAAAAGTTGCCTTGCCATCCTTACTGTTGTACGTGTGAGAACACAGTAAAATTTGTTTGCATTCTGCTGTCAACAAACAGAAACTGCATTTTCCTTTTGAATGTGCCTCTCTGTTGAAGCACGTGTTTCTAAGGGCTGAATAATAGTATTTTAAAAATTATAAACGATTCCTCAAATATACTGTGTTTTAGGGACAAGTTTTCAAATTTACTGTATGGCTCATATTAATGAAGAGTGATTTCTGATAACTTCCTTTTGTACTTTCAAGAAATCTGTCTCTGTCCAAACAGTCCACTTTCCTTCTTGTGCTCACATTGAAGATATTTCTCTGATCTTAAGACTTTTACTCCTAGAAGAGATGCATTAGATTCCGTGTACATGAAGTAAAAGATTATTATTGGAATTAGTAATATCTTTCAAATAGACTTATTTTTAAAATAAAATTAGGAGATTACAATAACTATTAGGAAATGATTACAATAACTGTGTGATTACAATAACTGTAAAGAACTGTCTTTCAAGAATCAAACATTTTTCAAGCAGAAGATACACTTTATCTTGCAATCGTTAGCAGTATATCTGTTAATCCTGTTACCAGACCTGTACCAAAGTGAATGAGAAGACAAAGCCAAATACTATCACCAAGACAGATTTGGCTTAAGTAACATATAATCACTGTCTAGTAGCTAATTCTGGCCATACATAAATCTAATTATGTGATCTGGATGTAATAGACTGGCAGAATTTGTAGCAGCCACAAAGTATAACATATGTATGAAATGGCAGAAATAAGCATTTATGTTTATTGCTTCTGATTTATTAAGTGGGCTAAAGAAAAGTCATGGATTGTATTTCATATGGTTTAATTTTATCTCTGATAGGAGTATATGATGTTACATAAGAATCAGTATAAGATTTTTTTTCCACAGGTTCAAGATGCATTCAGATGTCGGCTAAGAAATTGTCAGGATCCAATCAATGCAGATTCTTCAAGTTCTTTTCCTAATGGACATGCCCAAATCATGGTTAGCTTTTATTTTTTTCTTTGACAATGAATTTAGTGTTCCTAACAAAAAGAAAAAGCTTACTGTATTATATGTGGCAAGTTTCCATAGCTGAAATATTAACACCTAAGCAAAAGACTGTTAAGGTCATTATCTGCTTGCTTAAATATCTTATCTAGTTTTTAATTATTGGTGTGATTATTTAGTGGAGCACAGTGAATTAGTATCTTCCACCAGTGTTCTGTAGGCCAAAAGGTTCTTACATAAGAGGATTTTAAATATTCTAATAATAGATTGTGACTTTTTGTAGTGTTGGTGTAAAGAGTACTGATGTATTTCCCCTCACAAGGCCTTAAAAATATTCTCCAACAAAAGAAGAAGAAAGCGCTAGAGAGTCAACAGGGGGAATCTAGTGTATTAAACTAGGAGATAGTGAATTTTGCTAATATTGTTAGGTAATATATTAAGAAAACTTACTCGTCTCTTCACTTTGAACAAGTTTGTCATTGACTGTAATGGGGACAGAATGAGGCCCTAAAGACATGCAAGGCTAAGCGAAACTGAAAGGTACAGCAAGCAGATGCCCTTCAAAATGATGGCTCAAAAAAAGAATTTAATGTTTGGACTTCACAAGCAAGAAAAGAGATGAGTTTTACAGAACTCATGGAATAATCTTGGGAAAATTAAAATACAAAGTAACTAAATTCTCCAACAGAATAAATAGTTTTGTCTAATCAGGAAAAGTGTGCTTTGATTTCCAACTGTTAAAATTCTTTCTTTGTTCTCACAATTAATTTTTACACAATGAAATAAATAATGATTGTTTTCAAGGAGTACAAAAAGTTTATATGATTACATTAGTAGCAAGAAATGACAATATTTTGTAACAAATAACCACTTCAAAACAAATTAATAAAGTTTCAAAGAGGATGGTCTCTTTGGATTACACTTATTCACAGTAATTTGTATTGCAGGCTATTTTTCATACTTCTTTCCATAAAATTACTATGAAAAGCTTCCTTAAAGAAGTTCCTTTGATGAGATGTAGAAGTTATTCTTCCATATACATTAAAAACAATACACTATATCATTTTATTAAAATTATATACTCTACTTCCACCTATTTTATTTTACTTTTTCTGGTCAGGCAGCATACTTTGAAAACCACCCAGTTATACTTTATACCCAGTTATATATAGGAAACTTTGTAAAGCTCTGCTGTTGTAAAACAATACACTTCACCTTCTCAGCAACAAGAAACCACTTTTAAGAGACTATGACCCTGTAAGTAGGACATTTTGGAAGCACTAGTTGGCAAAAAAGTATTGTGGTTTATTTTTTAATTAATAATGGCTGTTCTGTTTCACTGTTTCTTGTTACAGACTGATTTTGAGAAGGATGTGGACATTGCTTGTCGGTCAGGTAAGAACATTGAGAGAGTATTTAGCCAACAAAAAGAAGTCTTCAATGAGTTCCAGGTGAAATGAAAATAAGAAAAATATTGGGGTTTAGATGTTTATAGGAAACATTTGTTAATTTAAAAAATAGAAAAAGTGAAAAGATATGTCACTGTACGACTACACTTATTTAATTTTCTGACAAAAGCCTTTAACTAGAATTCAGCAGTTGGAAAGTAGTCAAAGTTATGACTGCCTATTAGAAAGCAAGTAGGTGTTGAAAGTAGATAATGCTTAATGCATTAAACTTTCCTTCCCCAGTACACAAGCAAATGGGAAACCATCATTTTGCTTTAACAAAAAAAAAAAGTGTATCTTGAAAGCTATGTATATGAAGAATGCATCAATTTGCATTCATTTTAAAGAGAGTATGGTTTTTAGGACTTTAAGTGAAATCAACAATAGTTTAAGGAAATTAAGTTTTATTCCACTTTACAGAGAAAAGTTGAAGGTTTTTTAAAGATATTTTGGTAGTGTGGTCTTTAATCGGTCAGCTATATTTGTTTCCATATATTAAAGATAACATATTTTCAGCCATTTATTTGCCAACCTTGTTTAAATAAAGTGCAGTATAAAATAAATGACCATTTAAACTCTACAAATTTTTTTTAATCTAGGAGATACTTCTAAAGGACAGTTTTTCCTAGGGAAACAGTTCTGCCTAAACACCCTCAATTTTCAATAAAGGAAAAGGGAGAGAATGTGTCCTCTCCACAGGGTGAGTCAGAGCAGAAGCCTGATTTAGCTGTTCTGCATCACCCACCTGAAGGACACTCTCTCTTCACTGGCTATATGAGGAGCCAAGAAAGCTGATCTCATTAAGGTGAAGCCTGAGTTTCCAGTCACCCACCTTTAAAAAGCTGCCAGCTGTGTTTTTTGCAATACAGAATTAGTTCTTCCCTACAGATCAGTTTTAATATGCACATCTATTTGGAAGGGAGCAGGATAGTACAGCGTAACACAGATGCATGTCTGTCACCATCCAATGCAGGCAAAAATCCAGCACTGATCCACATAGTTCCCACTTCTTACCTTTGATAACATAGCTCTGCAGTACGGAAGGCCTTGTCAGAGGCAACCTAAAGGAGATTGACTTTGAATGCAGTTATGAACAGGCTTTACTAGATAAGCATTTGAACTCACTTTCTGATAATGAAAAATTTAAGGATAGAGCACAGTTTGGAATGTCTGAACAAGTGTCACTGGAAATAGTGAAGCAGGCACTGAATTCAAGTATTTGTGCACTGTTGTTTAGAAGCAAATTGTTCTTTTCATAATGGAAAAATGAGAGTTAGTTTTGTGTGAGGAGGGAGAGTCAGATGTCTTATGAGCTGCTTGCTATGGAAAAAGGCAGTGAACTGACAGGCAGGTACTGGGGGATCTGGGTCATCAGAGCCCTTGGGCAACCAGAAGGGATGTAAATATAACACCTGAGATACTTCAAGTTGTCCTTCTGTATCAGCCCATGAGCTGGTTTTTATTGCATAAAATAGCATTGGTGTGAATTAAAATATCTTCAGCCGGGACCAGAAAATCCTTGCACCCTTACACCAGCTGAAATAAGCCCAGTAATTGATTACTTTATTTCTTTTTCTTTCATCACAAATGTTGAATTATAGACTTACATTTATTTTTTTAAGATGAAGAATTGTGATTGAAAACATGAATCCATCCTTCAATGCTTCTGCAAATTTTGAATTTTATGACAGGATTAGTAACTTTTGCATGTGGAACTCGCCCCAACAAAAATTGCTGGATGTTGCTACAATTTGGACCAGTAAGGTCTAAGCCTAGAGAAAAAGTGGATTATAACTCTTCTACAAAACATGTTTATATTCTTTATAACCTTACCAGATGCAGCAAAATAATTTTTCTGATACCAATGGAATTTCTTCCCAATGTGGTAATTTTTTGTCACTTTTATTTAAAACATTATTTAACAGAGAAGAGTTTTAAAAAGTCAGTGAAAAGGAACATTTATGAGCTTAGGAACACATGCTCGTAGTTATAATCTTATGGTAGGTCATTACAATGGATTGACAAAATTATTCTGCCTTACAATCTGTTTGACATTTTCCAGGAGGTTATGTGGAGTTAATAATGGCAGTACAGGTGTCATAGTGTATTTTTTTGAAAATCCTTAATGAGTTCCACATGGCAGGCTTTTGCTTAAGCTGTAAGTCACCTAAAATCTATATAAGTCAGTAGGAATAAATGAAGAAGTGTTTTTAATTTATATAAATGACTGAAGCGAGTCAGAGATCAGTGTCAGTTATACACAGTAGATTAAGGGAACAAAAAAACCACAAAACCACACAAAAGCTGCTACAAAACCAATATTCATAAAATGGAAGTTAATAAGTGGAAAGAAGAAGATTTAAGAAGATGAACTGGTAAAGGAAGCACTGCTAGATAAAGCCACAGGAAAAAACAGTGTTAGGTTGCCATGGTTTCATGCTGTAAGAATCCTGTTCTCTGACCTACAGTTCTGCATAAAGACATTGGACCTTGCAGAGCAGCCACTATAACAGGAACACTTTCTAGAATTTCACTAAATGATGAAGAGGAGGAAAAGGGACCTAACCCTGAAGGAATGAGCTATTCAACCTTGCCCGGCAACATCATCTCCAAAGTCATCATCCAGCAACCAACAGGTCTCCACATGCCCATGAGTATGAGTGAACTGGCCAATCAGTGCTTGAAAAAAGACAACAGTGAGCTGAGGAGGACTGTGTATTTATGCACTGATGACAATTTGAGAGGTGCAGATATGGACATAGTCCATCCTCAAGAACGGATGATAGAAAGCGACTATATAGTCATGCCCCGGGGCTCAGTAAATACCCAGCCATCACTGAAAGATGAAAGCAAAATGAATATAGGCATGGATACCTTGCCTCATGAAAGGCTGTTGCACTACAAAGTTAATCCAGAGTTCAATATGAATCCCTCTGTAATGGACCAATTTAATATCAATTTAGACCAGCATCTTCCCACCCAAGAACATATGCAGAATTTACCATTTGAGCCCCGCACAGCAGTGAAGAATTTCATTGCCTCAGAGCTGGATGACAATGCAGGATTATCAAGAAGTGAAACTGGATCCACAATATCAATGAGCTCTTTAGAGGTCAGTGGTGCATAAACAAATTGCATGCTCTGTTGTTCTAATTTTATGATAAGACAATAAATTGTGTCTTGTGTCTAAGGGGTGAAGCTAATGTTTTAATTTAGTATAAATTATTGTTTGGGATCATACACTGCTGTTCATATTTCTCTTATTATCAGAAGTGTTTATACCTAGAAAACAAGACTAAAGTTTCAGAGCCAGTCTGTATGAAACAATATAGTTCTGGAGATTTAACATTCCACACGTCTGCAGAGGATTTCGTGACCTACCAGGTAAAGTCCACTGGAAAATTCTGTGTTGCTATAAGAAGAAAAACTATTCCTGCAAAATACAAGTGCTAATAATTGGCCCTACCTGCAAGCACATGCAGTTGAAAATATTTGCCATTTTATTGCTGACAATCATATCTGTCTCAGATATGATGGGTCTGATTCTGCTCTCATTGGTGTAAGTCTTGGATTCTTCCATCCAGTAGCTCACCATTTACTGGTTTAGTTTTGTTTGCATGTATATGCAGGCATTGGTACAACTGATGTGTGCAGTAGGTACAGGTGGGCTTCGTGTGGAGTATCATAGATTTCAGTCAGATTGCAAAAGTGAACTGAAAAGCCTTTAAAAGGCTTTCAGTTATTGCTACAATCTGTCTGTGGGATTTAAGCATTATCAAAGTGAAAACTATTTAAATAAATTCTTAAGACCCAAGCGTCAAATATTGCCGTGCTTACAAAGCTTTTACCTATGAAAGCCAGCAGTGAGCTGGAGTTAATTTCATACTTGGACCTCCTTAAGAATTGAGAGTACATTTTATGAGCATTTCAGAGGCTGTGAAACATGGCATTTTGTGGGACAGAGAAAGACAAATAAAAAAAACATGGTACTCACTCATTCTCTGAAAGAAGTTGCATGTGGAAAAAAATTCTACTGTATGTGCAAACCTGAAGCCATTATTACTCTGCAATGTTTGGACCCGTCTGTGTAGGAAAACAGAGGCTTTACCTGATTTTTCAATTTTTAGATGCAACTGTAGCTGATACTTTATAAATGGTGGATACTTACGGACATTTCTCTTAAAATGGACTTGAGGTTTTATGTAGATGAAGTTTTATGAAGAGTTTGGGTAGAAGATCAGAATTTAGTTTCAAGAGATATCTTTATAAGCTTTGAAAGGAAAATATTTTCTGTGCTGTTTATATTGTGTGTGTACTACCATAAGTTTTTACAAGACTTAACTGAAAAATTAATAAAAAATGAAGTGTGGGCATCTGCAAGGAATCAAAAATTATCCATGTTTTGGTTGTTGTTAAAGTGAATATATAAATTCTTGAACAAATATTCAAAATTATTTCTAAAAGATGGTGTAAGTGCATGCCCAGTTAGTTCAGGTATATTTGTCAATAGATCTTAGGGGGTGCACAGGAGTTCTCAAATTTAATGCAACCCCGGAAGCAGAATAGTTAAGGTCACCTTCCAGAAGTATCCTCTCCCACTTATCTACAATACTGTCTTTCAGATGATATTTGGCAGATATAGAGACTTAAATCCAGTCCAGTTAAGGTTAGACATATGGATGAAATACGTGAGGAAGATTCATAATTCTTTGAGAAGATTGACATGCGTGCCACCATACCATCCACTCTAAATTAATTTCTGGTGATGCCTCTTTCTCTTCATTGGTGACAAAGTTCATCTAGGACACCTAAAAAAAAGTAAAGGAAAAAAATGCAAAAAACCCAAAACAAACAAAAAAACCTATGTTAGTTAAGTTATAAGAATAGTGACAATAATTACTTCATCTTACACAAAATTATAGTTCCTGATGCCACTTTGGAATATAGGCCTGAGAATCTATGAGTATAATTTACTGCTCCCTTAGAGTTATTTTTTAACTGTATTTGTATCATATTTTAAGTTTACCTCCAAGACAGGACATAGACACTGAATCTCAGTCACCATTCTGTATATCATTTTTATGCTCAAAAGAGACCAGTAAGTATGTAGAGGAAAATGTATTAAAGTATAATAAGACAGTAAATATTTAGTCTCTTCTAGCTTGAGGAACACATTAGGTTTAGCAGGCTGTATTTTGGCCCAGAAAGCTGTAAACAGTTATGTTTGTAAACCTCATCAAACCCAGAAAAATCCCATATATTACAAAAAAATGCAGATACTAGGGCAGGTCAGAAATGAAAGGAACTGCTTTGGCTTTTGTCTCTGCCTCTGTGATTCTCTGCATTACTTGATGAGGATGTGTTGCACTGAATTGAAGATAAGGGTGTGCTGCGCTGAACTGAAGATAGGAACATGAAAAAAATTGTGTATAGAATAAAATCAGAGTCTAAAGCAGATCCTGATGAACAGATGCAGCCACATAGATAATGTGATTGTGTTTTTACATATACAATGTGTAAGAGGCAAGGTTTGAGGTAAAGCCCAAAATGGTATTGGGTGGAGCTGACCAGTTGGATTAACTTACATTGATGCTTTAAGCAAAGGAAAAAAGGGAGGGCAAAGGATTTGTTTTTTAGAAGATTGCAAGGCTTTTCAAAAGACAGGGCTTTGTCAAACATTATGGAGCAGCAAAACTTGCAGCAGGACATTTAAGATCATCCTGCCCACCTTTTTCCTGACGGAGCATGACTAGCCCAGCTCTAAAGGAGAAGATCCTGAGCAGCAGAAAGGTTCCCCCTCCTATCAGCTGGTAGTTGGAACACAACTACAGAATCAGCACAAAAGTCATATATCCTGACTTCTAACTCTGAAGGGAGGATCCACCACCCCTAACATTATATATCTAAATGTAAGCATTCCCCTTCTGAAATGGAAAAAGAGCCCTTCATATTTGGCTCCCCTTTAGAGTCAATTGAGACAAATAGCCATTTTAAGGCCACTTTTAGACATCTGCTCCAGAACAAAGTAAATGACATGCCTCAGTGCAGGTGTCTCTTTTCAGATTCCATAGAGGAATCCAGAATGAGTAGTCCAAACACAAACACAAAAAATGTTGATGTCCTAAATTTAGTCAGATGAATCCTACTGCATGCCACAAACTTTCTTCTAAAACTTTTATATTTTTTTCTGAAGGAAATTCTTAGGTGTGAACAATTTAATCCTTTATTGTGTATAGAAGAACTTAAGTTTTCAGAAGATAGCTTGAGAATGCTGTAATATTTACATACAAGTATTGCCCAGATAAGTATAAATTTAAGGATGTGCAGATTCCCAATGTGCAAATCTGGGATTTTTATTTTATTTGGTATGCACCCAACCATACTTATGTGATTATAGGCACAGGCAGGCATATTAGCACATCACGGAATTTCTGAGGAGGACTAATCAAACACCTGTTTAATCTCCTGCACATCCCTTATATGTATGGATTAAAACTGGCTTTGCTACTTTGGCATCAAAGTGGTTTGGAGTATCCTCCTTCAGTTCAAAATGTTTTGATTTTAATGAAGGAAACACTCAGTACAGTCTTTTAGAATGGTATTTGTTTTGAAAATGTACACTAAGAGTGATGTGCTCATTAAAATGAAATTACTTTGAAGTGAAGGATTGCATTCCCGTACACTTAGATGCAGAGAAAAGTTAGGAGGTTTAAAAGCAGAGGAAGAAGCTGAGCTGGGGAACATATCTTCAGGATAAGTAATTCATGTCTATTAGTTGTGCAATAAAATGGATGAACAAGTAGATACCTGTGAAGAGACTTGCATCATTACCTCTGTGGAACAAGAATGGAAGTTATTTCAAGTGTACTACTATGGTTAGTGTAGTGTGAGGAGAAATGGAAAACAGCTGAAAGAAGAAAAAGACTATAGGCAATTTTAAGATGAATAACATGCAAAGACAGGCAATAGAAACATTTATTAGAGAAAAAATGTCATGTGCTCTATTAGAACAGGAAGGAAAGGACCTCACAAATTATTTGCCATGTAAAAGACTGGAATTCTCTTTCCAGCCTCATATCTTCTTTATTTTTCTGCCTCAGTTTCTGCTGTGAGATCTTTATGTGTAGTAACTTGATTGGGTGTCCAAAATAGTCCTTCTGTATTCATTTATGAGAGCTCTTAATACATTCAGAGACAGTCAACTCTGTAGGTCCTTGGCCAAATCACTGACAGGGGACTTAAGGAAGAAAATACTGTTACAGCTGAGAAAATAAAGGGATATATTAAAGGTAGTGAAGTGTAAAGAAAAAGTAAAGGTAGATATAGATAAAAAAGAGGGAAAACAACATTTAAAAGAAGGGGAAAAAATACAGCAGAAGTGGAGAAAAAACTAAAAATGAAGGTATTAAGAAGAAATAAAAACAGCAGGAAGAAACAAAGTCTAAAATTATAATAATAATAAAAAAATCCCCAAGCCAGGACAGAAGAGAAAAAATGCAAAGTTAAAGTAGTCAATCTCATCAATAAAGTACCAGAGCATCAGGCAGAACAAAAGCAAAATGGTGTGAAGTCATTTTGATTTATGACATGAGAAGTAAAAAAAAAGAAAACAAAAATAGAGAGAGAGGAGCACCACAGGAATTTCTTCTTTATCATGTTTCCACATTGCATTTATTTTCAAGCATTCTACATCTCAGATTTCTATCCCTCCCATTCCTTATTTCATTCTTCAATAAGCTGTGGAGACAGCTTTTGCCAATTTTGTGGCTCTCAGTGAAATGCAGTCTAGCCCTATAACAACCCTCTCTTTCTTTCACTTGAGTGAGTAGATCTCAGATTCCTCTAACTTCAGAAATTGATGCAACTTATTTTCAGGTTACCATACAGAAGTGGGGGTAGAAGCAAGCAGAGCTTCAGTTGTAACTGAAGATATAAAGAACTGAAATTTTAGTCAGTATTATAAAGTGCAGCATATATTGCAGACTTTATATTATAATTGTCTATTTAACAAGAGCTACCTTTTCCCCCAAAGAATTCAGAAACGCAAAGCAAGTGGTCTTAGTTGATTGCATAAATACATATGCAGGCTGCTCTAGAAAAAAAGGGAGAAGCAAGCCACAATAATTGGTTGGAATACTTTTAAAGTGCGATCTTTGAAGTTATGTTTATGCTGTGTGTTGATATACTAAATATGCTAGCATGTTTTAAAAACTTAAAATTGCCACACTAAATTCACTTTTTCATGAAAATTTGCTTGCATTATGTCTAGCTCATGTTATCAACTAGTAGCCAACATAAACTTCTTTTCAGAAACTAGAGTGGTTTTCAGTTATATACACACAAAAGGCATTTTAAATCAAAAACATCTATCCATATTCCACTTTTATATCTCTGAGGGTGAAAAAAGATTTTTCTTTAGTTTTGTTCTGGGGAAAAAGTCCTCCTCAGGCTAAGATCTTGTATGTCAAATCTCATCTCAGAGTGAATTATGAACTGCTGATAATAAGACTTTATATTAATGGAAGCATGGTGATAGCCCTCACTATAACACGGTATCTCTGGTTTCAATTATGCTCTGCACAATGCAATATACCTTTAGGAGTATCTGATGTAATTAATCAGATAGTGGTGTAATGCAAAATAGAATAAGGAAGGAGAAAAAGAGGCATTTGCCATTTTACAGACATGGAGAGGGATTTTATTAGTCTTTTAGTAGGAGCAGCTCTTTCCTGGTGCCAGCGAATTAGTGTGTGCTGGTGTATGGAAATTATTCTTCAAAATTCTATTTTTGTCCCTCAGCAGAGTTTAAAGTTGTTCTGGAATTACACAGAGAAGCTATACATGATTAGCACAAAGGGAAATTGATTTAAAATAAATTACTACAGCAAATCTCTTTTCACAGAGTTTCATTTTGGCTCTGGCATGAAGGGTGGGGTTTTTTTCTACATAGAATAGATTCTATCAATTAAAATTAAAGAGCCATGGAAATCAGAGATGGAAAATTTCTTGTCAGGTCTTTTCCATCAGTTCAAGAACACTTTCTGCAGTATATATCTCCAAAACATAGTCAAACTTCACTTTGAAGACTAGAGTGAAGGGCTTACACTGTTTCCCTTAACAGATTAATACATAGTTATGTAAACTTACTTTTTTCCCAATACCAATTCTGATTTTTTTCCAGGTTTTTCCCATACCAGTTTTGTTTACCAGTATTTATATACTTCTAAGTTTTCTGTACAAGCTTCTGTGTTTGTTTCTTCCAGAGACCATGTTAAAAAAATCTGTTTCACCCTTTTATCCTTTCCTCCTCAAAGTACATTTTGCTGCTGCTGTCCTCTGATATTTCCCCAATTTACAGGCATGATTTGGCTTCTGCCAGTGTAGTGCACCAATGAGAACTGTCACTGGAGTTGTACAAAGAGGTCTATCACACCCTTGTCTGATTAAATTGATCTCTTGTTTTGTAGCATTTGTAATTGTACGTGGATTGCTGTTCACTGCCTACCCATACCCCTCATTTTTTTCAGAATTATGCCAGCTAACTCCCTGACACTGACTAATTGCATGGATCTTCAGTTTTCTATACAGTCCTTTTATGACTTACCCTTGCAGTTCTCCAGCATTTGGGGCTCTTCAGCTTGGAGAACAGATGTGTGAGGAGTGGATAGGAAACGATTATTCATATCTCCTACAAGATAAAAAAGAGGAACATCAAAGGAAATGTCAAAGGGATAAACAACATAATTTCCTTTGTTATGTCTTACATATTTCAGTTGTGGAATTCACTACCACAGCACGTTTTAGATTTCAGAATAAGCTCCTCCCAAGGAAATTCTTAAAATACTAATGACTTAGGAAAGGTATAATAGCAGAAATGTCATTTTATACTTGCCCTTCTCTATATCATTCCTGAAACATCACAGCAGAGCCTGGTCAAATACAAAATGTGGCAAACCATACATAGTATCTTTTACACTTATTTGTTACTTGTATTCTATTAGCATTAATACTCAAGAGAATCTCCAACTGATCCTTGGAAAAGACCCACCAATTTCCAGTGTAATTTTTATGTTGCTTAAATAATTCTCAGTTTTGCAGGTGCAATAGCTTTTTGAAAAGAAAGATATTGGTGTGATTAATTCAGCACCTCATTTGACACAAGGAAATTTCCTTTCTTGCTCCAGTCAGTTGCCTTTTGTTAGTTTAATGTGTAGAATGAACTAGATGCTTGATTTCTGAAAGCATTTAGTTATGTCTGGAAAACTGCATTTTCCTCAGCCAAAAGAGAAGTAACAAACTTCATATAAGAAAAAAAGAATATATGCAGTCACAATTAATGTAATTATTTTCATAGCTGTTATACAGAAACTAGAAGAACAATTTAGTAAAATGTCAACTTCCAATTGAGAGTGAAGGGAAGCTCCTTCATCCTTGTAAGTTTCTCAATGACTTCAGGCTTCAGAATATGTTCCCTCTCCCACAAACTAACTCTGCAGTCATTTCAGGACAATGATGTAGCTGCCAGAAGGACCTGATCGTGTACCTAGTGGTGTCAGTGACAATACTGCAAATAACTTTCAGTGGTTCAAAACTTGTGGACTTTTGCTGCTCATGTGGCAGTTACACACATTTTATGTTGTCGGAGAATATTCTCAGGCACTACTTGTGCTGTATTTCATTGTATGCAGCCATGGAAAAAAGTGAAGCACAGGCGCGGAACAGATGTTCTTTTCTGTGTAAGTTTAAAATAATTGTTTGTGTGATAGATTCTTGTTGAGCCCTAGAAAAATCCTCACTGAGATAAACCTGTGGTATATGACCTGTTTGGTCATAACTGGTGTGAACTAACAGCAGAATTGCAATACTTGCCTCTCTCTCTGACAGAAGCACAACTGAATATTTTGCAGTCCGTTAGATATGTATTTTCACCATTGTAACAGTGGTAGAGTTGTCTGGGTGCAAAACCTAATAATCCAGCTATGACAGGAATATTTTCACTGCAATTGAGCATACTTAAAGCAAAATCCAATATTCAATTTTACAAATCCCGGCACCTAGCAAACTGCACATTTCTTCCTAAATTTGCTATATTTTTTTCTTAGGACTCAATGGTATCATGTTTATTACTGAACTCTAGCTTTAAAATAGCTTTTTCAAGCGTTTTTTCAAAGCTACTCCTATAAATTTCATCTCATTATGTGTTGTACGTGTTTCTTCTTCTGTAACCACTGAGCCTTTTCAGTGGCAGATGTGGCCTAATTGTTCCTTAAAAGTAGATCATTCCTCATCACAAACGCATAGATTCTCTTTAAATCAAGCCTTGATGATTAAAGATAACTTCTCCAAAGCTTGTTTTGTTGGTTGGGTTAACTTAGACTGTTCTTTTATAGAGCCTCATAGCCCTTTAGGCATCAGAGTGTCAACAGTGTTACAGTAATATTCCTTATATTATTGTGTATTGGGGCATTAAAATTTTACTACAAAACCAGACAACATGTCACAAAGTGGTATAATCAAGGGCTCAGAGACCAAACATCTTCCACTTTCTACAGCTGGAAGACTTGTAAAATCATTCCTTTTAATTTCAGGAAAACAAAGCAGCTTACTAAAACCTGCAGGTTTGTTAAACCAAATAAAATCAGAATCAGAAACATTATTCCTCTTGACTTAGTGAGTTTGATTCTTCTTCACTGAAGAAATTAAGTGCAGTGTGAAAAGGTTCCTTCAACATGACTTAAAGCCATTATACCCAATCATAAAAATTAGGATTAAACTTCAGCAGCAAGCCTTTTTGGGTTTTTTGGGAGTACTTTTTCCATCTTTAACCTTCCTTCCTGAAGATTAATGTGTCTTTTGTTTCCACTCTCAAGATTTTGCATTCTTTTCAGTTCTTATAACCTAGCTTCTTTTTTCTACATCTCTTTAATCTATTGCAAGCCATTTAATTTCCAACTTTAAAAGAAAAAAGATATTTTTATCCCTTCTTTTTAATATTTCTGCTTCTTTTTGATGCAATTTGACTTTATAATTGGTTTCTTTTGGAATCTAAAAAATGCTGTGCTAAATTATTTGTGACGTCTAAGCAATCATATTCTGTTGCATTTTATACAAGTGATTACTTCACTAGTAAATCATTCTTGCTTTATATCAGATGCTTTGAATCAGACTTGTCATAATTTTAAAACAAAGTCATTGCTTTCTCCATTCAGATTGTCATTGCAAACAAACAAGGTGAAGCCATGGCTTCGGCTTGATTTTGCTGTCATTTATTCCATTAAAATCAATGGAGTTGTACCAATGTAAGCCTGATATAGGAAAGAATCAATTTCTGTAAACCTATAAAAATCTAAATCATAGATATGTATAGAAAGCTGTATAAAAATGTATAAATATGATGATAATTTTCAAATACCACAGGAAGTATAGAAATAGATATATTTTATACACCAACAGGTTCAATTGCATGCAAATAACATGCACATTATGCATCCCAGTGAAATGCAATCCAGTTTATTTCAGAGAAAATATGATGATACTGGTCTAATAAACTATGCAAAGTCACACATTAATCTTAAATTATCAAGATAAAATCTATATCCTCTTACATAATACCTAATATATACCTGCTAGGAAAACACGAATGTTATTTAGACTCATTAATATGATTTGAATAGTCCCCTTGTTAATAAAACCTCTTTTTTCTTTTTCTTTACTGCTTAATAGAGAAGAAAATCACGTTATTCGGACCTTGACTTTGAAGTAAGTTTTACTGAATTATTCCTGATTATTAAAAGTATTTTCCTAAAAGTAAATGTGAAGTGTTGATTTTAGCAGATTTTAGCCTTCTGGCATAGTAGATGCAATAGGGTTCTTCAATTGGTGCTGTACAGAACATGATGAACAATTCATTAAAACTACTTTGGTGCAACTTGTTTGCAAAATATTCTGAGACCAAACTGTCATATTGCAATATTAACCATCATGATTTCAGTTTTTAAATTCTTTGCCTCTTCATTTTCATCTGGGTTTGGTTTTTTTGATTTTTTCCTTTTTTTTTTTGGCTGGCTATCTACTTTTTGAAAAAGTTTGACACTTTTGTAGGGCAGGCTATATCATTGCAAAGGGTTGCTTTGTTCAAGAGATTTTCAATAATTTCTTTTATCTTTCTTCAATACTACTTTACTGAAATAAGAGTTTCACATCCAAGTAGTGATTATGAATGTGTTAAATTTTGAATGATGAAGTGCCGCAGGTGTCAAAGCTTATGGATCACATGCTATATAAAAAATTAAGTTCATGTAAGGTTCTTTAGGTTGGATATCCACAATTTCCAACTTAGATCCTGTTGAGTGAGAAGGTTTGGATGTGTTCATTAATGACCATTTTGTTCTATCTCAGTCAATATGATTAAGTCTCTTAGAGATTTTTTTGAGGTTTTTTTTCTCTGATTTCTACCAGAAGGAGTACAGCAGTTAGTTTTCAAGGGGCTGTTCATAATATGGGATTTTCACATAGGTTGTCTCTTCATGCATAGAAGTATTTTGATATAATTCATTATTTGTGTCTTCAAAGAAGGTGAATATTTGTGTGGAAGAAAAAAATCATGAAACAATAACAAAATTCTGATGAGCAAGCAACTCTAAAATTAAATTCAAGAAATATGGTCAGAAGTCTTATAGTGATATAAATAATTCTAAACTTTACTGGGTTTTTTATTGAAAAGTAGAAATATGCTGTTCGCAATGAGAGCATTCTCTGTGGCAACACATCCTAAAACATTCTTCCTGTCACTCAAGACCATAATCCAACACCAAATGAACATCAACAGTGCTGCACATGTTCTACTCTCAAGAAATAGGATTCCCGTTACATATTTTCTGTTGACTCACATTGTTTCACAGAATCGCAGAATGGGTCAGGTTGCAAGAGACCACAGAGGGTCATCTGGTCCAGCTTCCTTGCTCAAGCAAGATCATCCTAGAGCACATTGCACAGGATTGTGTCCAGGCAGTTCCTGAATATCTCCAGTGAGGGAGATTCAAAAACCTCTCTGGGCAATCTGTGTCATTGCTTGGTCACCCACACGGTAAAGAAATTCTTCCTCATATTCAGGTGGAACTTCCTGTTCAGTTTCTGCCCATTGCCTCTTGTGCTATTGCTTGGCACTACCACGAGAGTCTGAAAACCTCCTCAACACCACTCTTTAGTTATAGACAGTGATAAGGTCCACTCTCAGTTTTCTGTTTTCAAGGCTGAACAGGCCCAACTCCCTTAATCTTTCCTCATAGGAGAGATGCTTCAATCCCTTAATCATCTTTGTTGCCCTCCACTGGACCTGCTCCAGGAGTTCCACATCTTTCTTGTACTTAGAATCCCAGAATTGAACACAGAACTCCAAATGTGACCACACCAGGTCTGAGTAGAGGGGCAGGATCAGCTTCTTCGACCTGATGGCAATATTCTTCCTAATGCACCCCAGGACACAATTGGCCTTCTTGACCACCAGGACACTCTGCTTGTTCATGCACAACTTGTTGTCCACTGGGAACCCCAGGGCCTTCTCAGCAGAGCTGCTTTCCAGCAGGTCAGCCCCCAGCCTTTCTTGGTGCAAGGGATTATTATTCCCAGGTGCACTTGCTCTGTTGAGTTTCGGACAGTTCTCTGCCCATCTCTCCAACCTGTCAAAGTCCTTCTGAAGGCCTGCACACCCACTGGGTTATCAGCCACTCCTCCCAGCTTTGTATTGTTTTTTATTTAAGATGCTTACACCTTTTTCTTAACTCGATCACAACATTACTGTGCCATGGCCTAGTATTTTTAGAATTGCTATTAAAATGCAGGAAAGTTTATTTGTTTGTGAAAAGGAAATTATGGGGCCACTGGGAGTAACTGCTGAGAAACAGAGAGCAGCAGCAATACTGTGCCAGTTGCCACTGTGTTTTACAAGTATTGATGCAGACAAACCCCATCTCACGTCCCAGCTTTACGATTTTTCTGATTAAGTCTGTGGCCTTTCCTGTGTCCTTACACATAGCATGGCTGTCTATCTAAGGTAAAATAAAATAAAAAAGCCAAAAAAAGTTGAGATAGTGTGGCCAAAATGCTGCCCTTTGGGTACCTCAAGGCAGCTTGACTGCAAAATAGGATACAGTCTGGAGGTGAGATTGAGCCAAAGTGATTGAACATACTACTTAAATGTTTAACACTTCCTCTGCCTTTTCTGTGACCAGTGCCAGCTGGCACTCTCTGAGACAATGCCATTTTACATTTCTGAGGATACCAAATCATAGCATGACATGGATGTGGTTCTGAAGGTAACAAATACTAAGTTTGCAGTGTGGACAAGGCTGGGACAAGTTTGGCTATCCCTGTCCTTTTCCTTTTAACACTATCTCAGCAGTCTTTACCCCCTCAACCTTTCACACGTGTCTCTATGCATACACAAGACAAATACTCAGACTATGTCCATCTTACTAAATTTGACATTTGAGGGAATATTCCTGGCTGCCAAAATTCCAGCTTTTATATGGATTCATTTTTAGAGACACGTTCACTATTTTGTCTGGACCACCTTTGTCTCTCCAAGAAGTTCTTGAGTGTCATTGGGGACTCAGTTCAATCTGGGTAACATTCACAACAGACAATTGTTTTTTTAGAGTTCTTATTTGGGACTCTTAGAGAATTTAATAGAATTTAGTATTCATGGAGAATATTCCATGTTAGGTGTTGGCAGAAAATAGTCTTGGACATGTTTGACTTACTACTAGAGAGTCATGGTTTCATACTTAAAAAAGAAGACGACTGTTCTAATGGCTTCAAATGGAACATTTGCCTTAATAGAAATTATTTTAAGGAAAACCGATAAATATACATAAGAATAAACATGAGAAAGGCGATTTTTCTCCAAGAGCCACAGAAGAAGCTCAAATCCAGCTGCTATGTAATGTGAACACAGCCAGACTACACAACACCACAAAATACTCTGTCCCTGCTATCTCCAATGCATACAGAAATACAGATGTAGTTTTAAGAGCCTTTGCAATGGATTATAAATAATGAAAGTCCTGTGACTCTGTGGTTCTGTTCTAGAAAACTTGTGTCTCAGTCAAGGAAAGGGAGAGAGAAAAAGATGACATTCAAACTGGCAAGCACTTATCATAGATCTCAAGCTGGTTAGAAAGGGAGATCTCAAAACTGAGCACCTGTATCTTGTTTTCTGTTTTTAAATAGTTTCCCATTACATTCTTAAATTATCCTTTCATGTAGAAAAAATTTAAAAAATAAAAAAGACAGAGTGTAACAAATAGGGCTTAGTCTATGAGCAGGAAGTATTTCTGCTACATAATATACTGTCCACAATTAGATTCTGTAAAACACTGACTAATCTAGTTGATCTTTTAAGTTTGCCAAATGAACAGTCAACATGAAACAGCTTTACAGCTCTTTTCTTGCTATTACTAAAGATAAGTTTGGATTCATTGATGCAGTCTGGTGTCCAAAACATGAGCAAAATTATTGGTCTGGACATTTTGGATCTTTGCTGCCACAGGCTGTGTTAACCCCAACTAAATGCCCTCCAACTCCTGTCATTTTTTCTCTAGAGCTGGACAGGTAGCTTTTTCATTAAATCTCAGCACTAACAGTTAGCTGTCAGATCAAATAAAATTCATTCTAATTATGTTGAACAGAAATACAGATGCTGTAGAAATTCCCAGGAGGACTTTATAATAGGTGTATGCTGGCAATTACAAAGACATACAGGAGAGCTAAACAGTACTGTTGACATGCATTTTAGGATTCAAGATCACAATTACCTTTAAATTCTCTGAGATAGTCTGACTTTTTAATTTGCCCAGCTACCCCACTCTCTCATTTCTATGAGCCATTCATTGGATCTACTCTGTTAATAACATTTATGCCAACTAATTCAGAAAAGTGCCTTATTACCCTGATCCCCAAGATTCAAGTCATCTCTGGCTCTGAAGGAGAGCAGGGATACAAAGGACAAGTGTGAATGCCAGACTGACTTCTTTCCTTTCCAAAGATCAGTAGACTTTCACCAGCAATACTGCTAAATTGACCACTCATTGCTGGAGCTGCATTCTTTCAGAATTTCATCTGCCATAGCTGTTTATTATAATAACATTATAACTCACAAAAGTTTAAAATCATTCTCTTACTAACCTGTAGACATCTCTTAAAGGCAAAGGTAAAAAACAAATATGTCTGGAGGGAAAAATTCTTTCTTGTTCCCAAGTTTGGCAACTGATCATACCTATAGCATCTTGAAAATACAGCATGTTTCCATTAGAGGGCTGGGAAGGCATTGCCCCATCTGTTCTTTTAACTTAGCTTCTTTGTACAATATTTGAGAGAGAACATTTTTACCTGTGACAATGTAGCAAATATCCCAGGCAAATTAAATGACATTGTGAAGATGATGATGATGATGATGATGATATTGTTGTTCATAAGACTGACCATAATTATCAAATCACTGAATAGCCACGTTGAAAGAGGCCTTAAAGATCATCTAGTTCCAAGCCCCAGCTATTGGCAGGAGCACCTTCCACTAGACCAGGCTGAGCCTCATCCAGCCTAGCCTTTAACACTTCCAGGGATGGGGCATCTACAACTTCTCTGGACAACCTGTTCCAGTGTCTCATCACCATCATGATAAAAACTTTTTTTCTATATCCAATCTAAAACCACCCTGTTTCAGCTTAAAGCCATCACTTGTCCTATCACTACATGTTCTTGTAAAAAGTCTTTCTCCAGCTTTCTTGCAGGCCCTGTTTAGGTGTTGCAAGGCTGCCAGAAGATCTCCCTGAAGCCTTCTCATCTCCAGGCTGAACAGCCCCAGCTCTTTCAGTCTGAATTCATAGGAGAGGTCCTCCAGCCCTCTGATCATCTTTGTAACCCTCCTCTGCACTCACTCCAACAGGTCCATGTTGATCTTTTGTTGGGAACCCCAAGGATGAATATAATACTCCAGGCTGGGTGTCATGAAATATTCATGAGTATGTTTGTCTTGAGTTAGAGTTCAGCTGAAACTCTATCATAAAAAAAAAAGCAAGCTGGGTACAGAGTTACATTTGAAGTCCCCATCTTGATTACAGCCATCCACACTGAATCCTTTTCTGTGAGTAGGTGCTCATCAGAGTAAGGTGTCATCTCTTCAAAACACACACTCTAGTTGACTTGAGTGGGGGGAGAAATGTGGAAGGGGTGTCAATTCAGCATAACCCCCCCTTAGGGTGTGGGGCACAAGAGTTATGGAACCTGCAGGAGACACCACAAGAAGATGTGTGTCTGGAGCCTGGTGGCTCACTCAATGTGCTTCTGGTGGAGATGCTGCATCAATGGACAATTTCACAGCTAGACCTAAAGAACAAAGGGCAGCAAAAATTAATTTTCCATCCTTTTCAGATCCTGATGCTACCACAGTCATTCTAGTATTAGTGGTCAAGATCTCTAGCTTTGTACTGTTAAAACTTATGTATTTCTGAGATTAATAAAGTGGTGCTGTCCACACTGCTGATTTAATAGTGAACACAGATTAACCCCCTGCAAATGCTTTGTAGATTGTTATCTCATAAAAGAGAAAGAGTTACACAACAGAGCATATTTTCTAAAAAGGAGATAAAATGTTGCTTTCTAACAAGGAATTTTAAAGAAGTCTAGAAATTGAGAGTTAAATTTGGAAATGTAAGTTACTGCGCCTTCAGTTCAGATTGTTCTTTATAAGCAATAGGGAGGGGGTGGGTGTCAGTGGGTAGGAACTATGGAATGGAAGCCAGGAAAACACAAAGTAACCAAAAGATCCATAGGTACAAGTTTGTACCACTCATGCTGCTATTAAGAATAAAATTTAAAGACTTTTTTTCCTGGCAGACTTCCCAGAGCAAGTGTTTTATTTCTCCTCCCACCCGCTTCTCCTCAGGAATAATGTAATGAACTGAGTAAGACATTTGCATTATTCATATTTGCTATTTAATGACATCTTAGGTACACGATTAAGGAAGAGATATCAGAAAGTAGCATTCTCTGTATTCCTGGCCTAATACTAAAAAGTTTCCAAATGGAGATGCTTGTTTCATAGCCTTATGCTATTTCCTACTCTTTAGACCTAGTGTTTTAACCCACCAAAACTGTTTTATTCCCATGACCATGTCTCCTGATTTCAACCAATAATAATTTTGAGGTAGAATCTTTCTTTTTTAAATTTTATGTGTATGAAAATTGCTATACTCCTGTCTACCATAGCAGCAGTACCTTACAGGAATCCCTAGGAAGTCACCTAAGTGAAACTCCGCTCATAAATTTAGATCAGCTATCAAAATTACATTTTGCAAGGGGCTTATTACCAAGTACTTGATAGGTTTTCCCTTATTCACCCCACAACTGAAGTTAATATGTCTTTAATTGCTCGTGTCTTATGTCTCTTTTGTGAAACATGTTGCCAAATTCCTTTTCTCGGAAGTCAAACAAGTTCTCAAGCTGCCGTGTGACTGTATTAAGGTTAATGTGATTATGACAACATAGCAGTAACAATGCCTGGCCAAAAGAGCAGCCACGTTTCATGAAACCTCTAAAGACATAATGCAAATAAAAGATAAAATTAAAATGGGCACTGATAAAGGAATATTGAGGGTCAGCTATTGCCGCTCCATTTTATCGTAACCTAGGCTTGGCAGGAGTGTTACTGGATGGAAAGGGTCACACTTACCACTTAGGTAAGTCTGCAGGGCTTTACCCACAACTCCAGGGAAAATCAGGCTTTTCAGTTAGCAGACTTACACAAAGGCCTGTGTCGTGCACTTCTTCTATCAGCATTCCTGGTTGCTCCCCTGGCTCAAGTTGAAGCAGTTGCAAAAGCTTAAGAAAGGCAAAGCTGAGCCCATCCACTGTTGGACAGAGGAGAAGCATCCTTAGACCTCCCTCCGCTGATCAACCAGACCACAACCATGGGACTGGTCAAACAGTAAGCAGCCTTCAGCTTTGCTCCAGAGGCTCCTCTGAATCCATAACAGAGCATGAATTCCTTTGAAAACAACTCTGATGGGCATAGTTTACAATCTAGGCTTGAAAACAAGCTTCAGTCTCCAAGTAGCTGCCCAGCGAGATACATGGCTAAGGGATGTGCACCAAGGTGTGAGAATTCTGAGGGCTCTTTGGAGTCTCCCCCTTTTGCACCAGAGTGCCATATAATTTGTTTCTGTGGAAGAGTGCCCTCAGCATGGGCGAGAGGAAGGGTGGTTTCCAATTTCTTTGTCCATGAAATAGGAAAACAAGTAAAATTGAAAAACTGTTCCTGGTTTTCTTAATATGAATGCAATTACAACTGCATTTTATGATGATCTGAATGACAAGAAGATGTCTAATTAAAAAGATATAACATTTGGGGATTTTCCATTTTGAGCCAAGATTTCTAAGTTCAGCATTCTCATAAAAATTATTCCAACAGGGACCATTACAGACTGCTTTTGCTTTCCTATAAAAATTAAAATATAAGCATCCATGCTGAAAACAGAAATTCTAGAAAATATTCTTAATTTGCACGAGAAATATTCTTCTGAGAAACTGCCTTTACTTTCAGGATACTTCCAAGCTAGCATAAAAACAGTTCCCCTAGTTTTGGCAGCTCAACAAACACGGGATTAAAACAGTCTCTTGTACACAGGAGGAACATTAAACTCAGCAGAGAGAAGGGCAAGTGCAATTTGCTTCCATTGGTCAAGTCTATAGGGAAAAAGTGGCCCTGCCAAATTAAATTTACTTTATTGTGTTGGAAAAAGTAATGCTTCTCTTAAAAAAACCCCAGATTCAATTATAAATATAAGCAAGTATATTCCATTTTGCAGAAGGTCATGCATACAAGAAAGAGGCATATGGAATTGTTTCAAGAGTTAAATCAGAAATTTCAGACTCTGGACAGATTTCGGGATGTACCAAAATCAGGCAGTATGGTAAGTGTCCTTCTATTATATGTAAAATATGGTGAATTCTAAACAGCAACAACGAAACAAGAGCCCTTTGACTTCAGTACATTTCCCAAGAAGACCACACCTTTAGGTGCCTCAGAAAGAAGAACAAAAGCTATTTTCAATAATCTAACCTATGATGAGGCTTATTGCGTTCTACAATTAGACCATAACTAACTCACTAACGTCATTATAGATGACAAGTAATTGAGCTGTAGGGAACACATTTCAAATCTGTATGTGCCTGCTGTGTCTAGGTGGCTTTGTATAGAGAAAGCAGCTCACTGATACAATTTGACTAATCAGTCTTTTCCTGTCACTAGGCAAGGAGATAATATATTAGATACTACAAACAAGTCCAGATAGATTTACCTATACATGAGATGTTCCAGAAAGCACATGAGATCTCTGTAATGCCATGTCTTTTCCATAATAGGTTTATAAATATTTACCATGGGAAAAGTAAAAATTAAATCGTCCTGAGCTGAGGCTGCTATCATCATATTTCAAATTTATACACACACACTCATACAGACATGCATAACACCCTGACACCATCTGATAATGAGAGCAAGGAAATAGTTTATTCCACCTAATTAAAACAGCTAATTTAGTCTTACATATTTTAATCAATAATATTTTGATTAGTAATAATTTCTATATAATTTTATAATGTGAAAACTGTATATTAAATGGAACTGAGCTAGAATCGTTGTATTCTGTAACTTTTTCAGAAGAACTGCTCTCAGACATGAAGAAGAGGTATTAAGCAGATGTGAGGCCAATGGATTTACATCATTTACATCATCTTAATCCAGCAGAAATTTAGCCCTGATTCTTTGATGAACCTTTATCTGTGATATGTGTTATTTTGTATCAAGTTCTCACTCACTCCCCTTTTTGAGATCAGCTGACATGTAAAGTTTGCATTTGTCTCCCTACTTGAGATTTGCTATTCACATAAAGCTTGAATTAATTCAAAATCTCAAAGGGAATCTCAGTAGAAAAGTTGTGTTTACTGTTTCACATCAGTGCTGTGCTTTTGAAAGGTCTGCTAATAAAAACTGCCTAGAGGAATGGTCTGTTTGTGAGACAGTCAGAGAGTGATCCAGGTACCTAAATATAGGCATCTCAGGCTATTTTAGTCCATCTCAGAGGTCTTGGTTTACAGCACAGTACAGGCAGTGATGATACAGGACTCAAAGAAGATATGCACCTCTCATGAAAGATAATTGGAGATCAAGCAGAAAGTCCAAAGGCATCTTAGATGGTGCAAAAATATTGGATTTTAGCAACTAAATCCCACCCATCATGTTACAGCAGAAATCAATAATTAAACTGGTCCATAAAGGCTTTTGCCCTATAAAACTTAGCATTAAAAAAAAGAAAAAAAAGCATTCAGTAGAAAATAACCACCTTTCAGTCTGTTAATCCTAATATATGTGAGCTCATCAGCCTGTAAGGCAAGGTGGTTCTCACAGCATTTTCAAGGTTTCCATGGTTCTGTCATGCACCTGCCACTCTTTAAAATCCAGCTGGCAGTCTCTGTTTCAAACCACTCCATACTTCAGGCAGCAGACTCTTCTCAGTTACCTTCCTTTCTCTTCTCCCTCTTTTCTACATTCTCCTCCCACTTTTCTCCCACTGTTTGAAAGATGGCTACTGGTACTGGATCTCTCAGCCCATTCCTCACGTGCATTGGTTCTTGTGAAAGAAAGGGCTTAGCTGGCAGCTCAGGTGAGGAGCCTGCCAAAGTGTTGATTGTTCACAGAGAAAGTCGCAGCAGTGCCGAGCACCCGCCAGCCTGGCTCCCTGCAAAGCCATTTCACCTCTCCAGCTTCTGTGTCTCATGACAGCACGTCAGCAATCAGCCTTATAAATGGAAACTGCATTATTTCATCCTTGATTTTAATTCTTCTTTCTTTGGTCTTCAGGAGAACTCAGGACCGAGCAAGGCTCCATGGGACAGTTTCAAAACCACAGGTGACTACCAACACTATACAACGATAAATGTATTAGACACAGAGGCAAAAGATGCTTTAGAACTCAGACCAGCAGAATGGGAGAAGTGTCTGAACTTGCCTTTAGACGTGCAAGAAGGTGACTTTCAAACAGAAGTTTAACAAAAACGAACTGAACAAAACAGAAACAAAATGAAAATAATTCATTGCACTGACAATAAAGAGACTTTGGGAATCCTGACAATCCTGACGCTCCTGTCTGAACATTGCAACTCCTTTATGTCAGGCTCTTCCTGTGCCAAATGTCAGTGGTTTTTTCGTACAGTATATTCCCACTAGTGCGGCTAGTGGAGAACCAGGTGTACAATTCTTACCATCGTGTGTTGTAAGTACCCGTGGAATGGATTTGTAAGGTAATCTTTATAGATAAACCTCAAGCAACGATTCATGTTGTAACAGCTTCATTTGGTTTAGTTTTCAAAAAACTTCACCATGAAGCACAATGTATATATTTATGCAGTTTTTAAAGTTTATAACAGTCTGTTTGGCCATTACTACACTTTTTACTTTATAATATAAAAGCAAAGTTTTTGTCATTAAATGAATGTCTGTTGAGCTACATTCTTCATTGCTTTAAATGCAATAAAGTAATAATCTCACTTTTATATGAATAATATATTTCACATCTTTATTATTGCAGTTTTCTCTGGAAAGCTCAGAATAGCTTTCTCTGCTGCAGCTGTGTATAAAATATTTAAAATGTTGTATGGTGTAAATAAACCTTTGTCTACATATCAGTTTCCTAGTGCATTTTATTCCATATTGTTCCTCTTAAATTTTAATATTTATAAAATATTCTTTAAAAACATACATATTGAATATGTATTTGCAGTTTTAATAGCATGTTGTATGTAGCTTCTGCGAGGAGTTTCTAAATCATATCAATGGTCTTGTAGCCATTCTGCATTTTCTTAGGTATTCTTTTATGACAATGTACCATATTAATTGGACTTGTCAGAATACTATTACAATTGTTCTGTTTTATAAGAATTTTTGTCTTGTTGTAGAAAGAGAAATAATGGAAAATAAGTTGAGTTTCAATGCACAACACCCAAAGAAAATGCTGGCTTAGATTCATTACATCTTGTGCATAGTCTTGTTGCTGTATTAGAAAAAAGAAGCTCAAGATAAAGAAATTCTTAAGTATTTTAGATTTTAAAAAAAAACAAAAAAGCCCAAAACCCCACACAATGAACCAAACTCAAAAAACTGAGTCTGTTTCATTTAAATCAAGAGCAGAGCATGATTATTATTAGAAATAAAGGTAAACAATTAGGAATAGGAAGAATAAATCTCCTTTTCCATGCTTTGAATCAAAAACAGATCTTCAAAAATCTTTCCTCATCTACAGCACAGCTGTGGGGGACATAGATGGAAGGGTGTCTCAAATCTTCAGATGTCGTATTTCTAGAAAAAAAGTTTCAAAAACTATTTTGGTTCCTGCTGTACAAAATTGAGTATGCTGCAGCCTACTAGCTGGAGAGATCTTAGAGAGGAAGAAAACATGACCACCAATAGGCTTAGGAAGAAAAAAGACAAGAATAGAGACATGTCAGTGAGAACGTAACCCAGAGCATTGGTGGAGGAAGATCAGCATCCATCTGTTAAGAGAAAAGTACTTAGGATCAACCTTAGGACCAACCTTCAGGAAAGTGTTTCAGTTTGACGATTTTTCCCCAGGCCATAAGATATTTAAGTCACAAAAAGGAGCATGACTTTGCCTGCTTTGAGTGAATATCTCATGCTGAGTGTAGACTTCTCTAGTCTAATTCTTCAGGGTCTAAATATTTAAACAAGTAAAAAATAATGAGCTACCAGCCTGGTACCAAGTCCAATAACTGGCTTAGGTGTCTAGAGGTTAGATGTAGTACTATCAACTTCAGTAAGTTTGCAGACAACACTAAATTGAGCAGGAATGTTTATCTGGTGGAGAGCAGGAAGGCTCCACAGAGGGATCTGGACAGACTGGATCAATGGGCAGAGGCCAATTGTATGAGGTTCAGCAAGGCCAAGTGCCAAGTCCTGCCTTTGGGTCACAACAACCCCATGCAGCACTACAGGCTGGGGGCAGAGTGGTAGGAAAATTGCCTGATGGAAAAGAACCTGGGGGTTGACAGCATCTGAACATGAGCCAGAAGTGCCCACATGACCAAGAATGCCAATGACATCCTGGCCTGGATCAGCAATAGTGTGGTCAGAAGAATAAGGGCAGTGATTGTCCCACTGCACTTGGTACTGCTGAGGCCGCACCTCGAATCCTGTGTCCAGTTCTGGGCCCCTCAATTTAGGAAGGACATTGAGCTGCTGGATCATGTCCAGAGAAGGGCAACAAGGCTGGTGAAGAGTCTAGAGAGAAGTCCTTTGAGGAGAATCTGAGGGTGCTGGGGTTGTTTATCTGGGAGAAAAGGAGGCTCAGGGGAGACTTTATCACTCCCTATGACTGCCTGAAGGGAAGCTGCAGCCAGGTGGGGGTTGGCCTCTTGTCCCGGGTAACCAGCTACTGGACAAAGAATTGGCCTCCCTTGCATCATGGGAGGTTCAGGTTGGACATCATGAAGAATTTTTTCACAGAAAGGATGGCTAAGCATTGGAACAGGCTGCCCATGGAAGTAGGGGAGTCCCCATGTCTGGAAGTGTTCAAGAAATGGACATGGTACTTAGTGCTGTGGTTTAGTTGATAAGATGGTATTCAGTCAAAGGTTGGACTTGATGATCTTGGAGGTCTTTTCCTACCTTAATGATTCTATCATTCTATACTGTGATACATCAGTAAAACAGAACTGGCCCCTTTTCAAGAGGCTGGTGCAGAAGGAGGCAGATGGCAAGGCTGGCTATGCAGCCTACTAACTTTTCAGACCAGATAGTGCACCAAAAACCTCTCACTACATACAGCAGAAACTGCACATTTTTTAAGGATTTCATTCTGTATGGTAGCAAATCTCAGTCAGAGCATGTTTTTAAAAATTTCTAATTTTTGAGTCCAAATCAGGAAGCTTAGACCCCTGAATCCAGATACCAGCCTTAGCATCCTCCTTGGCTGATCTAAAGATAATACAAATCTTGAACACCTTGGTATTTCAATAACTGTAATGCAGAAATTATTTGAACTCCTGTTCAATGGAGGTCTAGTTACAACTGTAGAAAGCTTGGGGTAGGGTGCAAACTTCCCCAGGAAACATGATAAATCAGTTTACACTCAATGCGCTGCTGACCCAGTTGTGCTGTTATTAATAACCCAGTGGATTCAGGTTTAGCATTATCCTGGGTGTTTATATATCACAAGTCAGTCACAGATGTGCTGTCAATGTATGAGCGGCAGCATGCAATGCCTCTTTATTTGGAGTTTGTGCTGCTCTGAGCAGAAAATGTGAGGCATTTTTATTTTCTTACGTATTTCATATTTAGAAATTAAAAGCATGCTGAAACCCAGTTTATTTGCCTACTGGTTTAACTGCTTCCTATTGAAGCAGAGTTTGTTTCCCATAAACAAGATGCCACTCACTCATACTTGCAGTTTCTGCTCAATGTCTCTGAAATGATGCATGTCAGACTGAGCCCAGCAGGAGAGTACAAACTTGCATGCACTGGCTTAAATGTTGGTAAAGCACTGAGCAGATGTTTCGCATTATATTATATGCAAATAAAAATTAAGTCAGGACTCCCTAAATTATATGAGACACAGACATGACAGGGGGCCCTGCATCTGCCTGCCAGCTAGTGCCACTCTGCATGGTCTGGCTGCCTCAGCTGGGCTCCGGCTGCAGCTACAGAAAGGTTCAGGTGTTTGAGGCTTCAGCCAGTGTTGCTGCCATTAGCACTAGAGGAGACTGAGGCAGCTGAGGTCACCCTAGAGTTTACCCAGAAGCAACTCAAAATACATATTCCCTAGATGTGTATACAAAGAGAAAAACTCCTCTTTATTAAAGGCTTGATTTTCTCAACAGTTTAAATACACGTTAGCAATCATATAAAATCATATGCAGTTCTTCTGTCTTCTTCTTTACATGCATATTCAGGGAAAGATTTTTTTCCAGCAAGTTAATGCTAAACAAAATATGGCCTGGACTTGTCAGTGTAGGGAAGCAGTGAATACAGGAAATCTAGATGAGCAGCCAAAGATCACTCAGACAGCACTTCAAGATGTCAATGATTGCAGATCTAAGGCTGTGTAAAGGGGTTTGGTGTTGCTAGCAAAATTATTTGCTACATGGACCTCTGCCAAAGTGATGTTATTTAACCCTGAAACTTGGAGGTAAACTATGAATTAGTCACTATTAAACTTCAGCTCATACTCTGGAACATCTCTTGGAAATAAGAAGGGAGGAGAGTGTAAGTGGTGCTACAAAGGCTGAGAGGTAGGATGGCAGTGCTGCCATTCTGATGCACCTTTGGAGTACCACTGGTTAAATGTTGGCATATATGTAATGCTAATGACTTTTTATGATGGAGATTTAGGACGAAAGACACAAAGAGCTAGAGGTCTTTCCCGCTTAATTAACTACTGAGTCTGAATTTCTTCACAATCAATGAATCGGTGCTCTTAGAAATGTCCTGACACTCCTCCCTTGAGATCATCATTAGTTTCCATCATAAGACATAAATCATCTGATATTGTTTTACACAAGATTAAACTGGGATAATCTCTTTTAAAAACAAACAAAACAAACAATGAAACAAAAACCATCCAAGCTCCAAGCATCAGGAGAATCAGGCTGCATCAGGAGAAATGCCTTCAAATGCTTTGGCTTGTCTCTGTCTCCCATAGTTGCTAGGCAGTCCTGCACTTAGAGACCAGATTTAACAAAAGGTCTGCTTCCCACTCAGAAGCAGGCATCCATCACAGCATCAGGAGTATGCTTTCCTTTGGGTTATACAAGAGGATATGGAAATCTATGTTGGCAATCAGCTGATGGAGACATGTATTGATAGCAGACTCTCAGTTCCTCATTCATTAGCTCCAGGCTGTGCTGCATCTCTGGATAAGCCACCAAAAGCAGTTTGTATGAGCAAACTTTATTTCCCTCATTCAAAATAGTGTCATAGGGTTCACTTGTGCAATCAAGCCCCTTCTCATGTGCTGAGGGAAGAATCCAGAGAGGCACCCAGCTGAAAATGTGCTTGGGGAGCTGTGATTCATTTCTAGCCAGGTCTCAAACAGTGCAATGCTGTAACCTTTTCTACTTACTTTTTCAGAAACATTTTTCTTTGCAAGGGAAGCAGAGTGGCCTCACTAAGAAAAATTCAATTACTGATAAGATAGGCATGGCTACCATCCCTAGCACTCCCACTGAAGTATTCTGTCCATTAATTACAATTGTAAGATAAAGAGCCATTTATCTGGTTTTGACAAAATTGCCTCTTAGGCTGCACTGGAGCATCCTGTGGCACTGACTTATTCAAATTAACTATGCTACAGTACTGATCCTCTTGTTTGTTCTTCACTAGTGTCATTTTATACCTCATTGCTTCTTATGAGGAGCAGTTAATAACTTTAACCAATTCAACTTCCTCCCTCAACTATACAAGTTACTTAGCCCCACAGTTACCTTTTTTTCAGGATTACAAACTCATGCTCAGTTAATTCCCACGTAGAAATTTCTACTATCCCTGTGTCCTTTACAGCTTTTTCAAGTCTGCTAAAGTTCTTAAATGAGCTCAGTAAATCCATAACTCATTAGACTATTCTGTTTGATCCATGTAGAAAAAGGAAAAACTCAAGAAGGAAGCTTCTAAAATTCCTTTTTATTCAGTAGGAGAAAAAAACAACTCAGAAGTACTTAAACTTTCACTTTTTTATCTAACAATTTAAGGGAAAAGGCATCACCATCTCTTTGAGCAAGACATGGACACCAGCAGCTTCTCTTAAGTAACTCTCTGGATGAGTACACTGAACTATTTTTCCTGCTGCTTCTTCTCCCTGGTGATGTGAATGCTGATTTTCTTTCTTAAATTGCACTGCTGCATCAAGACTGACAGAGAGCTCTCTGCAGCCCATTGACTGGGTTTTACAGTCAGAAAGTGAGCAAGGACTATGTGAATCCTTTTAAATAGAGTAATAGTGTTTCCCACACCCTGGGAGTTTGCTGAATTCTGAGTTTTTATTTCCATTTTTGTAAACCTCCTTCCTCCAGCCGTGTGTTCAGAGTGATGCCCATCACTTCCTGACTCTCCTCTTGAAAACCTAGAATGGGCACCGAGGACACGGAGCTTGGGAGCTGCTGCTTGTGTCTGCTCATGCCTGTGGCTAAGAGTTAAGCACCTCAGTAGAGGTGGGATTTAAGAAATGTCTCTAGTCTCAATGTTTGTTTTCTTGTTGATGATCTCAGGCAGCTATTGGGAAGTCCAGCTGGAGATGTCTGCTTTGTGTGCACTGTGTAAGCAGATAATGTGCATTGCTCAACATATGGAGGCAAGCATAAGAAACAGGCACCTAAACCTTACATAATGCAATGCTGACCATCAAAAAATCCAAGTCCTTTTGTGGATCAAATCCTGAAATATTGAAATATTTTCAAAAATCTAGTTTTAAGAACAGCAAAAAACTAGTGTTTTTTCCCATTATCAGTTCAATGATTTATTGGATTATGTTCCTAAATTGTTGATTCAGGAAATTGTAAAAGGTGATGTCTGAAGGACCTCATAGTACAAAACAAGAAACTGTAATTTATTAGTATGTATGTTAAATTTCTTATTCAGTGTATCCTTGGACCCAGCCACTTTATTTCCTGTTCTTCTTAAGAAATATGTATCAGGAAAAGATTTTCAGAGCTCTTTTTAGTAATTAGATTCTTAAATCAAGCAAGAATTAGCTATGGTTTTTAAAGACAGATAGGTAGAATCCTTTCTATCTAATTCAGAATTCTAACCAAAACATTGTTCTGTCTATATTTCAAGCACAGAACTCTGCAGGGCAATCTAACTCTGCCAGTCATAGATGTCCAGGTTATTTTTGCAACTTTAAGTAAAAGAGAAGCACCTCTGAAGCCCAGCTAGACCCAGCCAGTGCTCTAAGTGCAGATTGATTGCACAAAAATTTAAAAGCCTCATGAGGACAATAAAATTCTTCTAAATTAAGCACCAGATTTAGTAAGATTAGACATCAACTTGTGAGATGATGTCTGAACTCCCATTGTAATCACTGAAGAACAGGTCAATACAGTCAATGGAGTCTAAAAGCCAATTCAGCTTTCCCCTTACTAGAAGAAAGATGCAGTTAATATGAGATGTTCTACATTTTGTGGAACATTTACATGGGAACCGCAAACTGAAGCAAAAACTTCACACCACATCTAGACTGATAGCCATTTGTGTTTTAACATGGGAATCCAGCTCCAGGGGATTTTCTGCAATGCTCTGGGATATCCTGCCTCCAGCTATTACTCCGGAGAGACATGGGACTATGGGTCCTTTGTCAGATTTCAGACTCTTATGAATGTCAGAGCTGCTCTCACTATCACACAGTGCCACTACTTTATCAGAATCTACCTTGTCTGCCCCTCTTTTGAACATTTATGTCAGTTCAAGTAGAGGATTCACTTTCCCTATAATTTTATTGTTACACCTCTAAATCCTGTGTGTGGATTATCCAGATTCTCATCCTCCTGAGAGGTAAAGGACCACAACCCAGGACAATTTAAGCTTCCAAGTATCAGTAGACTGTGAAAAAGCACATTCTGATAGATTAAATATGGGTCAGACAGGCATGACAGAGCCATGGAGCCAGGAAAATTACAGTGTTATGCTTTGAGCTGATGTTAGATTTCAGCCACAAATGGTCTGATAGAACACGAATGCTTGCCTGGCACTGCAGTCTTGATTTCTCACTCCATGAGAACCTCCTAACTATTGGGCAACAGTCAAGCTAATTTATTTTTGTACTCCAGCCCTCCATATTTCTGTTTACACAAAGGCCAGATTTGAGAAGATGGCAAGTGTGTTTAATAGGGATATTGTGTGATACCTTCCTGAAACTCAGAAGGTGGTGGTTCAAACCTTTCTGAGATGAGTCGGATGGGGAAGCTTTCCAGCTTCCTCATGCTGTCCTCTGACCAGCAAATAATTATGCAAAGAAGGAAAGACAGTCCCTCCTCAGAGCAGATAAAGCCAGTAGTAGTTAGTGGGTAGACTGAGGCCATGCTGTCTGAGAAGAAATTATACACTATAATTGACACAAAAACATAAAGATGGTTTCTCAATGGCTCCCTTAAAAAATTAATTTGAAACCAACCAATTCTCAAAGGAGATTAAACAGAAGTAGAAAGGATAATCTTTTACACCCTAAAAAACCCTCCAATTATCATAGGATGAGAAAGGAGGGAATAGTGTTTTGTGTTACTGTCCAACCCTAATCTGTGCCACAAATGGTGGCTTTCAGGTTCTATACAGAAAACTATGTAAAAAAAAGAAAAAAAAAAAGAATATTCTCATTATCTGTGAACTAAGAAAATAAGAGAATATTATGAACTTTTAAAACATCCCCGTTTAATTCTTGGTCTGAAATAGCTATGCATAATTTCATCATACATAATTTAAAAAAAAAAAGGTTCAAAATCAGCTGTCTCAGCACCATGTTATAACATGATGGCTATTTTGGTGGGGCTGTGCTGGTTTTGACTGGAGTAGATTAACTTTCTTCACAGTGGCTAGTGTAAGGTCGTGTTTTGGATTTGTGCTGAGCACAGGGTCAGTAATATAGAGGTACTTTTGTTATTGCTGAGCAGGGCTTAGAGAAAGCCAAGGCCTTTTCTGCTTTTTGTGCTGCCACGTTGGGGAGGAGGCTGGGGGTGCTTGGGAGGCTGGGAGGAGATGCAGCCAGGACAGGTGACCCAAAATTACCTAAGGGACATTCCAGACCATGTGACATCATGCTAGTATATAAAGTGGGGGAAGAAGGAGGATGGGGGGAACATTTGGAGTGATGTTATTTGTCTTCCCAAGTCACTGTTACTCTTGATGGGGCCCTGCTCTCCTGAAGATGGCTGAACACCTACCTGCTCATGGGAAGCAGTGAATTAATTCCCTGTTTTGCTTTACTTGTGTGCATGGCTTTTGCTTTCCCTATTAAATGGTCTTTATCCCAACCCACGATTTTTGTAGCTTTTACCCTTCCAATTCTCTCCCTGATCCTACTGGTGGGGGAGTGGGTGAGCAGCTGTGCTGTGCTGGGCAGCTTGCTGGTGTTAAACTGCAACAGGGACAATTATCCATGCAGTTAAAAGGTATTATAACATTTACATAAATATTCAAAGTGTAAAGAGACTATTTAACTTTGACCTGAAAATTTTATTTTTTTAAAAAGCCCATTAAAGAGATATGTGTATTGAATTAAAAGAAGATTTTAAGTAGTTTTTTTCTTTCATTTATAACGGTTACTTAAGAACCTATGTTCCTCTAAAATTGGGATGGTTGTAAAGAAATTGATTAATTTTGTTAAGGGAAAGCAAGATCATTCTTTTCTCAGCTATTAATGTTTGCACAGCAAGAGGTACCCTATTTTAATAAGGAAAAATCTTTAAGGGTGACAGCTTTCAAAGTATGCATCAGAACTTCTTAAGAACTCAATGTAAAAAGTCTCCAAAGGTTAGAAACAAAACATCATTTTTTCATCTTGTTCGGAATGAGTTCCCAAGAGAAGGTCCAGTTTTTGTGTCTAAATAAGAGGTTGAAATCTCTGTTGGACAACCTCTTCTTCCATTTTCAGTACACCTAAATTCACAAAACACTGGAGAACTTTGGAAACTTCAATGATCCGAAGACACCACAGAGTTGCCTACAGCTATGGAATCAATAGCACATTTTGTGGGGGTTTTTAGCTGGTAAGTACTTGACCACAAAACCCTGAATTCTTACGTAAGTTTTTATATTTTTTTCATTTTGAAATTTTGCATTCAGAACATTCACTTCCAATCTTGGCCAGCTCTGTGGCATTGTATCAGCAAGCAAAGACAAGCAGACAACTTTCTGGTGAGGTGTAGTTTCCTAAAACTAGTCCTTAGAGAATTCTTAATATATGTTGTCTGATTTTGAATAATTTGGAATGAAAGCCATCAACAAAAGGTTTCTTATGGAAAAAAAAATAAACCAAAAGAAGCCCAGGATACAGGTGTACCTCTCTTCTGCACCATGCTGTTGGCCCATCCGTCCTATTTGTCTGCATGGCACTCCTGGACATGCCACTCATGGACAAACCAACTGGTTGCCCCAGTTTGATGTCATCTGCCAACTTGATAAGAATGCATTACCTTGCAGCTTTGACAAAAAGGTTAAATTGGACAGGTCTCAAAAGATACCCCTGCAGTGTCGCATTAATAATCTGCCTCTAAACCCATAAGCTCTCTGAATTCAAAAATTTTTTTACCCATCTGGTGTTACATCCATCCCATCCACTGCCATCGTCCTGGCATCTTAACTTGGTTACAATTACAGAACACACACTGCTTGAAGACCTCTTCCACTGAATAGGTAAAATCATTGAGCAAGCGATATTATTTGAGAAAACCTGTCTGATTGCAAATATGTATTTCAGGTAATTAAATAGTTGCTGCCATGCCAGCTGTTTTATCAGGAAATGCTTGTCAGTTTGTGTCCACATTTGACATCATCACACAGACCAAAGACAACAGGATATATTTATCTTTCATTAATCACTGTGTTTTGACTACTTGTGACCTGTACTATGACTTAGATATTGATTTTAGTCTTTTATAGGGTAAATTGATGCAGTTATAATTTTCGTTGAATTTCCAGATTGCCTTTCCACCCAAGCTAGATGACTGGGTTTAACATTCATTACGTTGTTGACTAAGAAAAATGTATTTTTTTGTATTTCTGAAAGTGAATAACTAGTGTATTCTCCATTCTTCCAAAATATCTCTTTCAAAAAGTGCTAACAACTTATTAAAACATAAAAATTAAAAAAAAGTAAGAATAATATTTCAGGATGGTAATATATTCATTTTCAAAGATAAGTGATGTATATTTTTGAATCTTATTTTTACACAGTGCCTGTGTTAGATCATATTGTTATTAGCAATGCTGTGGAAAATGCCAAGGCTGGGCAGGGAAAGTTTTTGCTCAAGGTCCCCAGAGCTTCCTCTGGGACAGAGCAGGTGAGCACTTGAGGTGATGCTCTGTCCACCACTCCCATCAAACCTCTGTGGGTCTTAGGCATAGGAATATGCTGGCTGCTCAACCCTCCTTTCCCTTGTCTGACAGCAGAGGACAGCACACAGTGGGTTTTTGTATCCCAGCAGGTTGCCAGGTCCAAGCAGTGAAGGAAGGCCAAGGCAGTATAGCATCATATAGAAGGGATGGCCCAGCAGCAACAGACCTGTCAGCACCAGGAGGTTGCTTGTTCATTTTTCCAGAAATTGATTCCTCCTCTCAGCTCCTGAGGAGCTGTACACTCTCAGCCTCCCATACTGAAACTCCACCAGGAATACAGCCAGATGTGTGCCCTGGGGGAACTTGTCAACATGTCCTTCTCCACCTGTGCTGAAGTTCTTTCACCACCAAATTCCTGCTCTGAATTCCTGAGCTTAGTGTGCGGACAGGCATAACTCCATCTCCTTCTTCTGCAAGACCAAGTAGAAATGAGGCAATTAGCAACACTGTAATTCCCTTTGATCAGAGAAGAAAATTCCAGCACCAGCATATTCTACCATTGTGCACTCTCATTCTTCTGAGCCTGAGAGATAACCAGATACCCTCGCTGGACTCCAGCATGAAGATCCTGTTAGTGCCAGTCCTTATCCCAAAGCATGAGAGAAGTAAAGGCTCTAATCCTCTGTCCTTCTCTCAGGCCTAAAACTGCTAGGGGGTGCACATTACCCTCTGTCTAGCACCATTTGGGATATGCAGCACACATCTGGAATTTCCAGAAGCAAATTGATGAGTCTACCTCTGCCACTGACCTTCCTGCCATACCTTCTTGACAGCAGTACTGATTGTCGAGATGTAAGAAGGATGGGAAAACAAAGTGAACTGTCTCAGCCATTTAGTGCAAAAAAAGGAGTCCAATATCCCGTCCTTCTTTTTGAAGAATTAAGAATGATGGAATCACTAAGAGCTTTGTTGTGGACTCTTATTTGCCAGCCTGCTGCCTGAGGAAAGGTATTGAAAAGATTGAGGGGTCTGCTATAGGAAAAAAGAGAGTCTAAAATAGATTGAAAAGAGACAGGAGGACTTAAGTAAGGCTGCTTAAATTGCCTTTTTATCTCATCAGCCTCTCCAAAAAACCTTCAGCTACTCAAGTCATGGAAAGATTTTCACAGTGATCAGGAACCAAATTATTACAATTCACTGATTTCCTGATTCAAGGAGTGACTATTGCAAAGTTTACTAGCATTTCAAAGGGATGGCTCATCTCAGCAGCTGCTTTTTGTGTCCCAGATGTCTATCTGCCCTCTCTGTGAACTGACACACAGTGGTGTGCTAGTTAGTTCCACTTCTACATCAAAGCTCATAAAATCAACCCCCAGTTCTCTCCAGGATGTGAATGTTTATGAAACACCAGTCAGCAGCTTTGACTGACAACTCCTCCTCCAACCAACAGCACCTATTTATGAAGCCAGCAGGCTATCTAGCTTCTTGCTACACAACCACAGCATCAGAGTCAAATATCATGAAAATGGAATTAACCTGGATGAGAAAAAGAAGCCAGCAAGTTCTGCTTGCCAGGGAATGCTTCAGCTTTATTGCAGCCACATTGTCATCTGTGTCACCATAGATGGACACAAACAAGAAAAATGTATGCCCTATTGCCTAAGGCACTCTGGACAGGCAGGAAGGCTGGTGAAGAATTTGTTTTGGTGACAGCTGGAGGGGCCTAGAGGGCTGTCAGCTCTAATACAGTCAGATTGAGGATTAATTCCCACATGCAAGATGCAGGTACAGGCATCAAAATTTGGAACCCACTCAATCAGAGGAGCAGCAGTGTCTGCTCTGGTCAGCAGGGGATCTGTCATTTGCTGTGGCACTCTCTGAAATACACAGGTTCAGGGATTGCACTTCAGCAGAGTATTCTTGGAGATGCATAAGCTTACTGTTTCAAGTTCGTGAGTACTGGAAAATCCTTCTCTTTTACGTGAGAACCCTACAAATTTACTCCCAAATAGAAAGCATACAAATTATTTGAACTGCAAGTAAATCAGCTCACTCGAAGAGAAAAGCAAATTAGGACAGGTTTTGTTCTTTTTTATACCACATAAATCTGGAATAAATCCATAGATCTTATCAGAACTGTCTTTTATTCATACCAATGTAAGCAAAGCAAGAAAAGTCTATTTAGCTCTTTCCTCATGCTAGCATAAATAGATATTTGCACATTTGATGTGTATTTAAAGGGATTAAATTTATTTTATCATTCTCTTTACATATATACTGCTCTCACATAAGTCAGGAAAACACACCTGTACATTTGTTTTCTTTTTCCTCTTTTGTAAGAAGTCTCTGGCAAGAATAGCCCATTGACAGGAGGCAAAAGTTGAACTCAGCTATCATTATCGATGTCCCAAATACCATAGAAACTTTCCAGAAACATTGAGAATTTCAGTCTTGTATGGAACATTTCTAAAAGCTTCGCTTTCAGGCAAAATAATAAAAAGAAAATAAATTATATTGCCTGCAGTTAGGGTTCTGGCAATTTTAACAACTAGTCATTAGGTTTTCATAATTGCAGCGTTTCCTAGATACGTTATGTCACATATACACATCTTTGTAATCTTTCATTGTATGCATTCAGTCTGTCTTTAAAATCCAGAAGTGGAAAAATAGCACCTCCTGCCTAGCAAAACCATTACTTTAAGTGTCAAGCATTAGGCTTTTGAAGAACAGTGAAACTGTAGTAAGTATGAACAATTTCATGTGGAGAGTCTGATCTTGAATGCAGTCACTCAGCCCTGAACTAGTTAGATTTTCAAGAGCTGAGCAAAGACAGACACAACACAGCTTTTCACCTGAACTTCACATCTGAAACATCTTTCTTTGGATCAAAGTTGCTATATGCCTGATTTGGATGATTTATCTCAAACTGATGTTTTCCTTGAGAGGATGGATCAGTGCATATGTAATCTGAAAAGTTTGACAGAAATATATGTATTGGGCTCCTCCTGCTCTGCAGAAGTATCACAGAGCAGAATTTAACCCCAAAATCCTCCAGCACACAGATACTGCAGATTTGAGATGTTCTGAAGGGGGGGAAATTTCACAAGTATCCTCTTCCTTGCTTCATATTAATTTTGGCAGACTCTTTAATTTCCTAGGGCAAGTCTGACCAACTTGAAACTATGCCATCCTAACAGATTGGTACAAGCATGAGGACAGGACACAATGTACTGCAGGTGTGTGAAATGTGGCAAGCTATGAAATTATTCTCTGCCTAGAGCTTCCATAACTCTTACAGATAGGATAAGTGCTCAGGAATTGCAGTAAACGTAAAAAAAATTAAAATAAAATATTAAAGATAGAATGAAACAAAGATAATTAACTTCCACAGCTGCTGGAGGCTTTCCCTGACCTTTACATGTGTTTGTGAGTGTATGTCTTTGCATTAGGGAAGACACTGAAATGTGCTTTCCAAGTTCTTCCATATCTGACAACAATTTCATTATTTTCTTCATTATTCCATACCCTCATGAATAAAGAACACATGCAGGTTTTCAGTGGCTAAGAAATGCATCACTTTTTGTCTATAAAATCAAAATTCAAGTGTGTCCTTATTAAGTGAGTTGGTCTTTTGAAAGAAATTCATTAGTGCATGACCAATGGAATTAAAAATAGAAATGCATCTGTGCAGGAAAGATTTTGCTACACAAGTAACTCCAGAAAGTCAGATTCCTGTACAGTCTCATCGGGGCTCTTCATTTGGCTCTTCACCAAATCAAGTTATAAAAAAGAGCATCAGGCATCCCACAACCATCTACTCCTAGACTGCTGCAAGCAAAACTGTGAACCCCAGGCGAGACACAATCCTTGCTGCTGCCATGCAAGAAATTACTTCTGAAATTCTCCCGCATTTTTCTTTGCCAGATCAGTAAATCATCTGGGTGTTTTTAGCAATAAACACATCTACTCTGCCTCTAAAAATCATAGTTTTGCACTCCTGTAGTAAATTTCACTTAAATATATGCAAAATAAAATATTTACTTTCAACATCATTCTCAAAAGGTATTTTTGACTTGTTTCTTGGGCTTTGGACGTTGTTGTGTTTTTTTCAATGAAAGTGGACCTAGGTGAAATTGAAGACTTCAAGAAATCTGAATCATATAATGAAAAGCAATTTACCATTTTGCCTGGAGAGAGAGGTTTTCAATCAGTGTGCCCTTCCTGCAATGACTTATGGATTAGAAGCATAGGGGCTCTTAGGAAAAAGAAAAAAGAAAAAAAATACAACTAAGTGAAGATTAATATAATAAGGCATAGGCTGAGAATAGCACATACAGACAAGAAAACAAATGAGTCGTTCTGCCAGAGAGACTCAACAGAAAATAAAAATAGTCCTGGGCCAGGCACTCTGCAACATGACATGATAAAAGTTATAGCCAAGGAGGTACACAACAAAGCAAGACATGGACACAAAAATAATAGTGAGGGGAGGCAGAAGCACAGACATTGTCAGTCACAGAATACACCTAAAAAGGACTTGGATACAGAATAACTGACAATTCCTGCTTGGTTCCATTGGTTGCTGTTGCAATCCATGCCTGAAACGCCCATGACACATATTTCTCCACATCTTAAAATTGTTGAAAGCAGGTGATACTCCAAGAAACCCATGAATTTTTATAAAATACTTCATTAAAAAAAAAAGTAAAGTAAAATGAAATCTTATATAAGTTTATCACATAAATCACAAAACTTGCTATAGAATTATGTGACTGCTAACTGGAGAAAAGATGACCTAATGTTTGCACTGAGGGATCCAAATCCTGTTGCTCAAAATCTCAGGGTACAGAGGAACTTTCTGGTCGTTCAGCATTCAATTACTATAAATGTATGCAGATGAAGCACATACAGAAATATCTTCCTACCTCTAATGCTACACTTGACACTTACCTTGGTTAAGCTACTGTTAAAAGGATACCCATGTTGACTGTAATTACTGCATCCTGTGTGCCAGCTGTTATATTGTGGGTTCATACCATGGGCAATTGTGCACTGCATAAAGACTTTAAAACATTCAAATGGGCAAGGGAAGACATTGGATCCTAAAATTCCTGCAGGCTTATCTGCTCACTCCTGGTAACTGTGAGTATACTCCTTAATGACAAGTAGTCATATTCTTTTCAATATCCAGCCTTCATCTCAGGTGATGCTCAGGCAAAAGTTGCCTGCAATAACAGCAGCCTGTCCCCCACAGCTGAATAAAATAACTCACATTCTGCTGGGCTGATCCAGAAATTACTTGCTGCCATGCAAATAAGGCAACTGGAAGCCAAACAGAGAGCAAAAAAAAGCTCAAAGTGAGATTTTGCAAATACATGTAAAGTCACTTCCTTCAGTCTCTCATACCAAAAGCAGTCCTGTTTGCTGAAGGCTGTTCTTGACCTACCTCCCAAACTCACAGCAATATGATTATATTGTCAAGAGGCCACAGAAATACTGGTCTAGTTCAAAACTTTTCAGAAGTAAGTCTGTAGTAGTCATGGGGATGAAGATAATGAAAGAAGATAAGAAAGGGTATGAAGATAAGAAAAGTCATTAACAATCTTGGAGAACATTTCTATCACTTTCTGGACCTCAGAGCTGTGAATAATCCCTGTGGAATGTGCACATTATTCACAGGTATAGTGGGAATGACTTGCCTGACAATTATTGTTATGAAGCATCCCTCTTGAACCAGAGGGCACCAAAACTAGGCACGTGAAGCTTAGCACAATACAGCACAGTTCAATACAATATAATAATTAGTATCTTTCAGCAAAACAGCTTCCACAGCTCCCTTTGAGCTAATACTCATGACACATGAATTCTTGTGGAATTGACTTATTTTGGATGACCCCGACTATGTTCCAATACCAAGGGGTTTAGAAGTCTTAGCCTCATGTTCACCTATCGGAAAGATATTTTTCAGTCCCATTTTCTCCAGGTTCAAGCCTGCAAAAAAAAGCACTTTTATTAAGCTTAAAGCAAGATGATAATGCTTAACAAATCTGCTGGGGCTGGTTTGTTTAACAGCATTCACTTTAGAATGATGTGCTGAATCTACACAGAGTTTGCGAGTTATGTGATTTCTGACAGCTATGACTATTAGTGTCCTTGAATACTTTGGAAACACAAGTCAGGGTAACAGGTTGATATTCTTGAATACAGTGTTTTAAAAATATGACTGAACTTGTTGCTGAGTTGTGCACACAAATGAAGTAATCTACAAGAAATTAAGGAAAAGAAACCCCAATCTTTTGTGTAACTGTTTATGTACACAGAGCAGAGAAAAAGGCAACATTTCAAATCAACTTTATTTTCAACAAATTTTCCACATCCTGCAATAGAAAGAAGGCTGGTCCCTTGAGTACAGATCCATCATTTAATCATATTCCAAATCTGTTTCCCATGAGCTTGCTTTTACTCTTCTGAGTGCAGAAACTTATAAGACTGTATTTTGAAAGTTTTTTACAAAGAGGTGAGAGAAGGCACAAATGTGAAAAGCATGCTTTCCCATGATAGAGCAGTTTATATAGCAGGTTACATTTGGAGGAGCATGGCTTGCAAGGAAAACTATATTCTGTCTATTCAGCAGTGGTGAAATGCATCTGAAACCATTTCTCGTGCCTAGTTTTGGTCCCCCAGAGTTCAAGAGGGATGTGGAGAAAGTGGAGAGTGTCTCTAAGACATTCAGAGTTCTAGGGCACATGATCTACCTCTGTGGAAGATGACCTCCAGAATTCTTTTCCTACCAACATTCCTAACAACTTCACACAAGTATAATCCATGATGCTTCTGAATTACGAGAGATTTTTGAGAAAATTGTGGAGGTGTAGGACAGAGGAGGTTGTTTCATTTTTTTGACAGATAAGGGTTTATAAAGATGAGAGTGTGACAAATGTTGGACAGAATCAAAAGATGCTTCAAAAGGCATTGGGATTAAAGCTTTAACCCCTAGGTGGTTTTAAACAGTCTAAAAAGGAATTCCATAAAGTCAGATGTCAAACATATTCTATGAATAAGAATAATGCAAAGGTGTCACCATACCTTGAGAACACAGAGGTGTTTATCTCCACTATAGACCCTGAACTGGCAAAGTAAGAAGAGAAATATCACCATGAGTTGCAAACTCTTCTATTTCAGGCACCATGAATTAACTTTGAAAATGTTATCTTGCCATCTAATCTGGAGTCTACTCAAATAAATTTTGCTGCAGAATGGAACACAGCTCTTTTATGCATCCTAGACATTTTCAGGATTTCTAGGAAGATGTACAGAGATATTGTAATGGAACAAATGCTACACTAAACTGTTTTTTAAACTCACACAGTAGAAGAAACTGTTACCTGAGTCTACTTCTTAAAAGCAGCATTTATACGAGCTCAGGCAGTACTAGTTTTCAAACACTAGGACAAAAACATCTGTTGCTATAGACTCAGGTAAATATGAATAGACATGAATTGTCATAATACAGTTTGGCTTGCAGCTATTTTCCATACCATAATGTCACAGGAAGATTATTTAAACACAAAATGTTTTAGTCTCAGCATGCATTTTCTCATCAAATTAAATTAAGTATTGGGAAATGGGTGAATATCTGATCCACCCTACTATGGCACAAATCAGTTGTGAACTGTTAGCCAAATAACCACTCTTTTAGGAAATTTTATGTAAACTAGCACACTTTTAAACTGTTTCTGGATGACGAAGGTGTAGCACTCCCTACCATTGAATGACTGGGAAACTAGTTATGAGTATCGTTAATATTGGGCAAGAATGACTGGCAGTTAAGTCTCACTTAAATGACTGTCTGGAGGACCTAATGGTCTGAGGCAATGTTTGCTGCTCAGACAGTCATTAAGTATAAGAATCTACCTGACCTGGAGGTCATTACTGCTTACATTAATTACTGCAATGACAAATACTCCATGTGACATTCCACCACATCTCCCTAAAGTCATTTCTGCATCAAAAGCTCCCGCAGGTTTCAGATCTATGGTGACATCTGGCAGCCAGGAACAGCATGTATAAATACATTTATTTGAATGAAGATAAAACACCAAATGTTTGAACTGATCAAAACCACCAACTAGCTGGCAGACTCAGCCTGTAATTTTGTAATGACCCTAAGCATCCCTTTCCACATAGTCACTTGTTATTAGCTATAGATCTCCCATACTTAGATTGTTCAAGAATTAGTGTGTGTGCACAAGCCTTTCTATTTGCCCAGCCTTAATGGCTTTTTAACCAGATATAGATCTGCTAGGAGCAACACTAAGGTGAAAAGGCTTGGTGCTTACTTGAAATTAAGCACATCAGGAATAATTTTAATTACTATTGCTTATCTGACAGTAGAAGCTGTGAATAAACCTGCAATTCATGCATCTGCAATACCTGCACCTCATAAGAGGTCTCTGCTCTGAAAACATATGAGTTCTCATAGATATACAAGCAAAGGATGACAATAAAAGAGGGTCAGCATTTAAAAAAATTTACCTCAAGAGATATACTCAGTGCAAGATCTAAGTTAAGGGAGACTGAAACCCATGTAACCTCCATGTACTTACTTGATAGCTCACACTGCTGTTGCAGTCAGAGCAGAGCTACACCACTCAAAACCTTTTTATGAAACATCCAGTCACGATCAGGAGACTTTCTTTATAGCTAGGACTATTATTAACTGTCCTTAATTAATAGGTTTGCATTTTATTTTGAGTTGTTTACAGTATTACCCCTCAGGTGAACTGAAAGTTCATGCCCTTGGTTCAAGTCCTCATGTCCTTAGTCACTTGTGAGAACTAATTATTTGCTTAGTACCAATAGCTGAAGTCAGAGAGTCTACTCTAGTGAGCAGCTGCTCCCCAGGATGGAGGAGGGCTGACAGTCTGGGTCTGGAGGGTAGACATCTCAGCCCTTTGCAACAACTCACTTCTTTTTACAATGCAGTGCATGGCAGTAATACCATGTAAAACAAAAATAAGGCCTGATTTCCTTCAGATTAGTTAAAACCATTTGTATTTTTGGATTCTGACATACCAGAACTAAAGAATAGAAAGATAACCATTATTGATACATTAATTTTGATAGTTTTCATTTATCTGTTTCCAAGACTGTAGCTGTCAATGCAAACAAGGTCTCTTTATTGGATATAATAGATCAAGTGGACATTTTCTGCAAGAAAATACATGAAAGAATGTAAAAACCTCTCCACAGGATCATTAATAAAAGGATGAATATTCTTTCAATATATCCACATTCTTATAGCAGTCTATGCAGTGCTCACTGCATGTAGCCTAATGCAAAATTTGTAAAGCGAATGTCTGTTCTTGACATGTTGTATTATAAATGATTATAAACATCTCTAGTGCTGTTGGTAACAGCGTGAGCTGCTTTCCTGAGGTATTTACTGTAGATTTTCAAAAAGTGCTACATGACTTAAGGACTTGATTTTTTTTATGGCCATGGTGGCTTTTACAGGAATATAACAAAGTGTTTTACTAGTGCACTTTCGAATGTTCAGTAATTCAACAGCAGTTTGCAGTGACTTGCTGTACAGCCCTAGCAAACTACTGAGGTCTTAAAAGACACAGAGGGGAATAGCATTTGATATGAAAACATAAAAGGAATTGTCTGTGCATCAGTAGTAATAGCATTTAATACTTTGCAGGGAAAAGGGCCTAACTGGGCTGTTAATTTTATCTTTTGTCTGATTTCATGCAAACAAAAAAAGCAACCCCCTTTAGTCTATCTACTTTTTTATGCTTTACCCAAAAACAAACAATAGCTTTAATCAAGAGCAGCTTCAGTTCTTTGAAGACCTCCAGACCTGTCATTCTTAGACAAAGTAGGAAGACAAAGACTTTCACCTTGACCTTTCTGCTTTAAAATATGAATGTAAATGACAATGTGCCTTTACATTTTAAATGAAGGAGGAACTAAGATCCAGTTAAGAGATATATGGCCCTAAATCTAAATATCAGACTACTCCTTAAATGATTTGTTTGTTGATGTAAGAAACTCAGCTATCAAATAAACAACATGTAGCTTCAGTACACAGTGCTGGCTTTTTTAAAGGTAGAAAATAAAGGTATGCTAATATAAACCTCTAGCAGAAAAATCCAAATGTAAAAATAGAGGCTTTCAGGCACAGAAAGAAGTAATTAGACAAAATAAGGTGAAATGAAATGACAGAGCAAGGTATCTAAAACTGCACATTGGTTCTAGGGACTTGAAAGAATGTCATGTCTGATAGTATCAGAAGCCAGACGAAATGCCTGTAGGACAAGAATAAAATAGTCAGGGTCAGACAAGCAAAGATTATCCCTATCAAATTATGTACAAGCAGTAGGAGAACCTGAGCCTGGCTAGAAAGCAAAGGGTAAGCTGGAGCAAAGATTACATGTGTTAACCTGACATTTCTTAAGTCTTTGTGCTAGATGTCTGGGTGAGACATTACATTGAAGGGAAAAACAAAAGACTGTCTAGAAAGGAATTTATGAAAGACAAACTACAGGAAAAAAATCTGAAGATCTTCACAGGTAAGGTTAAAGAACAAATAAAAAGTGTGCTACAGAGCTTTGTCACATAGTTCTGCCTCAAACTCAGCAACACAATTGAGAAAAATCCAATAAAAGGTTCTTTTTTTTTGTTCCACAAAGTCATTTAAAATGTCACACACCTTGGAGAACTAGTTGGTTTGTAATAAGAAAAACTTCATGTGCTGTAAGCTTTCAAAAAACTAACTATTCAGGTAGAAAAACATTCTCGGTGACTTGTTCTGTCTATTAATGCTTGTGTTATTGTGGAGTTATATGAGTTCAACAAGACCTGTAAGAATAGCATATTAAGATGTATATGATCTTTTTATCTTTTATATCTTATTAAAGATCAAAGAGATTTAGACTTTATCACCATAAATATTTCATTACATTTTTAAATGAAAATTATTTTACAACAATATAAGCTAACTGCAAGCATTTGTTCTTTAATTCTGCCATCCACATTTATTTACAAAATGTAGAGGTTATGCGAAGAGGATTCTGTTATGTTAGAAGGATTTCACAGGTAAGTGGTATTTCACAGTTATGGCAAATAATATTTTTTTTTTCATTTTTTTAATATGGTTCCATAGCCTGCTTTTGCATAAAAAGACTATTGGGGTGCATGGGCTTAACACTAGTGGTTTCTGGACTGTGGGTCAGGCAAAATGCTCAGAGAAGATTCAGTCTTACTTGTCTTGTCTTGTGAGTATCTGAGCAAGAACCTCAAGAACATCTTCTATAACTCAGGAAAAGGGTAAAATCTCAGGAAACAAAGGGCTTGCAAATGTAATCAAAGCCAGCAGGATGGTACGAAAGACAAAGTGTAGATATACAGACAAACCTCAGAGGGGACAGTCATTCAAAATGTCATTGAAAGACTCTTGTCCCCAGAGAATGCTCAAATATCTAACCCTGTTTTCCTTCGGGCAGAGGTTTTCTTACTGAGCCCCTTTATTTCTGTTCTTCCTCACAGCAAATTTTCTCTAGTGTACACATTCTGATAAAGCTTAGTTTCAGAGATTCAAATGTGATTGGTGTTCCCAGAGGAAACATATTAAGAAGTAAATCTCCCTCAATACAGTAGCTAGGGAACATATTAAGAAATAAATCTCCCTCAATACAGTAGAGTCCACACTCACAGGTGTGGTTTAAATTCTTTAGTTCTACTTGAATTTCCACAGGAATAATTTTTAAATATAGGCTGTCTGGACAAGGAAGACATATTTGATTTTCTAGGCACATCTCTCAGTGTTTCAGAAGAAAGTTTCAAGTTTGAAACAAAAGCCTTTTTCTCACAGTGATCAATCAACAAAGATACCTTACACAGGCAAAACCAGAACCAACTGGCACCCAACTCCCTGCTATTCAATATTAAAAGAGACAATGACTTTTTAAATAAGTCTGAGAGAGGCATTAATCAGTATGGACAACTCTTATCCTCTCACACAGCCACCACTCCTCCACTAAACCTCTTCTTTGGTTGCCCACTTCCTTCCCCTTTTGAGGATATGACCTTTTACCATAACTGCTCATATCATTCATTATATGTTAAGAGCCTCTCTTAACCCATAAAATACCCCATCTCTCAACTCTTAATAAATATTTAGTGAGGACAATGAGAGCAGTAAGAGCAGAGCTCTTCTCTGGTGAGTCAGGAAGGTATGGCAGATGGTGCACTAATGTGTTAATTAAATTACTGTTTTACCCATGATTTTCCTATTGCTCACCTCCTGATGTTAAGAGCTGAGAAATAATGGAAGGGGTTAATGAGACAGAAACTTATCCAGGTGGTCAAAACTTCGCTGCAGCTCCTGAAGGCTAAGTACCATCTCAACAGCCAACAGCAAAAGGGGTGAAAGTGACTGCCATCATTGCATGCCCCCTGCATGGCAGAACACTGCAGCCTGCTGCAGGACTCATGTGTCCTTGCTAAATTTACACAACAGAGCTGGGCTAAGGGTAACACAGTTTCAGGGGATGAGGAAAAGATAGAGGTACTTCATGTCTTCTTTGCCTCAGTCCTTAATGCCAAACCCAGTTATCCTCAGGATATTCAGCTCCTAGAGCTGGAAGTTAGTGATGGGGAGATGAGTGAAGGCCCCATGATCCAGGAGGAAATGATTAGTTACCGGGTATGCCAAATGCACTCCAACAAGTCTATGGGCCCAGATGGGATTCACCTGAGAGTAATGAACAAGCTGGCAAAAGAGCCAAGCCACTTTCAAGCATTTAGTGGCAGTTCTGGTTAACCAGATAAGTCCCAGTTTACTGAAAATTAGCAAATGTAGCACCATCTGCAAGAAGAGTTGGAAATATGATCCAGAGTATTGTCAGCCTGGCCTTGGTACCAGGGGAGGCTGTGGAGCAGATCATCCTGAATGCCACCACAGCATGTGCAGGACAACCAGGGGATCATGCCCAGCCCCTCACTTCAAAAGAAAAGACATTAAGGTGCTTGGGCAAATCCAGAGAATGGTCTGCAGCACAGGTGCTATGAGAAGCTGCTGAGAGAGCTGGGGATTTTTGGCCTGGAGAAGAGAAGGCTTAGGCGAAACCTCACCCCTTTCTACAGGTACCTGAGGGGATTGTAGTGTCGTGGGGATCAATCTCTTCTGACATATCTTCAGGTGAAACGATGGGAAAAAATGGCCTTAAGTTTTTTCTGATATCAAATCTAAACCAGGAGAGCTTCAGGTTAAATATAAGAAAAAAAAAATGACTGAAAGAGTGATTAGGCACTGGAATAAGTTGCTCAGGAATGTGGTTGAATCACCACCTCCAGAAGCGTTCCAGAGGTGTCTGGATGTGGCACTTGGAGATATGGCTTAGGACTGTTATGGTTGTGCTGGGCTTATGGTTGAACTGGATGATATTGATGGCCTCTTTCAGTCTTGATGATTTCCTTGAATCTGTGGTTCTGTTATGTTGAAGGAGAAATATTGTCAAGCTGATATAGCCAGATACACCAAAGGGGGCAAATGATAGTAGTGCCACAGCTGAAAGAAGAGGGACAAAACCAGTATTCTACAATGTAGTTATCCCCACTGCTTCCCACCTTTTCCTAGGGTACAAAAAGAACTGTCCTAGATTAATTGCTCATGCACCTAGCTGTTTCCTATCTTCCTCAGTTTTCATGCATTTGCTTTTTCAGAGATAGCAGTTATCCACAGGTAGCTTCAGCTTCCACCTTTCCAAGCAGAAGTACTTGCACCTCCAGCAGCTGTTTTCACCAGCCAACAGGGAAACTTAAGAGATAAAATTATCTCCTTTACTGTGTCCACGCTGAAACATTACTCTGTCACATAGGAGTCCTGTGATGGGTGTTCTGCCATTAGTTTACGCTCAATATGTGTGATGCAAGGCTGTTATTCTTTCTTCTCAGACCTTACTTCAATCCCATTTTTCTTCCACAAAGGAGAGACCTACTCCTTTTCCAATACTGATGCCTACAAAAGTTCACAGTATCCTCTGGTACCCTGACAGTCCTGCTTATCCTTCTGACCAATGCCATTTTACTACTTTTGTGTTTGTACCCATCTGCTTTCTATTTCCTCACGCTTACACTGAACACGGGCTGGAGCAGGAATTATTTCTTTGTTCTGCATTTAAACAGTGCATGGAGTTGAAGTAGATCCTCTGGTTAATGATTACACCTCCCAGATGCAATGGCAATGTAAATAAATTAAACAATGTTAATAACATTAGTCACTTCATTCTAGAAGTTGAATATTCAAAGACCATACAATACCTCCATATTATTTCTGGGAATATTTACAGGGATAAAGACGAAGAATGTTAACAACCTGTGTGCAAACCAACAAATACCCAGACTGAAACAACACTTGCAAGCATAGTAAAGTGAATCTCTGATGGATTGAATAATGACATTATTTTTCAGGTCATCAGTCATAGTAAGCCATTCCAAGCAAACCTTTATATGCATCCTTGCCCCACAAAAAACTTCCTGATCTTGATTTTAATTTATATCCACCCACTTTTTGTTCCATAAGCAGCTACACTGGGGCCAAAGCTTCACTATATAATGTAAGTGAAGTTCTTCCTGGGAGTCAGTAGGAAGCAGGCCAAGATTATACTAGTTACTTACAGAAGCTGATGGATGTCTGGGTAATTTTGAAAATCTCTCTAATCTCCTGTGTATCTCTTTTGGCTCCTAAATTCCTTGGAAAATATCAATAATAATTATCTTGCTTGGCTTTGAGAAAAATGACTCAGTATTTGTATTTGGAATGAATTTTTAAAGACATTAGGCTACAGAAGGGCAAGATATAATGAATAAATCCAACATTAAGAAACTGGAGAGGGTCCAGTATAGGGCTACTGAGACAGTCAAAGGCTGAGAGCACACGGCCTACAAGGACAGGTAGAAGGAGCTGGGCTGGTTTAATCTGACAGAAAAGTGGGTAAGATGGGACTTAACTATCTGCTTATTACTCCTTGAAATAATTATAGAAGTTGTGGATGGGCCTAAAGTTAAATGAAGATGGGCAACCACCACAAGCAGTGGTTTAGGAAGTTCAAATTAAATAATAGAGAGGGGAAAAAAAGATCAGGAGAAGATCAATTCAGTGTTGATTCTGGTTGTTTGGAGAGGTTATGGACTCTGTGCTTGCAGGTTTTCAGGACTTGATTGGACAAGGCCATGCCTAGCCTTTTCTGGTACAAGTCCTGTTTCAGATAGGAGTATAAACTCAAGGCTTTCAGAGGTCACTTCCAAACAACACTTTGATGGCTCTGCAATGCTGTGATGCAATTTTTTTACAGCATCAAGGCAGTGGACATTTTAGAAATGTCAATGCCTTTGAAAAGCATCACTTTGTACCTTAGTTGATCATCTGTAAAATGAATACTATACCTCCCTACTTTCCAAGGGGACTAGTTAGGGGATAGTTCCCAAGGGAACTATTTGGATGAATGAATTAATTATGCAAAGCTGCCATCTACTACAGTTACGAATGCCAGAGTAAATGAAAAAAATCTGAATAAAAAATGTGTGACAAAAGCCTCCACTGGTCTAAAATGCTGTAACTCCAGTGACTGAAGCAATATTACACTAATTTACTCCAGCTGAGCTACCACCCCATGTGGTTTATTCATCCAGATGAACAATTGTTAAGTTGAATGCTGCTCATATGAATTACTAAAGTCAGGAAGTTTTGCACACATATTATTGGTTGTCTGAAAAATGACATTTCCCTCAATTTAGTATCATCATTGGGGAAACTTTAGAGATTTGTGAAGGACTCCAGAAGAGCTATGTTTAAAGGACTATTCTTACTGAAGGCTAGTTGTGGTAACAGACTGCTAAGGACTAAATGCTTTTCAGGAAGAAAGGTCATTTCTCACATTCTGTTAGAAGTATCGCAAAAATTAGTACCTGAAAATTCTAAACTGTTATATTCCTTCAAAAGCATTTCTATTTCAGAACTGCAATCTCTTATGCAAATCTGAAGGACAAATAAAGGACCCTTACAGTACTTAACTGGCCCCTGTGTTTGTCAGAAAAAAACTTTGCACAGTCAAGCAAGGCACCATAAATTGAAACAATTTTCAAACATACTTTCCAGGAGATGGAAGAAAAGTTCAGAAAAAGGTCAAGACTGCAGTCATCAAAGTGGTGGAATCAGTGCTTGAGGAGAGAACTACCATTCACAGGGAATGGAAGTGTGCCAGATAAAGAAGCTGCTGCCCAGACTTCTTCAACCCTTCCATAAGAAGAGGGCTAATTTCTTAAGGAGCCATTAGAGAATTATGCTGTCTCCTTGAAAATGGGGCATCACTCAAGAAATCACTTACAAGGAAAGAGGAAATCTTTTCTGAGAAGCCAGGTCAACTTCACAGATAGTCTGGTAGAGAGATTGAATGTGATAAGCACTGTAAAAGGGCTCAGATTAAATTAAGTAACTCTTTATTACTATAGAAAGCCAGCTGAGCTTTGAAGAAAGAGCAGGTGATTAATAGGGTAAAAGATACTGCTAGGACTGGTCAGTAATTAATTAAATTGGAGACCAGTGCTCAGGTAAAAGAGTGAGCAAAATCCAATAGACTTAAGAGCATGTACCAGTGAATTAGCCACTGGCAGTTTGAACAAATGTCCATACTGTCATGGATAAATCCCATTTACTAGATGATCTTTGAACGCTGGTGCAGCCCAAGAAACAAGAGGTGACAGTACTTCTATCCATTTGGAGCCCCCTGAAGAAAAATGCTAGAAATAGAGGTTGTTCTTTAACTTGGCAGCCAGTCACTAGTGGTGTCCCCCAGGAATCAGTGCTGTCCTCAGTCCTGTTTAATGCCTCTATCGATGATCTGGGATTTGAGTCTACCATTAGCAAATTTGCAGATGACACCAAGCTGGGGGAGAGTGTTCATCCAATGGAGGGTAGGAGGGCCCTGCAGAGAGACCTGGACAGGCTGGATAGATGGGTCCAATCCAATGACATGAGGTTTAACACCACCACGTATCAGGTCCTGCACTTTGGACACAACAACACCCTGCGGCACTACAGGCTGGGGACACAGTGGCTGGACAGTGACCAGGCAGAAAGGGACCTGGGGGTACTGATGGACAGCCAACTGAACATGAGCCAACTGTGTCCACATGACCAAGAAGGCAAATGGCATCCTGGCCTGTGTCAGAAACAGTGTGGCCAGCAGGACTAGCAAAGTGATTCTTCTCCTGTACTCAGCACTGGAGAAGCCAAACCTTGAGTGCTGTGTCCAGCTCTGGGCCCCTCAATTTAGGAAGGATGTTGAAATGCTGGAGCGAGTTCAGAGAAGGGCAATGGAGCTGGTGAAGATCTGGAGCACAAGTCCTGTGAAGAGCAGCTGAGGGAGTTGGGGTTGTTTAGCCTGGAGAAAAGGAGGCTCAGGGAAGACCTTATCACTCTCTACAATCACTTGAAAGGAGTGTGTAGCTGGGTGGGAGTTGGTCTCTTCTCCCAGACAACCAGCAACAGGACAAGCAGTTTTAAACTGCGACAGGGGAGGTGTAGGTTGCACATTAGGAAGAAATTCTTCATAGAAAGGGTGATTGAGCATTGGAATGAGCTCCCCAGGCAGGAAGTGGAGTCACCATCCCTGGAGGTGTTTAAGGAAGACTGGATGTGGCACTCAGTCCCATGGTCTAGTTGACATGGTGGTGCTAGGTTAGACTCCATGATCTCAAAGGTCTTTTCTAACCTAGTTGATTCTGTGATGCTGTGAATAGTAATAAAATGTGTTCATAGGATAAGAAATACAGAATAATAGTAACATTAACAAAGATAAAAGAATGTACAAATAAAAACCTCTCTGCTAGCTATAGCTCTTCTTCATAGCAGACTGTCTAAGGCAAGACAGCCAGACTCTTTGCCGGCCACACAACTTTGTCCCTTTAGCATCAGCAAACTGACTGTGGCAGTGTCCACCATGTGGTTATGAGTATACTCAGAATAACTCTGATTGCTCTTTCTTCCCTTAATATATAACCTCTTATTCTGTTTGAGTTTTCATAATTTTCCCTACACAGATTAACAAAATAACATCCTCAGATGATTTTCACTATGGTTAGCAAAAAAACCTGATGTACTTGAACTGTAAGACAAGCTCTTTACTGGGAGATGTCATGACTTAAAAACCAAGGCTACTTATTGCATGCACTGTCTGAGGCAAATGTCCCAGGAAAACAGCATTCAGTTATGTGGTTGAAGGCTATCTTAATGTATGTTTATTAGAGGCATTTTGGTATTTCCAAAACTTTGGAAAGCTTGATTTTTCAGCCTTGAAAATATTCTAACATATTTTTTTGTCTTTCCTTATGAAGCATTTTTTGTCATATGAGTCAAGAGGAAAAGTATTATGTAGTGGAAAAAACACATGCAGCCTGAAGTGGACAACTGATTGCAGTAGCCAGTTAGCATAATTTCAGATTTTGTCCATAATAGGAAATATAATAGGCATTGATCCCACAAGTTCTTCATTTATACTTCATATCCACCAATTGCCAGAACTGCCTCTGACATGTTTTCTCTTGGGTCAGCTAGCCTTGGCACTAGCTTGTTTCACAATATAGGTTTAGCCAACTAGTTCTTCCTTCACAAGCTGGTTTCACCTGAAGCAACAACATTATTCCTCACCTTTCTCTCTTTACTCCAGGTCCGTTACGTTTCCCAATCCAGTCTCCCAGCTCAGTCTCAATTTTCCATTACCTCCAAGCTCCCCTCCAGCTTTCCCTGGTGTCAATGTCCCAGCTGATGACAGCTGACACAACACAAGGCTAGAGGGGCTGCTGAATGTGCTGAGTGCTGCAAGTGCAGGGTGAAAACTCTTGGGGCCCAGTCAGGAATGCTGCCCACGGCTCACAACGCAGCCTTCATCACACACCAGCCCACGGGATTTTCATATAACAGATACCAACACTGTAAGCAGCTCCTTTGGAAACTGCAGCAAGTGTCATCTGCTGCATAAAACCGAAAATAAACAAACATTTACAAACCTGAGAGTGTTCAGTCCTTGACATCACTCATTTTCAAATTAAAATGGGAAAAATTCCAGACTACATATCAAAGTTATCATGCAGGTCTGCTGTCATATTGAGAATATCCTCCTCATTTGCACTGAAGATGCCTTCATTAGCAAATTAACAGTTAGAGGGGTGAAAGGTGCATAGAGCTGTACTTTCTCTGCTGTGGAAGGTGTGTTCACATGTGCTCCCACGTAAGCATAACAGTAGTTGTACACAGGCTGATGAAAATGTTATCCATTATAATCTGAAAGGAATGTAAACATACAAGAGCATTTAATTGTGTCTCTCAGTTTTTGACACAGAGTGGAAAAGAGAGATGTGTCCCTATCTACCTGTTTCACAATGTATTAAAGATTTCTTGCCAGGTTTTTTGATAAATATTAATTTATGAAAGCTTAGAAAGCTTAGAAAATGGATGAACAGTAACATAGGAGTTATATTGAATGAGAAATTCAGTTCAACCATTTTTAGTTATTTGGATACCACTGTCATTTCTTTGGATGGAAGAATTCCTTTTGGTTCTGTTCTCAGGTTATCAGAGGCCCTGATAATAGATACATTTCTCTGAGCACAGAAGGCAGCAGAGAAACATCTCTATCTACTCCTACAGGAGACTGATATGACAAGGAGAGGTTGAGTGTCACAGTGGGGACAAAACAGAATTACTACATAAAACTGTGTATCTATAAATGTAATTTCCAATAAAGACTAGGATTATGTGGAGTGCTGTCTTCATCTCAGGGGGATTCATAGGAATAAGGAAGATACCAGCATTGTAAATGCCTCTTTTGGCAACTGCAGTAGGTACTGTGGCTCTGGCAGTAACTCACATGAAGTTTTTAACTTAAAAGTCACTTTAATTGGCAGATGGAGTACAGGCCAGAAATGCCATATTTTCTTTCTCTCTCTTCAGAAAGCACTGAGGGATCTTTAAATTCCCACTTGAATAACCACCAGAAATGGGCACAAGCCTAGTTTTGGCTTTTTTCTCATGTCTTTTTTAAGTAGGTCATTTTCTCAGATGTCTTTTGAAAACTGTTATCTGAAGCATGTCCTGATAACACAGTTGATGCCCATTATGCATTCTCTGCACTCTCCTCAGCAATTGTGTTTATTTATTGATTTGTTCTGAGGTGGTTAATACATGGTACCCTTAACGCCCAAGAGACGCAGCAGTGGTCTGTGCTCTGCTGAGTATTATATTCCACTCTATTCAAGACCTCCTTTTTCAGCTGAGGCACCATCTGGGCCACCCACCATATCTGGATTTAAGAGCTCCCTCAAGACCAAGAATAGAATATTTCTAACAAGGAGGCCACAGCTGACTTTTAAAAAAATCCCCAACAACTGAATTTTTAAAAAAAACAACAAAACACCTACATAAATTCTTTCATTTATTTATCTTAAAGACTTGTGAGAGGCAAACACAGTATATGCAACAGAGGTGACAGTTCCTAGCACTGACACAGCCCAAAGAGATAGAGAGTGTCAGACCAACACACATAGCAACTCTAGGCTGCAGCAGATTTAGACTGGCATTCAAAGAGAAGGGCACAAATTTAATTTGGCACTTAAATTAGCATAGCAAGGGGGAAAGAAAATAGAGGACCAGAAAAGGAAAGGACATTCTATTCCCTCATCTCTTCAAAACTGACCAGAAATGCAATAAACTCAGAAATAAACCATTTTAGCTAGCATGAGATGACAGCTGCCACCCTTTAAAAATTGATAACTGCTAGGTAAAATGACCATAGACGTTATGTCACACAAGCTGTTTTTAAGTTAGAGAACAGAAGTTATCCCACAGTACATCATCAATCTCAATGATACAAGCAGTGAAACCAACCCCAGAAGTGGCACACGCAAGCAGGAAGTAGCCAGGCTTGACACAGCTGCCTGCAAGCTGCAGTCATTGGTTTCACAGAAGTGCCTATCCCGTTCCTGCTATCCCAGAATATGGTAACAGCCACCAGTGCACAGGGTGACACAAGCAGTGTTGGTCAGTTTTGAAGTTTTTTCTCCTTTGATTTCTCTGAAGAGGAAGATAGGCAACATAGACTCCCAGACTGCCGGATTTTGGAAGTTGTTTTGCTGAGAAAAATATACATGCCACTTATTTTCTCTGGAAAACTGGCAGCATTAAAGCAGTAGATGTAAAGATGATTCCTTGTTTCTAACAGATTTTGTTCAAAGCAACCTTAAGAAACCTTCATGCACTGAACAGATGAGACGGGTTACTGAGCTCTCTTGTACCTGAGGAAGGGTAGGTACTAATAAGTTGGTCTTTGCAGACTGGCAGGAGACTTTTTAAACTACGTCCACTTGAGCAAAGCAGTGAAGTCTCTCTCTGCAGGAGCTAATATGCATCCATGCCAGTATATGCACCTCTGCTGGTGTCCTGAAAGCTGTCATCTTGGACATACTGTCCAATGACCACATCTGTTTTTCACCCCTCTGCTAGCTGCTTTGGTGCAAGCTGCGGAACCACAGCACTGAGTTCAGCTCTGCAATGCTGACATAACCTTAGAACCTCTGAGCTCAGAACAAGAAGGGCAAGCAGGGATCAGGATATTGAACTTGTCTTAGCATTAGTAGAAGTTTCTAGGCCCAACACTGATAACACGTGTTACTGAATACACACACCACAATGCTCTGTATCAATGAGAAGGTCCTGAAAACTGACATCAAATATATTGTATTATTATAGGTGACATTCAGTGAAAAACACAGGATGGTTTTAGAAGGCCTGCTGACCTCAACCCAGATGGCTCTAGCCACCCAGGCACAGCTGAAAGCTTTAATCACAGACAGAAACATCATTACTAAAGTCTACCAAGAGAGAATACTCAGAGGAGAAAATAAATGGGCTATGGCATTCAAATATCATACCCTACACACCACAGAAGAGAAAAAAATCAGTTAGGGATCCACTGTTTAACAGATCTAAGTTTGATTAACCAGTATACCAATTGATAAGACTATCTTCTTTTCCTGTTTCTCAAGACTAGTACTACATGCATTTTTACTACATTCAGTGTGGAGAGTATTCAATAATATCTGTTCATATTTCAAAAAATTCTTTAGAAAGCATGGCTTAACCCCACATATACTGAGATAAATACTGGAACATGGCATTGACCTAGAGGTATTTAGTGGCTTTGAATGTAAAGTACCCTTTTGTTCACTTTCACATATTTATGCAGTAGCTAATAAGACATGAAAGTAAAGACACTTGGTATTCTCTCTCAAATAGAAAGAAACATGTAAATTTATATCAGTACCTAAACAATGAATCATGTCAAAATACTAAATCAATTTCAGTTTTGGAAATTATAACAAATGTGATTCAAAATGTCTCTCCCTTGTAGTACAAAATGGATTGCTATAATTAATCATCTGACATCAAATACATAATTTGTACACTTCTTAAAGTCATACAACCCAACATACAGGGGTTTTTTTATCATTTCCCAAAAGATTATTAGCCCATTTTGAATAGCTACACTGCTTTGGATGGAGTTGTCACATTTTCCCCCTGAGGTGATAATTTTTCAGGGGAAAAGAGTGAAGCCATTGCTGTGTGTTATGTTCTTGCACATCCAAAGCTATCGGTACAGGCCCAGCAGCTGACATTCTGTATTCAGATGCAGTGGTGTAAATCTGGCACCACCACTAAAGCACACACAGTTAGGAACTTACATTAGAGTAAGCAGAATTTGGGCATAGTGCATACTCCTTCCTTTTAATTAAAACTCTAAAGCATTTTGAAAGCACTCAGGCAAGAAGTACTAAAAGAAATGTAAAGTATATGAACAGTTATTGATGTGCACACTTTCATACATAGATAGTCTTAGTACAAACTGCAAAGGACTACCGAAAGGAAATACTTGATCCCGTGAGAGACATAGTACGAGTTCAATGTAAACATTCTTTATTGTCCCACGCCTGCTCTAACATACCCCTGGCCCACCTCAGACACCCTCAGTGGCTGTGCACATCTAAACTGGAGCTGAAAATCTGGTAGCCATGTACCAATTTAAATCATATGATGACTGACTCATGATCTCAAAGGTGCACACACTGACAACTACTGATATGGCCTCTGTTTTCATGTTTATTCAAATGGTATGGATATTCAAGCACATCAAATTTACAGAGCATAGAGGAACAGTCCCTATGCTGTCTCGCTGCTGCTGTGCTCTTCCCATCCTAAGCAGTGCAGCAGGGACACAAGGTCACTAAAATATGTCCAGCTAAGGCTCCCAGCTCCCTCTCGAGTCCACACGAGAGTGTGAGTGAGCAAGCGCAGGGATCACTACACTGTGAGCTGTGCAAATGCATACACCCAAATTTTCCTATTCATGTCCCTGCACATTTACCACATGGAATTATTTCTTGTCGTTGTTTAGGGATGAACATTAATAATATTTTCTGGCCAGAGTAACTGTTTGAATGGAGTCCTAAAAGTATTTTCTTATTTTGCTTTTTCCCTTCACTTTTTTTCCTTATATTCTACTATTTCTTTTCTTTTGTGGTATTACACCACCTCTCTCATCCTGAAATTCAGCCAGCCCTCTCCTATCAGTAATTCTGGGGTTTTGCCATGCTTTTTTTCCCAGCTGCTTGTCAGAGCTGCCAGCTAGGGTGGCTCCATCACTCATCTGCAGTGAGTTATCAATTTGATAACCCTTATCAATTTAAATGGACTCCAGCAGTCCCTTCAGCTCTGTGTGTCATGTTGCTAAGCAACATGCTTTTTGGTCAGGCTTCTTATTATTGTTATTGTTGTTATTATTATTATTATTAGGAAAGGTAAACTTTTTGTTGCGTTGCAACCATTTTAAACACACTTTCATTACATAATTTGCTTCAGTTCAAAATACAGGAAAACATTGCTCAGGGGAGTGAAGCAGCAAAGCAAATGAATCCTGCTGTGGTACAGAGATAATGTGAAATTTGTCTGCATGGGTTCTGCTATACAAAAAAAAATTGACAGGTATAACAACACAGCCTTATGTTTTGTCAATTGGAAAGCCCTGCATACAGAACCTCATTCTGATAGTAAGTCTTCACATTCTTTGCCAAGTGAGTGGAGGAGGAAGAATTAAAATTAGCCTTAGAAGCCAAGGAAACAGTGGGAATATTAATGTTCTAATTAAAAGAAAGAAATCCTGTATAACCAGTGAAGCCTCTCTATAGACCAAGTCCTTGAAAGGAAGTTGCAACAGATGGGTACTAAAGAGATTTCTTTTTTATTATAATTATTTATTTTCCTAATATTATTAGATAAAAGCAGTTAACTCCATTTTTAAAAAGTTAATTTTTCTACAAATTGATATTTATATTGAGAAAGGCTAACAAGACAAAGACTTGTGAGCTAGGAACCTTGTGAGCTGGTTTTTAATCCTGGTTCTTCAGAGGCTTTCTGTGTAACATTAGGTAAGTCATTTATCCCGTTTATGATTGTCCTGATTTAAACTTTAGGTGTTTTCTTCCTACTTCTTAGGATTCACCATAGCAGAGTCAACTAACATTTGCAAAAATATGGAGATTTTTCAGTGGAAGGTGCTACATAAATATAAATTGATATTTTAAGGGAATAGTGGTTCCTACAGAAATATTTTCTGACTCATACAAGGCGCTTTTGCTCTTCACATGAAAGATTATTTTTGGTACTATTTCAGCCCTCCCCCAGGGTGCATGACTGAAATATTCAAAGTACATACATGGATTTTATGTGTATGAGAGATGCTAGTGTGAAAGGTACAAAGATAGAAGAAATCTAACCACAGAGGATATCCAAAATCAGTTTTAAAAAGGCACGAAGCCAGCGATTATGCCTAACAGACAATGCTGCTCCTAATCTCAACATAGTACTTTTCCCCCTCATGTTTGTATAATTATCTTTCTTAATCCAGATATTTAGACACATTGCCTCATTCAAAGGTGAGGTCTTATGCATCTCTAAGGAACTGTTTCTCTGCTAAGATTTAGGCATGTAAGAAGGAGGAAGGATGAAGATTAGTTTGTCAAACAGGATTTATTTCTTCTATGAGTAAAATACATTTCAACAAATACTAAAGGAATCCCCTTGCTCTAAAAAAGTTAGAGGACCAGGAAAAAAAGAGCAATAACAAGTGATGCAGAAAATTTGTTTATATTCTGGGCTTCAGTCCTCACAAAATTAGTTTGCTGAGGCTTAACAATATTAAATTTAACAATCAGCAGGAAAGTAAGCAAAAAAAAAGAAATTCAATATTTAATAAATAAATGTAATCAATTTGGCAGGGTCTTATGACATTCACCACAAGCACTAGGGAAAAGGAATTAAGACAAAGCATTTTCATTCCTTTGGATTTAAGAACATTATCAGAAATTTACCTAGTTTCAACCTCAGAAGTCCCAAAGGACTAGAAAAAGGAATCTTTGAAACAGGAGGGTGTGGGGTGTGTGGGCAGAGGCAGTAAGGGAAGGATCCAGAGAATTACAGAGCACTTGACTTCAATTCCCAGAAAGATTCTGGAACAAACTCCTAAACAATCAATTCAAAAGGAGCAGAAGACAGTAAGATGATAAAAGACAGGTCACTTGAGTGTGTTAAGAACTGATGATGTCAAACCAACGTAATGTCCTTGTCTGCCAATATAATTGGCATAATGGATTAAAGGGAGGCAGTAGATATAATGTATCTTGCCTTAGCAAGGATTTAGAAACTCTCCTGAGACAAATTCTTCTGAGAAGGCCAAAAAAATATTACCTAGATCAATTGTTCTTACACCATAAATACAAACAGCAGTGCTGCATGGACCACTTCAATGTGGTGAGCAGCAGCAGCTGCTCCTGCGCCAAAAGCAGTAGGTGTGAGACATGGCACTTCAGGCTTAGCTGCAAGAGCAGGGCGAGAGACATGATGTGGCTTCAGAGGTCAGAGGGGTTTAAATCAATGAAATAAAGGGAAATGGGAAGGGAAGTGTGATGAAGGGAAACAGAGGCTGTGAAAAATATGCATAGGATCTCGATTTAAGTACTCACTGAGAGGAGCAGGCCAGGTAGGGAACAGCAAGCTGGAGAGGCAGGGGTGGTCAGTGGATTCTAGGGTAGATATCTGCACAGGTAAATTAAGAATCTGGACTGTTAAATTAGAGTGTATACAAATGCATTCTTGTTTGGGCAGCAGACTCACCTTAGTGAATTGTGAATCCATTGTAACATTGTTCTGTGCCTACATTTTCAAGGTGTTTGGAATCTGGCAACTGATCTGTACTGGAACTAGTGCACCATTGCTCTGTCAGAGCTGCCCACAGTACAGAAAACCTGAACAAATGTATAAAAAAATAAATTTCAAAGGCAAAAAAATTCCTGATTGTTATGACAAACTTTAATGGACACAGAGAATGAAATGCCAGAAAGGAAAGTTGTAGAAATGTTTTCTTTCAAGGCTTCTGATGCCTTTGATATTCATCTCTGAATGAATCTTTATGCTGTTTCCGAAGAGAGGATTATGCTGGATAATCCTGTGGGGTCTTCTCCAGTCCTGCATTTCCATGGGGACATCCTTTTATTGGCAGTTTAAAGAAGTGGCACTGCACTCTCTGGACAAGGTCCAGTGAAAAAAAGGACAATCCTGCCACCAAAGCTCAGACTTGCAGGAGACAGGAAAGCTGAAAAAGATGACCTCTGTTGCTCAGAGCCCCACGTGAAAAATCTGCTAGCAGGAAGTCTGCCTATTGTCTGCCCTCCTTTGCTATTCTCGAAAATTTTAAGAGCAAAAGGAAAAGAACTGTATTTGAGGAGTCAAAAACTCACTGCTAAATTGATGAGTGCTTTAACAGTCGAATAAAAATATATCCGTTACTGTTAGTCCACTTTCAGGAAAAATGACACTCATTGTCCAAATTTACTTTAAAAAAAGCCTTTAACACCTCAAAAATTGGTGATACAGAAAAGCCAACAAATATAGACCCCTTTTGCTGGGTAGGTATCATGCTCATCCTTCCAACACAGTTTGGTGAATGCAGACTGACAGGAGCTGCTATGACAAACCACCAGCACCCTGCTGTCCTCAGTGGGAGGATCATGGTGCTCATGGTGGGGCTTTCTTCCCCTTAGTCCTGGGACTGCTTGTTTTCCTCTCCCAGGCTGCCAGCTGCCATTTGGCAGGCCCCCCAGGCACACTCACACACAAAGGGCACTGGTTAGCCAGGCAGGGATTGGGAAAGGGCCACCCCAGAGCCGCTTTGGAGCAGGGAGGCAGCAGCCACCAGCACCAGCTCAGGGCTCAGACCAGCAACACCCAGCCCAGGCCATGGCAAGGCTGAGCCCCTGCCCTGCTGGGCCTTATCAAAGCAGACAAAACAATCAAAACTCATGGAATTGTACCTAATTTACTTTAGTGGCAATGTACATGAACTTTTATCTAGTGATTCAGAGATGTAGATGAATAAAGAAAAGATGGTGTACCAGTGGGAAAAATTTTCCTCTCCTTTCCCCAAGCTCAGCTTCAGACCACCCCTTCTCCCTCCACCCTTTCCCCTCCACCCTTTCTCATCCTAGTTCCCATATTTTCAGTATGCTTGCACTCGGGTCCTCCTAATGCCTTGGCTGAGGCGGTGGATGGTGTAGGAGTTTGGAGTCTGGATGTAATGGCTTCTCTCTGCCCATCCTTTCTTCTTACTCCTTTTCTTCTTGTTGCCCCTCTACTCATCCAGAGGTTACTCATGGCTGGAGCTCCTCAGGAGTGTCCCTGCTCTGGCATGGGCCACCCATGGCCGCAGTCCCCTCAGAGGCACTCTTGCTTACTCCTTTCCAAGAGTGAACCACCAGCAGTGTCCCCTTCTGCATGTCTCCTGTGTCTCCTCAGATGTGTCCTCACGTAACTCCTCAGATGAATTCACAGGTATCTCTTGCCTCTGTCAGCTTTCACCCATTCTTGGACACATCCAAGGATCACTCTGGCTACAGTTTTGGGGCACTGTGGGGTGTTTTGAGGTGTGGTCAAGCCATATGGAACTAACCGCGACCTTCCCAGGCGTCAGCTACACACACTTACCAGGTATGCTGAATGCAACCTCTGATAGGTAAATTAATATTCAAGACAAACCTACATGTCATAAGAAAAAAGAAATGGGCTTCAGGAGACATCATGGGCTGTGAGTTAACATAAAGATAGGAAAAGGGTCCCCTGTGTGGGGCCCCTGAGCCTGCTTTAAACATAGAAATCAAATAGTTCCCAGGCAAAACTGCACAGGATTTCACCTCTAAAAGACTGAGAACTGAAAATGAGGTTAAGGGTGGTTAGGAGTGACAGAGCAAAGTTTCTCTAGTAACGTGGAATTTATATTATTTACTCTTTTTTAAACTTTTGTGCGACATCCCACTGCTATAGTCAACACTCTTCTTTCTTCAAATATTGCATATATTTGGCATGACATCTTTAATTAGTAAGTCTTTATAGACTGAGCAGTACAACCACTTGAAACTGGCATGGCATAGCATATTTTTTGTGAAAAAAATTGCTAATTATGCCCATGTACAGATTTTAAAAGAAAATTAATCCTTTAAAATAGTAAAAGTCTATAAAATTAGGAGCAATGGAATCCAATTAGGTGGAAATAAAAATCAGGGAATCAGCAAATATCTCTGACATCTCTTTGGCTGGGGAATAGCATCCAAAGGAAAATGGTGTGCACTCCATCTTTTTTCACTTTGAATTTAAATGACCAGAATTTCAATGGCTGTTCAATATAAAGCAACTCAGCACAGAGTGCGAGTTACAGCCTTACTTCATCTAACTCGTGTTTATATATCATATTTCTTGAATTCAGAAAAGAGAGGTTTTCACATAACACACACAAGCCATTACTTATATTCTCAATAGAGATTAGACTACAGTCAGAAAGAAATAGTTATAGATATCTACAGCAATTTAGGGCCTTTTGCATTGATTTATTGTTGGCTACTCGAGATTTCAGCTGCACTAAAAGATGCAAATTTTCACCCGAGATTGCAGTCATTGCTTTCAAATCACCAGATATGTTCCATCAATGTTTATGGATATTGCCTTCATAAGAATAAGAAAATCACAATGTAGGCATTGAATCCAAAGCTGCACTAGAGAATACTTTTCTTATGGCATACACTGAAATGATCATTTGCTGTTTCTATAAACTAAAGTTATGCTAGTCAATAATTTTTTTTTAATTACTGCCTCCAACCTGCTGGCAATTCTTTAGAAATGGGTGGCTTCAGCCACTCACAAGGGACAATCTGTGCTCAGTATCTCACCAATTTATATTCACCCATAGCCAATGAAGCAAATTATTTTCCTGCTGGGTTAATGACTTCTGATTGTGCTGTTCCTACAGTTTCACTATCCTGGCCTCACTGCAGGCAATGGTCTGATGCAGATGCTGTCAAGATCAGGAATCCAGGTTAGAGTCAGCATTTGTTTTGAAAAAAAAACCCAAGGATATTTATAAGTGGAATAATAGGAACAAACATAACACTTAAAAAGGTTGTTGAAGAACAGACGATAATTTTAAAATTATTTTGATAGACAATATAGTCTTCAAGAGTCAATTCCTTCTGTCCTAACACAAGCAGGCTGGAGTACAGGTCTGTTGTCTCTGCAGGTTGGCAGTGGTTTCCCTCTCCTTGCTCCTGCTTTGCTTCTGTTCTGTTCAGACCTATGGCTTTGTAGGGATAGGGAAGGGAAGGGAAGGGAAGGGAAGGGAAGGGAAGGGAAGGGAAGGGAAGGGAAGGGAAGGGAAGGGAAGGGAAAGGAAGGGAAGGGAAGGGAAGGGAAGGGAAGGGAAGGGAAGGGAAGGGAAGGGAAGGGAAGGGAAGGGAAGGGAAGGGAAGGGAAGGGAAGGGAAGGGAAGGGAAGGGAAGGGAAGGGAAGGGAAGGGAAGGGAAGGGGATCTGTGTAATAAATCTATTCGTCTGGTAAAACTAAATACTAAACTTCAGATTTTACAGCCAATTTATATTTCCTATAGCTTCCTCTGAAAAGAGGAAGGACATTTTGGTTGAAAGCTCATGGAGAAGAACAAAGTTATTTGAAAGACTTTATCAGCAGTAAAATCCCTTCTTGGTCTGAAAATGAGGATTTATTTCCACTAAGAATACCCTTAATTTTATCAAGAGATCATTGTGCAGAATCTGGGGCAAATGTACCATACTTCTGTAAGAAAGACCTTGAAATCTAAAGACACACATATAAGTTAACAGCTCCAGTTGGAAATCTGTTATAATTAAGAGCTGGTTGAGGAAGACAGTTCATGTTTATAGGCTAAGACTTATCTTGAAACGCCTTGGAAAATATTCCCTATGCATCAAATGGCAGTAGAAATAATGGTATGTTTACTTACAAAAAGTCCCTGGTTCTCAGGGACTTATCGGGCATTTCAGGAAAACAGAACAGAACGTTTCTATAGAACCACAGTAAATTATCATCTTTATTGTTCCACCAGCATTTTTCCCCCTTTCCCTGGTCTTAATCCACACTGTGAATTAATTAATAACCATTATATAAAACTTAAATCTTAAATCACTTTGCAGAGTACTTAGGATTCAGCCCATTGGTTAGTAATTAACCTACCTTGCCTTTAGCCATAAACCTTTACATCACAGCCCTGCTTTTGATATATGAATCAACAAGTCTGAAAGTTTTAAACTCTGTTCAGATTAATAGCTGACCAACTATAAGATAGATTTTTTCCATTTAAAGACACCTCTTACTCGTTGAAACTTACTGCTTTCTCAAAGGTAGAGCTGCATATGGAACTACAGGCAAATGATGTCAGGAATAATCATACTGTTCGTGCAGTATGGCCCAGAACTAAAATGGAAACAGTATTTTCTCTAGGCCACTTCTTTTTGTTCCCTCCCTTTGTTGTAGAACAGAATTCTGGGGTTTGGAAGCACTGGTTAAACAAAAGAGGGTGAGGAAGAAAAGATTCACAGAAAAGAGAGGGAAGAAG